>NW_020536999.1:23334008-23355091 GCF_003426905.1 Ctenocephalides felis
AATGTACTATTTAACTTTGAGCAATTATATTGTGAAACACATATCAAACAAACAACTCTCTGACTATGTTCAGGAAACTCCCAGCTGAGATTAGTGTAGAATTTTTTTGCAAAATTATACTTATTTAAAAATAAATATAAAATATTGTTCAAAAATTTGTTAACAGGTTCTTTATATTTATACTACATAGGTGCGGTAAAAAAGGACATTCAGGTAGCCACAAGATCCCTTCATTATTAATTTTAAGAAGATTCTATAAAATATTAGCTACATCATTCAATCAGAAACGACACAGTTTTATTATAAGATTGAACAACAAATTTAAAAAACATTTCTTAAATATATATTTAGATTATGTTTTTTAAATAAAAAAATATATTTTTTTTTTAACACTAATCATACCAAGACTTAATATATACCTAATTCTACCATAGCGGTAGAATTAGGTATATATTAAGTTATGTTTAATGCTTGAATGTATGAAATATGGATGTTAGGAAGAAAATAAAAATAAAAATCAAATTTATTATAATTAAACAAAAAAGTATGTTGAGCATTTCTATTACAAAAGCAAAAATAAAAATTTTTAATTCATAGTTAATCGTATCATCGTACATTTTCCGCAAACATATTTTTTACATTTAGAGCAAATTTTGTTGGTTTTATTTTCTTTACAGTATTCTATTTGACATCTCATACGTTTATAAGCATCTGTAGTAGACTTAAGCAACGATATTTTCGTATTTTTTTCTTGTTTTGGTTGTTCACGGACTTCTCGAAAATCGGCGCCTAGTTCTTCTGCTAGCTTGAGTAAAAAATCTTGTCGCGAGATATTTTCTCCTGTCGTTTGCTTGTAGAAAATCCAGGCATTTATGCTAACTAAATCAAGGATATTGAAGAAAATTTGGAAAGGCCATCTGCAAGACTTGGATTTTGTAGTAAATTTTCTCGCCATTTGATCGGTCATGTCTACACCAAATTTGGTTTCATTGTAATATGAAACAGTTTCAGGTAAACGTTTATCATTGTTTTCTTTATCGTCGGTATCTGTTGAATCAAACTCATTTTCATTTTCAACCAGTATATCTTCATTTTCAGAAAATTCATCTTCACTAATTTGTGAAAACTTTTCGCCAATATTATTTATATCTTCTAAGAACTTGTAATGTCTTGTTTGCTTCGACATTTTTCCGGGTAAAAAATAACCTGTATTACTATAGCTATCAAAATAAAATATAAGATAGGTACTTACCAAGACTTTCAATTTCTGTCACTTTTTCTAACGATAAAAATCTATTTTCAATCTAAAATTTTTGATATTTTCTTGAAATTATTCTGAGCTATTTTCGTTGAACTACTTTACGCAACAGTGTTTAGAAGAATGTGCAACTTACTGACTACAAATATGACTCGACAATAGAAGGATAATTCAGAATAAACAAAACAAAACAAGAAAAAAAATTGTTTATAACTGTACTTTAATTACTTAAAAAAGTCATGAAGTCAAATGTGCAAACGCAATGAAATTATACGTGCATTTAAATGCAAAAGTTCAAAATGGGTCATTTGACCCGTCATGGTATGTTTAGTGTTAAACATATAGAGCCAGAAAAATTATCAATTCTTATTACTTCATAAATCTGGATTTGGTAGTTATTTTTGTTTAATTTATTATAATAAGACTTGTTGTTTCTTAAAATACAATTTTTACAAATGGGATAAATACTTCTGTTTGAAATACATATTTTATGAGCCCAATTTTTTTAAATAACACACTAAATACAAATTTCATACGGAGCTTTGTCCGAAGAAATCATCATCAGAGTTGGAATAACTATTATTATAATTTATTTTTTATAATATTGTATATTATAAATTATAATTACTATTGTATATTACTATTACTATTATATATTACTATTACTATTATATATTACTATGTATGTTCTCAAAAATGCGTTATCGTTCAATAGTTTCTGAGATATTCCAGGTCGATGGGTGGCTTGCTCTGAGTTCAATACTAACATTTAAACAGATGGCATGTTCTGAAAAATGCATTATGCAATTTTGATGAAACTTGCCACACATTGTCACAATACTTTACCAAGATTGTGACCAAAGTTTCAAGTTGGATCGTTCAATAGTTTCTGAGACTTGCGAGGTCGATGGGTGGCTTGCTCCGAGCTTAATACTAACATTTAAACAGATGGCATGTTCTGAAAAATGCATTATGCGATTTTAATGAAACTTGACACACATTGTCACTATACTTTACCAAGATTGTGACCAAAGTTTAGAATTGGGTCGTTCAATAGTTTCTGTGATATGCGAGGTCGATGGGTGGCTTGTACCGAGTTCAATACTAACATTTAAACAGATGGCATGTTCTGAAAAATGCATTATGCGATTTTGATGAAACTTGACACATATTGTCACTATACTTTACCAAGATTGTGACCAAAGTTTAGAATTGGGTCGTTCAATAGTTTCTGTGATATGCGAGGTCGATGGGTGGCTTGTACCGAGTTCAATACTAACATTTAAACAGATGGTATGTTCTCAAAAATGCGTTGAACAACTTGAACACTTGTTTAATTTTAATTAACAATTATTTTGTTTATTATAACTCCTAAACAAAGCTTAGAAAGTTTGTCAAACTGATAAAAATAAATAATTTTTTTCGACAGGAAACCCTGTAGAAAGTTAGTATACCTAAGAAATTAATTACTTATCAAGTTTTTTTACGTGGATTTTTTCGGAGTTATATTGCGATTTTGGATATTTTTTTTAACTTTCAAATTGCAAAACCGATCAGACAGATAATATCAACTGACATGGAATATTCCAAGTGACATTTTAGCGGTTTTAAGCGGAATTTAACACGTGGAAAGATTTATTACCGAACATTTTGTGAAAGACCCTTCAATTTCAACAAGAATTTAGTGAATCACACATTCTCAATGTAAGGTAAATTGATAAAAATCGATGTATATATATATTTTATATAATAATAATTTTATATAATATTATATTTATATATATATATAATATTATATATATAATATTATATATATATTATATAAATAATATATAATATATATTATATAATGTTATAATATATATTATTATTTATTATTTATTTTATTTCAGCCTAATGGCCTAGAAATACATCATTATACCAATCATACCTTAAACCTACTTTATGTTATAATATTTATATATATATATATATAATATAATAATTTATATATAGTTAAACATGATCAAATTTTGATAAATTTGAAACAAAATAAGATATTCAAAATTATTAGTGAGTTCATAATTATAATGCAAACCGAAATTGTAGAAAAACGATCATGTGATTAATGAAAACTTAAGACCCCCTTAAGATTCTGTTAAAAAACGCTTGTTACTAATTACCCCTGTTACTGATAGCCTCTAGCTGAATTAATTCGATTTCATGTTGTATTAGTTTAAACATAATACTTTAAAAAAAATAATTTACATTATTAAAATAAATATAGATATTCAAATATAATTTATAACAATTGCAAAGCTCTTACCATTTTTTTTATTATATAAAACAAATATTTTGTAACTAATTTGCTTTATTATTACAAAAGTATTTACGAGCGTCGTCATTATTTTATTCAATGAAATGTTAATAATACGATACTCGTATATATTATAAAAACAAATATAAAAAATTTGATACATCTTGATATTTACGTCTAATTACCATAATTATAATACATTAAAATTACAGTCTTCTACTATTTTATTATTTACTATTTTTTCCTTTACATTTGAGAATTTTTCTTCTCTCTGAGAAAGATATCTATAGATGTGCGACAAGGTAAAGCCTTTAAGACCACATCGAGAAAAACTACTTTTCCAAAACTGAGCGTTTATCTCCTCAGAATATTTTAACGTGTCAACAATGGTAAATAAAATTTATTGAACATTGAATTCAATGGAATAAATAAAGTTGCAATGAGAAAAGGGATATTTTGGTTAAAAATAGCAATTACTATCATTTTTATTTAAGTAACTTCAAATAAATCAAAACAATAAAATCAAATAAAAAAAACACACACATACATAATTTTTTTCTAAGGTATGCCAAAATGTTCAGAAACATCTGAAACGTAAAGGTATATAAAAATTTTCATTTTCGATTTTTTTGTGATCACTATAACTTACCCTACGGGAAGTTAATAATAAGGTATATGAATATAAGAAGAATAAATCGAAGTTTTCGCAGCATAACCTTAAATCTTTGTATTTATGTTTATATTGTTTATAAGTGTTCAAATAACATTCTCAAGTGTTCATAAAATTACAAATGTTGAACTTTTCTATTATCGTAACAACATATGGCCGTGGGAAAAGTTTTGGACGAGAAACTTATCATTTCGAAAAAGCTAGGAAAGTTCTGTTCGAGAACTTTGGAACACGTGTGCTCATAATTCTTTTACGAAGCAATAAAATCATCTTTGAGAGTTCTTCGAAATTGGTTTAGGAGAATGAATTATGTTCACAATAACTGTAAATTGATAAATATACAAACATTGCAAGTGAAACAAATAGTTCACTTAATGAATGTCAATTAGCCATTATCAATTACCATTCCATCGTAAATTATCAACAAAGAGCCTAAAAATTCTTGCACTGACGGATAGAATTTTCTATTTTCTATATTTCACCACAGTCAGCAAAATGTCAATTTGTCGAAAGTGGTCTTAAATAGAAAGATAGTTCATTTTTTTTGAAAAATTTACAGAATAAATCAGATTCCAAGCAGATAGAACCTCAAACAAAAAGTAGGTGAGTTACTATTTAGCCAAAAATATAGACAATTAATTCATTGATTATGGATTAATCTTTTTTGTCGAATATTTAATTACGGTACGGGAAGTTCCACCAATTTGCCTTAAGGCACGATACCATGCACCACAAGTTTATATTTATATCGGAATTTCTATGCACAAAAATACGACGGAAGTTCTTGGAATATTTATTATGTTCGTAACGGAATACAAAACAAATATTATCATTCGAATATTTGAACATGTATATATACATATGTATATACATATATGCGTATATATGTATAACCTATCAATCTCTATTTATATTTATATTTGTGTGTTAAAATAAATGTTTATAAAAGATACGGCTTCATGCATACGATTTTTTGCTTCTTGTAAATATTAGAATAAAAATGGATTGTTTTTGTTATTTGAATAAAAGGAAGGTATATATAGATATTTTTATGAACAGGAAAACATCATTGATATGATATAAATATAAAAGAGGTAAAATCAATCGCATTCGTAATATTAAAATAATATCGAAAAGTACATATATTTATTTCAAACAAACAAGATGTTATCGAAGGAGCAACTTTTTTATTTTGTGTAATACTTTAGATGTATAACTTTTACTAGTTTTTGTATAATTTTTTATGCTTAGTTATATATTATTTTTATTTATTTGAACTTTCTCTAAATTTTTCATTGATGATTTGAAATATTGTTTTTTTTTAATAATTAATAAAATAATTATTAGCCTCGCTTACTTAGAGAATTTAGCCATCTACAATATTTCATTTTTAAATTCTATACTCCATATATGTTCTTTACTATCTTTATATATTGTACAATCTACACTATCCTGTACATGTTCTATACTATTTTCTTTAATTCTGTTTTATTCAAGTTTTTTTCTGCTCTTCAAAACTGATTTTTCCATTCTTTTTTCTTATAAATCTGATTTTCTCGGATTCTAAACTTGCTTTTCTTCTTACTTCTAATTATTTATTCAAATTCTACACAAAAAATCAAATTTCATTTAATTTTGTATTAACTATATTTTTTAAATTCTACGTGGATGGCAGGATTTTGATCCGAAGATCGCTGTAGTGTGAGTCGGACACGTTACTGAGTGAGCTATGCTCTCCACATTAGTTATTTTATATTGCGTTCACTCTCATGTTTATAATGTCTCTAATTTAGGGTTCGACAAATAACTTCTTTTTAGAAAAGCAATAAAAATCTACTAGATATTTTTCCAAATTTTCTAATTTTTTTTTTTATTTGAAAATCCTTCCGGTTAAAAATGGCTACCTCGGTTGCCGATCAAAAATTGAGAAAAAAAAACCGTTAGATGGCGGACCCTTTAAACAGCATTTTAAACTTTTTAAGCAATTTTCATTTTTTATTGAAATTTTATAATTTCAATTTTTTGAAATTTTAAAGATTTTATAATTGAAGTATATATTTCATTTTCACTTCACATTTGTTGACTTTTATCATTTATTTTTTTATTTCTCAATAAATGAAATCAATATGTTTGAATTGTTTAATAAATAAAATATATATCAATAGTTTGCTTTATGCTTTGACTTGCCATTTTTATCACATGTGGTTTCAAAGACTATATATAAATATTAGAATGATTGATAACAATTAATTGATTAGTAAATAATTTACATTTATTTAATTATTTTCATAAAACTATACCCATAAACTGTGCTGCGATCTTACAATGTTCTAGTAATTGCTTGCAAGATCTCAGACTCTAATCAGCTTAGAAACACTACCTAACTGTAAAAAGCTCTAGCCGAGATTGAAACCGAGCTTTATGTATTTCTCGAACTTTTACCAAAAACACAATGCATGTGTAATAGATGTTCAGAGATGCTTCAAAAAGTATATTTAAAAAGGAAATATTATTAAAAATTATTGTTAAATTCATATAGCTTCAAAAATTATTGTTATTCTCTAAAAAGTCGTATTTTGGATTTATACGCCTCCAGATACAGAGTGCAATATTTTTAATTTTATTTATTAACTCATTTTAAAATGCCAAAATTCGAAAATAACTATAAAAAAGAAGCACAAATGTTACTTTGCCATTACATTAATTTTAATTGTTCACGCGCTCCATAGAAGCGCCACACTATGTAGCACGTAAATTTACCCCAAGGTTCAATTTGTGGGAATCAAGTGAGTTAGTGGTGAATTTGTGAGAAACAAATGGTCATGACATTTCGTAAAGTTTTATAATTAACGACACTTATTTTAATAATTAAAATAAATTAAATTTAATGTTTTTATACATGAAAATATTTTTTTATTTATTTAATTATTTCCATAAATTCTAGATAACAATTATATAAATATAGAAATGGTAAACCTGATTGATTGGAAAAAATGACATGAGAAAAATAAATATATACGCGTATAAAATATAATTTCAACTGAATCACAAATATTTTATCACAAAAATGAATAATGAAAACGATTTTCCATTAAAAAGTAATTATTTGATACACAGTGAGTATATCATCTATTGGGTGCGATCAACTCTAAAGCAGGGTAAAGGACATTTGTTCTAGGTTTGCGCCTCATGACAATAACATTCAATTAAAATAGTTTTGACTTAAATTGAGTATAAAAACTGTCAATACGTTCGATATGAACAATTTTTTTTTCAACAAAAATGTCTATTTTATATTTGCAATAATTGAGCTCGTGAATATTTGAGTCATTCTAACATTAAAATGAAATTTATATTTGTGCCTAAACTTAAGTAAAACAAAAAATATAATTATAATTATTATCTTTGTTATACAGCTCTCGGAAAACAGCCAATAATTACTTTAATAATTATCTAGAAATAATGTACGAGATAATTTTTAGATTATACAATATAACATTATCCAATCCCTAAAATTGATAGCTGATAAATCCCAGTATGCGCAAATTTGACAAACTCCTATAAAACAAAATTTTTGTCATCACTCAAAAATGAACATCTTTTAATTATTTTTAATTTTTATAAATTTTTATCATTCACAATGGCCAAAAGTCAGACCCCAGCCGTCGGTATTGATCTGGGGACGACTTATTCCTGCGTAGGAGTTTTCCAGCATGGCAAGGTTGACATTATAGCAAATGATCAGGGAAACAGGACGACTCCAAGTTATGTTGCCTTCACCGATACCGAAAGGTTGATCGGTGATGCTGCCAAAAACCAAGTTGCTATAAATCCTACGAACACCATTTTTGGTAAGAGAAAAGACGTAATAAGGAGTAGTAATTTATAGTAATTAGTAGAATAGAGTAGGGTATGAGGTGAAGAGTCGGGTCTGATAATGAATGCGAATGCCCTTGTACATTCTTTATGGAGACATCTATTTTTATTGTCAACATTCAAAGATAAAAAATTTTCTTCTTAAGATACCAATAAACTTTGCTATTTTACTATTTGCCAACTCATTATTTGGAACTTGTTCTCTCCAGAAAAACAATGCAAAACTGTCTTCTTTTATTCGTGATGGAAATTTTACCATAGATAATATTTGATCATTATATTTCTTTTAGACGCCAAACGTTTAATTGGTCGCCGTTACGATGATGCCTCAGTTCAAAGCGATATGAAACTTTGGCCTTTCGCGGTGGTAAATGACAAAGGAAAACCTAAAATAAAGGTAACTTATAAAAATGAAGTCAAGACATTTTTTCCTGAAGAAGTTTCATCAATGGTTTTGGCTAAAATGAAGGAGACGGCTGAAGGGTATTTAGGAGTTGTGGTAAGTATAATGATGATAGAGTTATAATTTTAGAAACAGTTTTTTCTCCTGGCGATTAGAATTTTCCAAAAGCATTTTCTTTTGATATTAGGTAATATATTTTTCTTTTTAGGTAAGCAATGCGGTAATAACAGTTCCGGCTTATTTCAACGATTCCCAAAGACAGGCGACAAAAGATGCAGGAGCTATTTCGGGCTTGAACGTTTTGCGAATAATCAACGAACCTACTGCTGCAGCAATTGCTTACGGATTGGACAAAAAAGTGAATCCTGAAAAAGATCAAAAAATATATGATATATTAATACAATATTTACATTTTAGGGTAGCGGTGAAATAAACGTCCTTATTTTCGATCTTGGCGGTGGCACGTTCGATGTATCAATTCTCACTATCGAAGATGGCATATTTGAGGTAAAGTCCACGGCAGGAGATACCCACCTGGGCGGTGAAGATTTTGACAGTCGTATGGTTAATTATTTTGCACAAGAGTTTCTGAAAAAATACAAAAAAAATATTATAGAAAACAAAAGATCTATTAGGCGGCTCAGGACAGCTTGCGAAAGAGCAAAACGGACTCTGTCCTCTGCCACACAGGTGAAAAAATCACAACTGTTTTATACCAAATTAAGGATTTGATTCATCATTGTTCTAGGCCAATGTTGAAATAGATTCGTTATTTGAGGGTATCGACTTCTACACAGTCATTACTCGTGCAAGATTCGAGGAACTGAACGCGGATTTGTTCAGAAAAACGATGGAACCTGTGGAAAAGGCACTTCGAGATGCCGGAATGGATAGATCGAAAATACATGAAGTCGTTTTGGTAAAAAATATGTTATTAATACAAAATATAACTAGTAGTGTCTTGAGGCTGGATGAGGCAAATTGCTGGAACTTCCCGTACCGGAATAAAATTCTGAAAATCTGATATTTTTCGATATTTCAATTTTTTTTTAATTTTTTTTCCAAATTTTTTTGATTTGTAGCTTTTGTTTATTATTATAGTATCTTTAAAAAAGTTTGTCTAAAATAAATGAAATATTGAGCAATTTTTATTAAATTAAATAAACTATTTTTTTTTCAAAAGCTCAATGGTTCTTGTAAATTGTAAAATTGCAACTTGTAAATTGTGTTTAAACAACTTTTGCAACATTTTATATTGCTTATAACTTGTAAACCGTTTGTGCAAATTCAATAGAATATTTAGCGTTTTAGTATATTATTTAGCAACCTTAAAATTTTTCTAAGAATCCAAAGTTTTATAGCAACCAAGTAAATTTTAATATCGGAATTGAAACAGAAGTTTATTCTCTCAGGTCGGTGGTTCCACACGTATTCCTCGTGTTCAGAAATTATTGCAAGATTTTTTCGCCGGAAAAGAATTGAATAAATCTATAAACCCAGATGAAGCAGTAGCTTATGGTGCTGCTGTACAAGCAGCTATTTTACATGGAGATACTTCCGAAACGGTAATAATAGTTACAAACTCTAGATCCACTTTACCAATGTAGATATTCATTCTTTTCCTAGGTGCGAGATCTTCTACTTTTGGACGTAACGCCATTATCCTTGGGCATAGAAACTGCAGGTGGTATAATGAGCGTCTTGATAAAACGCAACACCACGATTCCTACCAAGCAAACCCAAACCTTTACGACTTATGCAGATAATCAACCAGGCGTACTGATCCAGGTGAGGACAATTTGTAAAAAATTAAAATTTCTTTAATTTGTAAAATTCTGTGGCAGGTTTATGAAGGAGAAAGGGCCATGACGAAAGATAACAATATTTTGGGGAAATTTGAACTATCTGGGATTCCGCCGGCACCTCGAGGAATACCACAAGTAATTAAAAGTCGAAAGTTATCATATGTAATGAAGTTGTTTATTATACTTGTACATTATCAGGTGGAAGTTACCTTCGATATCGACGCCAATGGTATTCTGAATGTTACGGGTAAAGAAAAATCAACTGGAAAACAAAGTAAAATCACAATCACCAATGATAAAGGCCGTTTGAGCAAAGAAGACATTGAAAGAATGATAAGCGAAGCAGAAAAATTCAAAGATCAGGACGAGCTCCAACGTGATACAATTGCTGCCAAAAACACCTTGGAATCTTACTGTTTCAACATGAAGAACACCGTCGCAGACGATGGGGCAACTGCTGACAAATTAACAAAGGATGAAAAACAAAATATTTTGCACAAGTATATCTACATATATATATATATATATATATATATATATATATATATTAGGGTGGTCCTTAAAATGGTCATTTTCGAATTTCCTTGCTCCCAGGGGCTCAAATGGTTCCAAATTGATAAAAAACAATTCTCTGAAAGTTTTAGCTCTTAATATTAACGTTTAGATAGAGCGCAATTCAATCAAAGTTTGTATGGAAAGAGCATGGAAAAAATTTTGAAAATATAAAAAAAATGTGTTAGGTATAACTTAGCGACAAATGAATGAGTTTTATTCATTCAATTGTTCGCTAAATTACATCTAAAAAGCATTTTTAAAAATTTTGAAAATTTTTCCATGCTATCTCCATACAAAACTTTGATTGAATTGCGCTCTATCTAAACGTTAATATTAAGAGCTAAAACTTTCAGAGAATTGTTTTTTACCTATTTGAAACCATTTGAGCCCCTGGGAGCAAGGAAATTCGAAAATGATCATTTTAAGGACCACCCTAATATATATATATATATATATATATATATATATATATATATAAATAAGTCGGGTTTTCCTTCCTGACAATATAACTCCAGAACGCACGAACCGATTTCGACAATTTTGCATTCGTTAGAAAGGTCTCGGGCCCCGCAAGGTTTATAGCTAAGAACATTAGTGGTGCATGGCATCGTGTTTTAATGCAAATTGCTGGAACTTCACGCAACGTAATTAAAAATTCGAGTAATGACAGTAGTGATAATTATCAGAATTATGCTCGGTTAAGTCAACGAGCAATTCTTGCCGCAAACAATAATGATGTACACGCACTAAATTTCACCATTCAATCAAAAATTGCTGGCGATTTGGTGACATACCAATGATTCCGACTGGTCTGTTTGACTTCAAACGATTGCAATTTCCAGTTCGCCTTGCGTTCGCAATGACATGTCGCAAGGCCAATCGCTTAGTGTTTGCGGGATAAATTTCAAATAGATTATTCAGAAAATCATTGTTTTTCACATGGGCAGTTATACGTTGCCTGATCACGAGTTGGGAAACCATCCGCTTTGTTTGTGTTAACGTCAGACCAAAAAACAAAAAATGTGGTTTACCAAAGAGCACTTTAATGAAACGGATAATTTGCAGATTCACTTTCATTTACTTAGAGAAGTTCAACTAACAAACACTTCATTTTTGTAATCGAAATAAAATCATTACTGTTGTGTAATAAAATCAAATTTTTTGTTTTCAAATTTCAAAAAATTTCTTCGTCTTTTCACGAAACCATCTGGTCACGAAACGGAATTCGTCGGGCTTGCTAGTATTTAATAAAATAATAAATATACACAAATATCTATTACAACATCATCTATTTTCAGATGTGAGGAGACCATCCAATGGTTGGACGCCCATGCCCGTGCCACAAAAGGAGAATACGAGGCCAAATTGAAAGAATTGGAAAAAATATGTGGACCAGCCCTTACCAAATTGTACGGAACCAGTTCTATGCCTGGTGTCAACATACCAGCTGCAGGAGGACCCACAGTCGAGGAGGTCGACTAATAAAATTGCCTAAACAGAGAATTCCAGAGAGTGATTCTGGTTGCGGAATTTCCCTGCGCATTTGTATCCCGTTAGTGAAGTAAAATTTTGTAAATGTGTAGAAATAAATTTTGTTTTTGGGAGTTTTAAAACTAATTTTCATGAGAATAATTAAATGATATATATATATATATATATATATAAAAAAATATTAAATAATATAATTGCATAAAAATTTATATGATTTGAAGTCTGAATTAGCCTCATTATGAGTCTGATTTTCAATTGCAACTTATGAGAAGATTGATCCAGTATATTTTACGGGTAGGCAATATTATAGATAAATTAATTTATTAAAGAAAATATTATTTAAAACTTTCATATTAATTAAATAGCTCTGAAAGTAAACAAGCCATATTAAAAATGCAGAACATGTTTAGAACAAAGGATGTTCCAAAATTGAAACATTTTTTAAAAGTTTTAAAAGTAGTTTTAATAGTAGGTATATATATATATATATATAATTATATATATACAAATATATATATATATATATATATATATATATATATATATATATATGTTGTTATAATCATTTATCTCTTACACCGAGTTGAGTGTTTTAATAAAAAGTATAAAATTGCCTCCTCCTTATCAAGTCTTCATATTTCTTCTCAGCCTGCAATGTTGTGTGCAATTTACTTAAATGATAATGATAATGATAATAAAAAATTACTTTTTGCATTCAGTTAAATATCTAATAAAATATTTCATATCTATTTAATCGCAGATTTAATCTTTGGTGGGAATTAAAATATACACTCAGTAGTTTTAAGAGTTAATTCAATATTTTTTATGTATATTTTTTCTGAAGTGTATCACTTTATATATCCGCTTTATTTTTAGGGCTATTTTATTAATATTTTTTCTGCGTTTGGTTTGGCTAATTTTTATAAAAACTGGTGGTATATGGCATCGTGCCTCAAACTGCTGGAACTTCCCGTAACGCAACAAAATATTGAGGAATATTGAATGTTTTCAAATAGATTATTATAAATACTGTTACATTGTCTAATATTCATAAAGAATAGAAAAACTGAATTACAAAGTTGAAATTATTTGTTTAAAGTATATTAGAATTATAGTCAGAATTAAAAATAAAATCTGAATTATTTTCGATATACAAAAAAAACTAAAAAAAAAATTATTCAAATTTTTTTTCCAAAATCAATTATTGTGTTAAAACAAGCTGAAAGTTCTTTGAATCATTTGAATTGGACGCTTAGTTCTCTCAAAAACTGCCATTTTTTGCATATTTAGCTCTGTATCTTCGAAATGGCTGGGCCTGCCATTGCGAAAAACTAATAATCACTTCTCCCAATCATTACTAATTGAATGTTTTTTAGATCATTCAAATCGGATGCACCGTTCACTCAAAAACTCGATTTCTATTTTCTGCACTCTTTGCTTCGTATCTCCGTAACGGCTGGACCGGCCTTTGCCAAAAACTAATCAGCTCTTCTCCCTATCAATAGGAATCGAATGTTTTTTAAACCATTCATATCGATTGATCCGTGCGCCAGAAAACGTGACTGGAAATTTGTATCCATACATACATACACACACACACACATCCATTTTTTCTAAGGTATGCCAAAATGTTCAGAAACCTTCAAAACGTCGAGAAATGTAAAAATCTTCAATTTCGATTTTCGGTCCATTGCAATAACTTACCCTACGGGAATTTAATAATGGGCTTTGGGTATTTTCAATACAAATTAAATGTTTACTGAAGATTTGTTCTAAAGTATGCCAGAATGATCAGAATATCTGGGACTTTTAAAAATTCTGTAAAAATGAAAACATGTTCGTATCAATATCCGATAAATATTTAATAATTTTTATTGAACTCAATATCAAAATATCTCAATAAGATCAACGTCAATCTTCAGGTGGCCGAGCACAATTAAGGTCAAACATCCAAAGTTAACACTATTCCAAATAATAATACATTAAACATTTTAATTCGATCAAACATCTTCATAGGTAATCATCCTTAACAGTTGTCTCGAATTTCTTTCCACATTCTTACAACTGCTACAAGAGAATTAACAAATATCATCTTCAGGTAACTTTGTATTAAGGTTCTCGCTGACACTTTGACCAAGATCCAAAACCAAAATATTTATACTTCACTATTATCAATACAAAATCTACATTTCATCAAACATCCTCATATGAAATCACATCTTCATCATCATCATCCTTCAGTAGTTGCAGTAACTCCTTTTCCCGATCCTTCAACTCTGCCACGTAGGCGTCGACCACCAGCATGAAATGGAATGTGAAAAAGGGCGGCAGGAAAAACTCGAATAAAAATAAAAAAAATCTTGGTTCACCATTTGGATCGGGTTGAAAATAGATCAGTTCTTCGGGAGTACCGTCCATGAAGTAGACTTGCAGAGCAGATTTGATGTAAAATATGGAAAGCAGCATGATGTTAATTATAATCCAGGCGGTAAGGAATCTGGTCTTGCTGGCGCAGTATCCGTAGGTCAGGAAGGCAACGGCTAGGATTTCTAGGAAGAACGTTGTCACGTCAAAAGTGAGAAGTAATATCTGTATGAAGATAATTATTGTTTAGTCCTATTTATTGTTTTGCACTAATTTGTATAAAAAATAATTGAAGTAATGGAAGCGAGATGTGAGACAACTATGTTCAAAATTTTTTGTATCACCATAAGGCAACTCAAACCATCATATAAAATCAGAATGGAATACAAAACGTAATCCTGGTTGAAACATTAGTTATGAGAATTGTCAATTAAGCTAGTTTTTTTTTAATTACAATATTTATTAAATAAACTTAAATTAAAGGATAGAATTTACATTAAAATGATATCCGTAGTATGATGATTTAATATAATGTAAAAGCAAATAATAATAAAAATAAAATTAATAAATAAATAAAATAAAATTTCTGTATAATAAAATAATACTAGAGAAACAATAAAATATAAAAAAATAACAATATTATAAATAATAAGATAATAATAATAAGCTAAAGTATTGACAAAACAGTTTTATTTAAATTCTCCTATATATTGGGGAGAAAATTGAAAAAACTGCAAATACGACCTGATGATATGCACCAAAATTTTTGGCAAATTTTTATGAATGTTTTTTTGACTCGGATTGAGCTTATAAATACAAAGTCTGTTAAAGTATAGAAGGAGGTTCCAGCATTTATTATATAACTTGTCAATTGTGCAAGAATAACGACAAAAAGCTTATATTTCCAAACTTATCTATTGGAAAAAATAATCATATTTTATAAATATGGTAATATGATGGCATCATATATCGCATACAAATCTCATTGAATTTGCTTCAAAATACCAAATGTTATGGAAAATCGTGCATTTATCATAATTATACATTAATTAATGTTGATGATAATACATATTTTATGGTCGTTTTATGTAATGGTCGTTTATACGAAAGTTTTTGAAATAATCCAATTTTTTTTACCGAATTGATTGATCCAGAAAATCTTGTTACTGAATCAACAAACATGAGTCCATAAAGATTCAAGAACATAAGTTCCCAAAATGTTATAAGGTATACGCCGACATCCAGTTTTATGAAAAGGAAGCAGGTATGGACTCTTATGCAGAACATTCTTATTTTTTATTATTTGTTGCTTTGTTAAATTTTTATTATTTATTGCTTTGTATTATTTTTCAATGACATAAGTTAACAATTCATGATAGCGATTTAATAAACAAATGAAATGCGGTCACATGCTTATGTATTTATTTACTTCAATATTTAATTAATAATTTAAATATTTACACAAATAATTTATATATTTATTTTTGTATTCTCACACATGAACTTGTTGAATTGTATTTATTGTGACTAAAAATTAATGATAAATAAGAAAAAAATGAAAGATATTAATTAATTTGTATATATATATATATATATATATATATGTATACATACATTTATGTACTCAATTATATAATTATTTATTTAGATTTTTATTTACTGATTTATTTATTTATTCATTTGTTCATTTATTTGTTTCTTCATTTAATCATTAATTTATCACATATTCATTTACTCATTTATTTCTTTATTCGCTTATTTATTTATTTATGTATTCATTTTTTTAATTTTTCATTTACTCATTTATTTACTTATTCATTTATTAATTTATTCATTTGTTCATTTATTCATTCATTTGTCACATATTCATTTACTCATTTATTTCTTTATTCGCTCATTCCTTTTTTTTTAATTTTATTTTCAATAGCAATCAGAATACATGATACTATTTATTTTTGTATTCATTTTTCATTAATTTGTTATTTACTCATTTATTTATTTATTCATTTATTTGTTTCTTTATTTAATCATTCATTCGATAATTATTTACCAATTTATTTATTAATTCATTTGTTCAATTATTCATTTCATTATTTATTCATTCATTAGTAACATTAATTTATTTTTTACATATTTATTTATTTATTTTTCGTTTATTTACATGATCATGAAATTAAGCATTTATTTATTTATTTTATTTATTTCCATGTATTTATCTCATTTACATAAACAAAATTTATATCAATAATTGATTTTTCATTAAAATTCATTACATTTTTTAAATTTTTTTGTGCTTTTTTATATGCTAAATTCATGCAAAAATTATTTGTAATAAATTAATGTGAAAAAAATACAAAACACTACAACTTTATTTTACAGTTTTAAAACTAGCAGTACAGTTGAAAATTCTCTGTTAAATTATTTGCAGTTTACTTAAAAAATCACGAATGTTCACATTTTTTTACGATATTTGTGAACATATAAAAAATATGATAAATGTTATGTATTTTATCTAACTCAATGTTAACTATTAACACTTCGATATTAATCTATTCGATTTTTTTCAAATCGTTTAAATAAAGACACATAGCAGTGCTGTCCAAGGTAAAAAAATTATAGAATAAAAATTAGAACCACTTGTAATTGTGATAATAAAATATGGTAGACCCCATGATTGGTGCAATAACAATTGTATTTTTTTTTTCAATTTGGTTATTTGCTCTCACTCTCTCTGTCTCTCTCACACACACATACACATTTAGATATATAAATATATATATACATATATAATATATTTATATATATATATATATATATATATCTGAATTTTTAGTGATTTGCCTAATCAGATACGAATATTCCCTTTTCGCCGGAGGGTCAGCGTTCCCTCGACCCTTCATATGGCCACCTGTGATCTAGCCATGCTTTAAGGCTTAGAGGGATTTAGGATCTCACGTACTATACATAGTAAATAATATAAATAAATATTGCGTACACAAATGCATTAAATACGATGATACGACTTACTGTATTCAAAAGGCAAACATTGTACTATTGCACGCCGAGATAAGAAAGAAGATCGTGGGAAAAACAAGTATTGAATCAATATTTATCGATAATATTGAGTGAAAATATACATCTTCATGTGGAGAATTTTTTAAAAATAATTTGATTTGAAAAAGTTAGAAGTTACACGCCAAATAAGCCATTGGCGAGCCATAAAATTGTTGATTATTTTTGTATGCATTCACTTGCATCTATTGTAAGTTTCAAATATTGTGTCCAAACAAATTTAGTAAGTATGCATAATTAAATAGTCTATAGAATTTTCTAACATCATAAATCTCTAGAGCAACTTAGTATAATATAAAATCGCAATTAAAAATAGATTATCTAAGAACACAATAAAATACTCAATAGAGCAATGCAAACAACTCTGGAACAAAATTGGTAGTTCTTAACATTTTGATCAACCAATAATTGCTTTTATCAAAATTGCCCAAAAAAAATTGATTTTTCACCAAATATATCAATTAATAATTTCATTTTCTTAATACAATAAAATTTACTTAAAAAAAATACCATTAGCAGTATGTGTGTATGTATCTAATAAAAATGGTATCAAATAAGGAATTTGTAGACCATGCTTCGTTTTATAGTTCACAAAAGCAATAAACGTGGTGCCTTTTACAATTGTAAAATTGTAACTCTCATTGCATGCAATTTTCTGGAACTAGTTTTATGGAAAACACGATTTTGATTTTAACCACACCGACCAGAAGACCTGTTTTGTGAGAAACATATATCGCACTAAATGTAACATTGTTAAAGGGAAGAGGATTCGTGATTTTATTGGTAAGGGTATTATTTATAAAATATTATCCTGAAGAGCAATCTATACTAGGCATTACAAATTGTGCAATATTTCTATTTATTTGCTTATATTCAATAAGTTATTTTATTCAATAACATTATTTCTAAATCATTTCTGCATTCTTTATGAAATTATGTCATATATAAATTATACCAATTTTTTGCTTAAGCAAGCCAAAAGGATCAAGAGTTCATCAAATATAGTATAAAATAAGCTGTTTATAGTATAAAATAAGTTTTTATGTAAGTGATTAGTGGTGAACTACAGTATCTGAATCAGAGGTCTCGGGTTCGATCCCGCTTCGAGCAGTCAGATGTCAAACAGTAGTGACATCGGTTTCTACTAGTTTCTTAGGATCGTTTTAGGCGCCCCAAAATATACTCCCACCTGGCTGATCCATGATGACACACATATGCGCACTGTAGCCGAGGAAGTTAAAAGATTCGCTGTTAACCACAAGGACAGACTGGAAGAACACCCAAATGAGTTGGCCAACGCACTGCTATCCACAAACACAACACGAAGACTTAAAAGAAAAATATTTAGTGATTTAATTAGATTGTAATTACTCGTGTCACACTATTAATTCTTATAAAGGAAAAATGCAACTGTGTATTTTTCACTATTTATATATCGATGTCATTTTTACATTTAATTGCCAAAAGATTTACTTAATGTCTATGTAGGACAGTTGTAAATATATTGATGAATAAAAAATCGGTTTCTACTAGAGAACATAAATGGCAATATGTTTCCAAATGAAAATAGGCCTTACCCGGCATTGCTGCATCAATAAATATTTGCCCTATTACAAAAATTGTGATAATAAAATTCTTCACCCAAAATGAGACACCAGTTTGGGTTGGCATCTGTAAGGGTATTGAGTATTGAGACAAATCAATACAACCTTTTTCCAATCTTCAAATTTTTCTATAACTTCTAGGAGTACATTTTTGCTAGGAGTGTCAAGGATGGTGGAATTCTTATCGCCATTAAGTTAAGGAAAACATAAGTTGAGATTGGACAAAAAGTTTGAAGTAATTGATGATTATGGTAAGTAAATACTAAAGTAAGTTTTTAAGAAAATGGAGTTTATGTGCAAATAATTTTAAAAAAGTTGCAGGTTATTTTGCAAAGAATCTACCAATGCAACAGTTGACAACGCCCAAAAAATTGCCAAAACATTTCAAAATAAAAAAATCTAAAGTTTTTTTTCCCAAAAATTCAATTTTTTTCATAAATTTAAAATTTGACGAAAATCTACTTTTTTAAAAGTTTCAAAAAAATTTAGCATTTTTTTAAAAAAATATTTTTGGTACGGGAAGTTCCAGCAGTTTGCCTTAAGGCACAATGCCATACACATTTTTATTCTCAAAATGCACTTCAAAAGTTCTTTTACCATTTATCTGCAATTTCATAAAAATCTCCTAAAGCAAACACCGCCATTCGAGTCAAGATAAAAATCACCAGGAGCAGGCACGTCAACTGTGCAATTTTGGTATTGATGAAAAGAACGGATAACAAAAGAGCCGAGTTAAAAATAAGTCGGCGGTACTGGCGGAGGTTGAGGTGGTGTAGTTGATCTTGGATCTTGGAATGGACCAACACAAAAATAAAAAAATATATATACAAAAATCCGCCCGCGTATATTAAATGAGAAGCCGCGAGCTACGCGCATCAGGAACAAAAAACAAAACAAAACCGAAACAGGAAAAAAAATTAGTCTTAAATCATGAGCCGATTATGAGAAGACGGAGGAGAAAACTGGTCGGTAGTCGGTCGTATTTTGATGAATTTGTACAGATAATCCAACGAAGCACGTGTTGATGGAGAAATCGAGATTGCTGGAATTGTACCAAAAAATCATCATTAACGAGAGAGAAGATGTTGATTTTTAAAAATTGGAAACAGAATAGAAGTCAATCGATAAACCTCCATATGACTATAATTAAAGAAAATAATGCTACCAAGTTACATTGTTTTTAAAATATTTCCTTGTGAATTGATGAAGAAATCCAGATTGCTGGAATTGTACCAAAAAATCATCATTACCGAGAGAGAAGTCGTTGATTTCTGAAAAATTGGAAACAGAATAAAAGTCAATCGATAAACCTCGATATGACTAAAATTAAAGAAAATAATGCTACCAAGTTACATTGTTTCTAAAATATTTCCTCGTGACTTGATGGAGAAATCGAGATTGCTGGAATTGTACCAAAAAATCATCATTACCGAGAGAGGAGTCGTGATTTCTGAAAAGTTGGAAACAGAATAAAAGCCAATCGATAAACCTCGATATGACTAAAATTAAAGAAAATAATGCTACCAAGTTACATTGTTTCTAAAATATTTCCTCGTGAATTTGGACAAATTTAGGTACTAGAAAAAATGGAGAAGATAAATGGATTGAGCGCGAGGAAGGTATTCTACTGAAGAAAACTAATTAGGGCCCATAATAGTAAACTATTGATTTCTAAACGACGACATCAAA
>NW_020536999.1:23356091-23414259 GCF_003426905.1 Ctenocephalides felis
CTACTTGACATCAGACTGTCTGAGGAGGGTATCGAACCTGGGACTCTAATTGCAAATACAAAGCACAAAGCACTAGACCATGGTAGGACCCAAAAAATTAAATATGAAACGAATTTGTTTGCAATTATACATTAATTAACAAAAATAAATTATAACAAAAAAGAAAAAAAAACTATACATGACTTATTTTTTACGAGCATAGAAAATTTTCAAATGTTATTTGTAATGCTTATTGTTAACGAAAATTGTTTCTATTTGCAAGTTTGACAGCATTTTTTTTTAATTTTTTAATCAAATTAAAAACAAAATATTAAATAAAAAAATCCAAATACATACAGTTTCAAATACCGCACCTGGCTTTGGACAATTATTATTCCTCGAATAAAAACTGATTGGATTATTTGCCTTATCCTTTTATTTCTTCTTTATCATTCGACATATTAGTTCTTCATTTTCTTCATCTTCTCAGCATTCGATTTCTAATTAGCGTGCTTGTTATTTTCTTCCATAAAAATATCTTACATATATTTATCGACATCTTTATGCAAAGATATCAATATATTCGATCTATTTTAATACAAGATAAAGATAATAAATTGATGAATAATGTTTGTTATAAGATTTTTAACTTCTCGAAGGAGAAGTTTACGTTTATGGTGAGATAGGGTGAAAGTAGAGAAAATTTCATTTAATAACTTAATAAATACTGAATATTATTTCAGCAATTTGCTTTAAGTCTATAATACACCTCTTATTACTCTCGATTTGAGTCCATTACTTCAATAACATTATTAAACGACTACATCCACAATTTTGTTCATTTTTGCATCCGTTACCCCAAGGCTGGAGAAGTCGATAAAAATTTACTGGTCCAGCTACCACAACACCAGCTACTTAATAACTTATGGCCATTATTTTAATACATCTTCTTCCTCTTTTGCTTCTGATCAACGATTTACAGTTGCTGGTTTCGTTCACTTTTATCTTATTTCCGAAGAAGATCATCCTGAGGGTTTTTCAAGGAACTCTGGTTCGTAGGCGTCCAATGATGCATGACAAGAGATCGCATACATTAGACAACATATATGAGGAGGAATAGGCAATTTAGGATACTTTGTGGATGTACATTGGTTATAAATATTGGTGTAGATAGAAGAAATAGGGGAGAACTCAATATACTCTAAAATCTCGACCAAAACCAAACCTTTTACATATAAGCGTAAGTCTTTTGAGGTTTCATGTAATTTGATCTTCCCAAAAATCTCAAAAATTGTTCTACTACATTGTCATTTTTTGTTTCTCATAAGTCTATTTTTAGTCAATCATCATTGATCCGTTGTATAACCTACTCGTATTTCCCAACATGTAGATCTACAATGATCATCGTTGTGTCAATAACTCTACAAGGAATAAATTGTCAATAATTCATTTGACCGTAAAATCATGTCGTTCGTTTACAACAATGGTCGAAAGTAACCGTAAATCTTTTTACAAATCAACAGTAATCGCCAATAATAGTGCCACCAACAAGATTTACAGAACCGAACGAAAGGAGTGGATTTATTTTAGAACTTTTGGATAAAATACACTAAAATTTTATTGAATATTATGAAGCTTTATAGGAACTCGGTATACTTCAAAGTCGAATTCGACAACTAATTTCAACATCAGGACAACATTGATTCTGAAAACATATGTATTTACCATAGTCTTTATATCATACTGAAATATTACGGCTCTAAGACAAGTCGTTTAATTTAAAAAAAATCACCAAAATTTACAAAAATTAGTATCGTTTTTTTGCGTGCGTTGTCAAAATAAGAACTTTCATTGACGTTTGCCTAGAAACGCCTGAACCGATTTGAAAAATTTAAAAGCCAATCGATTGTGCCAATTTAAAATCCATTTCGATGTGGATTATCTTTTCTCAGCTTCGTGTGACGATCGCCTGAGCCGTTTTTTAAGTAAAAAAAATTGTTTACGTTTTTAGCTCTCAATTCTGAATCGATTTTAAAAAATCGAAAACTATTCGAGAGATATTGGTTGGAAATGATACTAATTAGTTTTAAAAATTGAAAAAAATTGAACAGTTGAAAAATTTTTTGCCGATTTTTATGGACGAGTTTTACGAAACTAATTTTGATAATAGATATCATGGTCTTATGAAACATACTAAAATGTTACGACAACAAGTTTACTGTTAAAAATTCATCAAAGTTGAGACAGTAAAAATTTCAATTTCGATTGATTAAGTTCTACAATTCTCAATACTTCTCAATTCTTACACATTCATGCAAATTGCCTTAAGGCTAAATACCACTTTCAACTAATTATTTTATCAGTTGCAACTTGTGAATATTTGGCAAACTTGTTCTATATAAATTATACTATAATACTGCTTGATATTAAATAAATCTGCACGAACTCGCTATACTTCAAAATCGCAATGGAAAATTAATAATGTCAAATTAGTCATAAAAATGCATTTTAAATTTTAATTTAGTTCACTGAATATTTGGTAATGAAACGAGAAAATCTCTAGATTTTATGACTTTTTATTCTATGAACACGAGGTCGCCTATATTTTTTTCCTCCGACCCTGCCTCTGACCACCGACCAAGAATGCATTTCCTCACATCTGCATTTCTCCATTTCTGTCAAATTGATGTGGCAGCTCGACATATATTCCTTCAAATCCCCAAAAGTTCGATAGTTATTGACTCATCATAAATATATCAATAGAAATCGAAAAGAAAAAGAATTTGTTGGAGGGCCCCCGGGGTGGTCCTCATTGGATAATAGAAACATTTTGTTCATGTTCGACGTAAAATAGATGTCTTGTTTAGATTTAACACTCAATTGTTTTTAAATCGAGTGGGTTGTATAAAAAATATGAGATAAGATAATATAATATTTTATGCTCATTTTGGTTATAACAAAAATGTAAAATAATAATTTGTATTCTTTATCCATTCGTGATCTCTGTGACGGTGTTTTTTTTCGTTGTTTTATGTAAATGGTTTTGATAGAGTTATCTTGAGATTTTATTGTAACGACATATAATAATTTGTAGTCGACGTTTTTATCTTGAGAAAGCTTTATTATTTATTAAATGTCAAATCAGATAAGTATTCAAAGACATTGAAAATTTTGTAAAACTTAGCCTTAGACGTTTTATCCAAAAAACCTTAGACAAATGTCTTGAATTATTTCTGTTTCCATATAATATTTTTATATGTTTAACTAGCTGACCCGACAAACGTTTTTCTGCTAAGTAAGGTATATTCTAAACAATTTCTAGAGAATCAAAAATATTAATACTGATGTGTTGTTTGAATGCTATATACAATGAGGTATTATAAAAACAATAAAACCCCATTAGTTTGTCTATATTTTGTCAATACAAACAAACTGGAAGTTTTATACATTTTCTATAGAAAACATGGTATAATCCAATCCAAGTCTTTCTTGGTCTTTCGACGTTTTAAGTTTTTCAGATTCTTTTTGGATTCTGGATTTTGTGTATTATTGTAAATAAAACTACTGAGCTCATACAAAATTTTCAAATTTCTGCGAGGAGAGATAGAAAATGAATTAGGTATTTCTTCTTTCACCTGCTTTTTGAAAAGTTTCAACATTCGATGAATTAATGTAAATTTAATAAAAAGTATATAAATGGCGCAGGGCGAAGCACAAAGGTCCAATTTGACATTGAGCAAATATTAATTATATTATAAAAATCAAACCAATTATATCACAACAAATAACGCATTTCAAACGAACAATTATCTGACTACGTTCAGTAAAACTGCCAGCTACTTCATCATGTAGAAATGTGCTTTTTTGTTGTCTTTCATAAAATTTGTTATCTAAACCTTTTCACCCTATAGGCGGAGTAGCTTGGAACGGCCAGGTGGCAAACAGGTTTTAATGTCTTATTTTAATTTTAAAGGTATTTTACAAAATAATTACATTTTTAACTAATGCCAAAAAACTACCAACGAAAAAAAATTTTTATTATGAATTTTCGAAGATTACCGTTTATATCCCGATAGCAAAGTCATGACAATCCAGGTTATAGCTGGTTATACATCTTTTTCCCTCTACTTTCAAATATTGTTGTTAAACAATGCTTAACTTTACTGGTTTTTGACACATCGGTGGTGGACCTTTTTAACCCCGGACCTTCATATATTACTATCCGTTCTTTGATATATTCTGGGAAATTATACCTGGAAAAATGTTATTCGACAAAATGTCCCTTTGATCGATACCAAATGTAGGTTCTGAATTGAAATAACATAAGTAAAAAATAATTTAACCTAGAAAATGTTTTAATAAATGCCAATGAGTATATAATTATACAAATGAGATCTTTCAGACCACCGTGTTTGAGAAAAATAAAATTTGTAAAAAAAGAGTAACACAATGCTATCAAAGTGCATTTTCATTTTTCATTTACACTTTTTTGCAAATTACAAAGAAACGGCTCGACCGATCGTCGCACAGAAAAAACAATAATCCTCATCAAGATACATCGAATGTATTTTTAAATATTTGAAATCTATTCAGGCGTTTTTGAGGAAACGTTGATTTAAACAATAAACACACACATACTTTTTTCAAATTTAGTCTCATTCGATTCAGAATGGCTTGAAAGGTCTAAAAAACATAAAATTAGCGAATCGGATTTCTTTATGAAAACATTAACTTTTCCTTCGGGAAGTTAAAAAAGGTATGCAAATCTTTGGGTGACAAAGTCTTTACAATGATATAAACATAAATTACCTATTCTTTACCCAGCCCTGTTTTATTTAGATTCTTCCAACACTTGTACGACATTTATCGCTCATGTTTCTTTCTGGATTGATGTTGATGTAATTTCATAAAATTTTAATACAGCGATTTTCTCCCAAGTCGTCTTCTCAAGTTACTGATATATCTATCTTACCTCAAGACAATGGCAATTATAATATCTTATTTTATTTTATTTTTTTCCAACGTGGGTCCACTCAAAACTATTTACATAAATCGTGAATGTATATTGATACATATAATTTACAAAGATCCATTTTTTATTGAAAATATTCCACGACTTTTTTAATCCGATTGTGGTCGGCGGCACCCACACGAGAAATATTTATATTTTATGGATTCGGGCCATCTATTTTACAGAATTAAAGCAAAAGTGTCAAGTAAAATATAATATTTATTGATTTTTGTTATTTATGAATAGATTTATTGAAAGCTGAAAGCCGAAGTAAACAAAATACTTTGACTTTAACACGTTAATCGCCATGCACATTTCATATGTGTTTGGTGCTAAAAAGTTCTATGTGATACGCGATTTGGTAAAAGGAGAAAAGAGTTTTAATACAGGATTATATCAGTCATATATGTATGATATAAAAAATAGTGTTTTTTCAAAAAAAAATGGCAAAACTATTTTTCTTTGATACATTAATTTTCCTGGACACTTCTAACGAAACTATCTAAAGTTACCATGATCCATGCAATTTTTTAACTTCCCTTAGTTAAAGGTAATAAGTTATAGTAATTAGCCGAAAATCGAAAATGAAATTTTTTGCATTTCTTTACGTTTCGGAAGTTTTTGAAACATTTTGGCATACCTCAAAAAAATGGATTTGTGTGTGTGTGTTTTGTGTCCGCATATTTTCGTATACGTTTTCGGGCGCACGGATCAACCGATTTGAATGATTTAAAATAATTTGATTTCTATTAATGAACTCTCAGCTTGTCTTGACAAAATAATGGCTTTTAGTTTAAATTTTTTATTTAATTTTTTTTTTCAATTTTATTTTCAAATTTTTTTTTTTTTTGTATATCAAAAATAATTCAGATTTTAATATTAATTCTGGCTAAAGTTCTAAAGCTAACTTATATACTTTAAATAAATAATTTTTACTTTGTAATTCAGTTTATATAATTCTTATAAATATTACAATGTAACAGTATTTATAATAATCTATTTGATAACATTTAATATTCTTTGAACATTCCATTACGCTGCAGGAAGTTCCAGCAATTTGCTTTAAGGCACGATGTCATACACCACTAATTTCTGATATTATCGTGGCTATGAACATATTAATTAATTTAATATGTATAATGTGATAAATTCGTAAACAATTTCAGAAAGGAATATCTGTTTGTTAATAAATTTATCAGTAAAATAATTATTATAGAGTTTTTGAAGGGCTTAATATCACATTTTGAATATATAGGCATATCAAATAAAATTTTCAAAGTAAATTGTTAATCAAAATTATGTTTTATTTATCAAACAATATTTCTATAAAATTTTTAAGTAAATAAGATAAATTAATATGCATAAATAAAAAAAATCTTGCTTTTCTGTAAAAAATATGCTAAGAAAAACTAAAGATAATAATTATTTATGTTACTCATGACACAACTTTATTTTTAAATTTTTATATAACTAACATAAAACATTTAAAAATCAATCTTATAATCTTTAGTACAATTTTATGAAAATATATTGTTTTGTCTGATAGACGTATACATATAATCAAAATTATGCAATAAATAAGCAATTTTGTCAAAGTCTTGCGAAACGACTGAACCTGTCTTTACCAAAAACTAATCAGCAAGTCCCCCCATTAGTAGGAATCGAAAACTTTTTGAATTATTCAAATCGGATGATCAGTGCGCCCAAAATTGTGGACAAAAAAAAATTCTATCCATACTTACGCACACGCACACACCTTTATTCTTTCTAATGTATGGCAAAATGTTGAGAAAAAAATAAAAATTTTCATTTTCGATTTTTGGACGATTACAATAGCTTACCCTACAGGAAGTTAATTAACAGTTTTGCAATGGACATAGTTTAATTAAAGTTAGTAATAATGTTAAATTGTGCAGAGTTAATAATGCTGAATATTATAAAAAAAATGCTGAACTATTTTTTTTATAACAATCTAAAGTTCCATTCCTTTTATAGCCACGTGCTTGCACAAGCGTACTAAAGAATCTCATTGGATTCTCCAATTGGAATCTGGTACCCAACGAAAAAAAAACATCATTACTTTTCCCGATGTCAAAGTTAAAACTAACTGTTTCAATTCCGTGTTATTTATAATCCGACTTTATTGATATTTCAATTATCTATATGGAACCTCTGAATAATATTACAATCAATTTTAGTGTGTGAATGTTGTCGTATACAAATGTCCGAATTTTTGGTAATAAGCTTGTGAGATACCATATAATATTATAAATTCCGAACACGTAGATATATATATATATATATATATATATATATATGTATTTATATTTTAATTCAGATATGGATATTACGGTAATAAATTTCCTTTGTAATTCTCATTCGATCGTAAATAATAAAGAGAAGTGGCTCGTGTGACAACTGAATCGGCGGCAACTGCTTTACAGTTTTGTTTTAAATATTCAAAATAGGTAAAAGTTCAAATTGATGTAAGATTATTGCTGCTTTCTCTGCTTTGAATATCAGAAAATTTAAATTAAAAAAAAAAAACTAGAGAGGGTGGTTCATTCGATTATAGACTTACTTATTTCTTGAATAGCTTACAGTAAATAAGGTACAATTTTTGCATTTCGAATTCTTAGTGGAAACTCTTATAGAAACTTTTTATAATTTTTTTCATGATTTTCATATGTTTATATTTTGTACTGTTTTGAATAGGGTTTGAATTTTTGCGGGGGTGGGCTTGCGTGGGTGATAATGTGACATGACTAATATATTTATAAATATAATATATATATATATATATTATATATATATATATATATATATATATATGTATGATTTACATAGGATTTATTCAAATTATCTTCAACAGTATCGCATTTTTGCTAAATGATGTTCGTATATGGATCTATCATTCATTTCCCCGAAAAAATACTTTAACTTACACATAAATTATTTTTAAAATGTAAGGTAGAACGAGGCTTAAAGGTCCGCTGGAACATATATAGTTAAAAATTCTTTCAACAATAATATTTGAAAGTAGAGGGCAAAAGATGTATAACCAGCCATTTTCGGCAAAGAGTGCAAAAAACAGAAATAGAGTTTTTGAAAGAACGGAATATCCGATTTGAATGATCTAAAATACATTCAATTCGTTATGATGGGGAGAATTAGTGATTAGTATTTGGCAGGTCTAGCCAATTCGGAGATGCGGAGCTAAATGTGCAAAAATGTCAGTTTTTGATAAAACTAAGCTTCCGATTTGAATGATTCAAAAAACATTGAATTTGAAAAAAAATGAATAGAAAAGGTGATTGATTTTTGGCAAAGGCAGGTCCAGCCGTATTGGAGATACCGAGCTAAATGTGCAAAAAATTTAAAAAACTTTCTGCTTGTGTTTACGTAATGATTGCTTTCGGATTTTTTTTTAAATTTTCAATAATATTTTTTATTGAAAATAATTCAAATTTCAATTTTAATTCTAGCTAAAATTCTAAAGCTCCATTATATTCATATAATTTTTATAAGTATTAGACAATGTCCTTTATTTTAGATTCGATTTATTAAATATTGTTTATTCACTTTTCTGTAAACATATATAAGATACAGTATTTATAATAATCTATTTGAAAACATTGAATATTCCTCGGAACTTCCCTCGATACGGGAAGTTCCAGCAATTTGCCGTAAGGCACAATGCCATGCCCCACTAGTTTTAAGTTAGATTCAACAGTTGTTTTTATGTAACCTTATACGTGGGTGGGGTGAAAAGAATCAACTGAACCTTCACCCTGACAAAGATGTAAATAATAAAAATTAAAAAAAGGAGAAATAAGTTAAAAAAAGCAATTTTACAAAAGATCAATTGCATAAATAATTTTGCTGGCAAATTACCAAATCAAGGTTATATACCAAAATTTTTTGAAAAACAGCAAAAAAAGCACATTGCTACAATGATGGACCTTTACAAATTGGACCTTTGTGCCCTGCCTTACCCTATATAATTTAAAATTTACACTTTTAACATAATTATTTTTTTAATATGATTTAATTAAATTTATGCAAAAAATCGAAACGATTTTGACAAGTTAAAAATCTTTCGAAAGATATCAATTGGGACTCACGCTGATTAGTTTTTGATAAATCTACTGGGATATTTTTTGCCATTAATTGCTAAAAATTTATTTGATCATTTCAAAGTTAAACAAGCTACATTATTTCAAAATCTCAGCAAATTACATCCCTGTATGATATTCATGTCCCTCCTTGGTATTGTCAAGGCGGCGGTGCGCCCACGCCGAAGAGCAAAAGTCGGCTTTCTTGTTCCACATTTGAATAAAGAACCGAAAGAACCGAAGAGTCGACAAAACATTATCATTGCATTCGTTATTATTATTATACATTCATAAGTCGACTCAATAATGGCTCAACAGTCGAGTTCTTGTAATAACGAATTCAGATTGAGAACGAATGCGAATTTGAATAATAATAGGTATGTGATGTCTTAATGGAGTGATATTACAGGAACAGATTTATTAATTTATTTTCTATTTTTCGATCTGTTGAAACTTTACTTTCTATATGCCTCTCATAAAAGATACCTGCGAAAAAATTATAGAAGACTAACGTGATTTATCTTACCATAGAAGAACTTTAGAGTTTAGAAGATCTGTCCCCGATCACAGCACCAATAATAATAATAATAATCCTATATCCAATCCTTCGCAATAACTTGTCGTATTCTCCATAATCATTTACCACGTTGCATTTCCATCGGCCAGTTAAATATAAATTTCAGACCCCATTAGTACCTAAAAGGGCACGTGCCCCGACACGTGCCTCCTCGGTCGTGGCGTCGGTGCATATAATTTTAGAAGGCCGCCAAGGCGGACATCATTCGCGAGATGTGAAAAATAAATTAACATGTAATGGTAGATAAAGAGTTTGCAAATCGATTTTATTGAGAAACTAGTGGAAATAAAGTCTGTGAAAAAATATTGGCATTATATCTATGTTGTTATCCGATGTTGGGGAAATTTATTCTTTATTTTTCTCCTTACCATTATATCTGGTCTAATCATTGTTTTGGCATGCGATTTAGACATTTATAAGTACTGCCAAAATTTTGTTGTTATTCCATATGAAACAAGCGCTTATTGAAGAAAAGCTGTCCTCTTTTCGGATTATTTTATATTTTTCAGCATCATGTTTCGAAACTCTACAGGTAGTTTTTGTTGACCTTTCTCAAAGTTTACGTCTCTGGCCCGTACTAAATTCGAAAGTCGAGATTTGAAAAATTTAGGAGATTCTGATAGTTTTTTTTATATTTATGCTTATATAAAATAATGATCATTGGTTTTGGCCAAAACTGTTTAAAACAATTGGACTTCAATAAGAAACTTTTCTTGCATCCTAATAAATTTTGGTGTCACTATTTTCGTGTCACATTGTATACAAATAGTTCACGTTTCTGATCCGTATGATATATAAAAGTCGAGACTTGAGAAATTTGGAAGGCCAGATTTTTTTTCAATTTATAACTTCTATATATAATATTGATCTTGGTTTTGGCCAAAGCTGTTTAAGACGACTTGACTCCAGCAAGCATATTTTCTAGTATCCTAATAATTTTTTGTGTCATCATTTTTACTTTGTATTCAAATATTGTCTGTGGAATCAGTTAAATATTTCATGTTTCCAAACTCTACAGATAATTTTTTCGACCCTTCCAAGTCCACATTTCATCAGAAAAGACGAGACCTGAAAGATTTATAGGTGGCTGTGATAGATTTTTTTTACATTTATATAATGTATTGATCTCTTGTTTTGGCCAAAGCTGGTTAAGACAATTAGAGTCTAACAAGAAACATTTCCTGTATTCTCATAATTTTTGGTGTCACTATATTTTTACCTTGTATTCAAATATTGGCATAACCCAGAAAATTGAATGGCAATTTGTTGAAATTCAAAAGAAATGCAGCATTCGTGGTATATTTGAACAGATTTGAACACTCTTTACAATTATTTCAATTATTCGTGCAAAAAATTGTTCTTTACAAGGTTAATTTAGGTAAGAATTTGCGCTTTACTTGATTCAGGATTCTTCAGAAAATGATTTAACATATAACAAACTAATTTTTTACATGAATCTATTTTAATGTATGAAGGTAATAAACAGTTGTAGGTTTCATATTATTATTCGGAGATACCTAATGAATAAATTGAGATGTTTGTTACTAAATACTTTATAAATACCATCAAACAAAAATTAAACTTAAATAATAATAATTTATTTCAAATAACTTGTTTCTCGATCGTGGGTTCCATTACTCAGTCTACAATTAATCACAACATTGTCTCTATTAATCAAACAGAAATGTTTGTCTGTTTATCTACAAATGATTTTGTAATAACATTACTTTTAAATATCTTATCACTGTAATGACACTGACAATATATTTTTTTAATGTCTTAATATAACTTTTGTGTCGGATAGAGAATAGAGATTTTGAAACTTAGATATTGGATAGAGACATGAATTAGGTTTGAAATCGTTTTGTATGTAAAGTGATGATTTTAAAGTACACTGGGAAGATGTGGGGCAGTTTGTAAAACAAATAGGGTAGAGCGGGGGTAAAGGTCCATAAAAAAAGGTTCAACACCATTGTCTCGAAAACAAAGAAAATATGAATTTTTTAAAAATACTATTTTAAAGTAGAGGATTAACGTGTATTCAGTCGTCACCTTGAATCGTACGACATCGCTAACAGGATAAACGGCAATGTTTGGAAAATAACAAAAATGTTTTCTTTCGTTAATAGCTTTTTTGGTTATGGGCTCTGTTGTTTAGTTTACGAGACTTTAGTTATGATAAAATAAAATATTTTTTTAAGTACACGTTATTAAATTGTTTTATATGATGTTTTTTTTTTAAGTTATATGCAACAGTTTCTTTTTATAACCTTTATAAAAGCTCACATGTGGTTGGGGTAAAAAGGACCAACTGAACCGTTATCTTGGCAAAGGTGTAAACAATAAAAAATTGCAAATAGTAGTTCATTAATTTAAAACAAGCAGTTTTACAAGATAAATTAAATAAATAGTTATTCCTACTCTGCTGATAAATATTTATGATAAAATAACCGATCAAGGTTATGTTATCTCTGTAAAAAATGTACCCATAAAATTTATATTTTTTATTGATCAAATAATGTAACTATATTTCATTTAAAATTAAAAATAAAAATAAGACATTGGACCTGTTTGCTCCCGAGCAGTTCCATTTTACCCCATGAAGTAAAAAAGACCAGGTGCCAAATTTTTGAAAATAAGCAAAAAATCGCTTTTCTACGGTCTGAATTAGAAGAGAGTTTCACTGAACTTAGTCAGATAGTTGTTTGTTTGATATGTGTAATTGTTTTGGTTTTCACAATATAAGTAAAATGCTCACAATCAAATTGGACCATCCTACCCTGCTAAATGAAAAGTGGGTATAAAATTGTTGATATGTATAAACTGTACAGTAAGTTAAATAATTAATTAGAACGCAAAGCAAGCTATTATTTACATCTTTAATCGCATCGCGCAGATATTAAAGCTCTCGTAAAAAATAGATTTAGTCATTTTCTCACAAGACAGTTAAGTTGAGAGAGTTGTAACGTCCTCACATTAAAATATTTCGCGTCAGGATGCCGTTGATTACTTCGGGAAGAAGAAGAAGAAGATAAGAAAATAGCTGCAAAGAACGTTTTTACGAGTCGGTCATAAATTATAATAGATTTATGACCGACGAACAACATATTACTACTAGATATATCTCATTTTATTTACACACATATGGGTGGACTTATGACCGATATTAAAGTATGTTTTGTTTTAATTAAACTATGTAATATAATATGATATAATATTCAGGCAAAAAACACTTCGGATTTAATGTGTGTGCAGATAATTACGAAAATGTTGCTGCGGTTTAATAAATTTATATATTAAATGGTTTTCAAATGTTCTACGGTTCTTTAACTAAAACAAAAATTAAACACTCTGAACTAAATCAAATATAAAACTGTTTCATTGAAGCCAAATTTTTAAGCCAATTTTTATGGAACTTTTTTGGCGATATATCATGGTCTTATAGAACTCACTGAGCTATTACGGCCATACGACTAGTAGTTTCATTTTAAAAATTCATCCAAATTTGAGAAAATAAGTAGTTTTTTTGACGTTTGTTAAAATTAAAATTAGACGATTTACTTGGTATAATGATAGAGTATTTGACCTTAATGAACATACTAAACCATCAAGACCTATGAAAACTGGTTCAATTACAATAGTTGTTGATTTTTGAAATTTTGCTTCTAGAAAATACTCCGGGTTCGTTTTCAATTATGTGTAACAAATCCACTCGGAATACTTTCAATCACTCATAAGTTAATTCATATTTTATTGATTAAGTCGTTTATTTACACATATCGGAAAGTTTATGTAACTTGCCTCAAGGCAAAATACCAATACCAACTAGTTATATTTTAAATAAGGTAAGGCGAGGCACAAAGGTCTAATTTGACTTTGGGCAATTATATTGTGAAAACCAAATCAATTATATCACAACACAAAACACATATCAAATAAATAACTATCTGACTATGGTCAGTAAAAAAACTCCCAGCGAATTTATTTTAGTACATTTGGGTTATTCTGCTGTTTTTCAAATATTTACCCCATAGGCAAGCTAAAATGGGACAGCCAGGCGGCAAACAGATCCAAAGTCTTATTTTTAATTTTAAAGAGATTTTATAAAATAATTACATTATTTCAACATTATTCAATCAATACAAAATAAAATTATATGGGTACATTCTTTACAAAGATGACTATGTATATAACTTTGATCTAGTCTTTTGTCGGAAATATTCATCAGCAAAGTTGGAATAACAATTAATTAACTTTTTGTGGGGTAAGTTATAGTAATCGAAAAAATATCAAAGATGAAAATTTTTATATATCTTTACGTTTCAGAGGTTTCTGAACATTTTGGCATACCTTAAAAAAATTCGATGTATGTGTGTGTATGTGTGTGTGGCGTGCGGATACAAATTTTTGTCGACAATTTCGGGAACTATAATAATAATTATAAATTAAAATGATAAGTACAAATTTTGTGTACTTGTATATGTTTCTATGGTTTCTACCAATGTTTCACGTTAGACGACTACGCGGCGCTAACGCGCTTTGATATTTTGACATCAAATCAGCTACGCAGCGCGATTGCTTAAAAAATGTCCAAAATTTTCAAAAAAAATCAAAATACAAAATAAAATCTAATTTTTCAAAAAAACAATTTTTTTTCAAAAATTTCAAAACTTCTCAAAACTCATTTTTCAAAGTTTTTTTTATTAATTTAGTTAATGGTACGGGACGTTCCAGCAATTTTCTTTAATGCACAATGCCATGCACCACTAGTTTAATCTATCTTTTGTAAAATTGTTTTTTTAGCTGTGTTCTCCTTTGCCAAGATAAAATTCAATTGATCTTTTTCGCACCTCCCACATGTAAGCTTAGAGGTTATATAAAATAAACTTTTGAATCTAACTTACATTTTATAAAAGAATTAAATAGCGTATACTTAAAAATTATATTAAGGTTTCGTAAACTAAACAACAGTGCTCACAACCAAAAAACTAAAAACAAAAGAAAATTCTTTCGTCATGGATTTTCAAACATTTCTGTTTATTTCTTGATAGCAACGTCGTAAGAATTAAGGTGATAGCTGAGTTTACATTATTCCCTCTACTTTCAAATATTGTTATTAAAAAATTCCTAACTTTTCTTGTTTTCGAGATATCGGTGGTAGACCTTTTTACCCCCCGATATACTGTGCCAATTTAAGTTGTACTATTTCCAAATTCATTCCTAATAGTTTGAAAACCTCTTGTTTATCATTATACTTGCAGCGACATTTAAATTATAATGTGGGACGTGAAGTGATATAATAAATAAGTGGTATTTCTAATTTACCACATACCGTATATGATATGATATGATATGTACAATATAAACCGTGAAACATTGTACGTATATTAGACGACGATGAAGAGGAGACGAAGAAGAACGAGCAAGAAAAGCACGGCTGAAGACGTTGAGGATTATTGAAGCCGCCGCCGAAGCCACTAAGAAGCTGTTACTTTTTTTTACAATCAGGCAATATTTCATAACTTGTATTGCTGCTGCTGATTTGCGATATATTTAATAGATACACATAACGAACACATACACACATACACACACACACACATATATATATATATATATACACATGTACATAGTGATGTTTACCAATTACTCTTTTGTTATTCCTCTTCTTTCAATTCAGTGTTTTTTTTCTTCTCGTTCAAATTAAATATTTATTTATCGACTTTGTTTTCGATTTTTTTCACATGGACCTCACTAGTATGAACCGTTTGACCTCAAAGAAAAAGTAATAATTTTACGCGTTTGATCGGGCATAGGTCAAATTAAATATTCATCGAATAAAATATTATTTGTCATCGGAATTATTTTTAATTTAGAATATAAATAAAAAATAAATATAATCACACACAAATATTTATGTATATATATATATATATATATATATATATATATGTATATATATATATATATATATATATATATATATATGTATATATATATATATATATATATATATGTGTGTGTGTGTATGTGTGTGTGTATTTCTATACCAACGTTTTTTTGTTCATTGTTAGAACATATTTTATTATGTAATGCGTCGAACTGAAATATAAATTTAATTAAGATTGTATTATTTAAAATGTGTCCCATTAAGATAAAAAAGATAAAATCCTAAAATAACACTAAACCAGGAATTTCACTGATAATTTGACAAAAACCAACATTTTAAACCAAAAATAATAAAATGATTGGTCCACGTCTATTTAGAATAAACTAAATAGTCTATTTCACAATTCATAAAAATTATAGTGTATTATTTTTTTTAATAATTAGAATTTCTTTAATTTACTAACAATATCTCATAATCATTTTTGACCATCAAAATTTGTTTTTTCTATTGGATCTCCAAAACCTAGCGGTTTCACCTACTCTCCCCAAAATTATGACTGCAAAAAATAAGAAAATCAGCTTTACAACTTTTGAAAGCATCTGAAAGTGTAATAGAAGAAATAACTATATTAATAAATTAAACACAACCAGAACATCTTGTAAAAATATTTATTCAGTATTGTTTACTAGTTGGTGAAATATTTTCTTCATATCTGATATTCTTTTATTCAGAAAAGCTTTTAAACTCTTTGAAAATTTTGCGAATCAATGGATATATAGGAGATGCTCTAAACGAAGACTCAATATCAAGTTTCAGGAAATCAAGACACAAAATTATTTAAGCATTCTTTTATTGTATTTAGCATATCGGTTGTTTGTTATCTTTACAAATTGTGAATTGTACATCTTATACATCTTATACATCTTATACATCTAATACATCTACAATAGTTTAAAAATACATAGTCAACAATATTTTTCAGCAATAAAACACCACGGAGCACTACCAAATCAAAAATGAATATTAAATTAATAACCGTTTATAATAAATATTTTCCGTAATATATAAATGTTTATATAAATGTATATATATATACATATATATATATATAAATGTTATATAATATTTTATATATGGTTTTATCACAGAAGTGCTAAGACGCCGCCACCGATACTGGAAAATAATTAATGCCTTCCCATGGGAAAAATTAATTGATAACTTGGTGTAAAGCTGACACAAGAAGCTGTAAACGTGTATATATGAAAATTTATTAACATAAATATATATGAATTTTTTTTAATAAATACTAAAATAAGTAGGTATAGACATTTCTAAAACAATGGTTAAAAAAATCAATAGTAAGAAATATTGGATCAGGCTATTGATTGATTTGATTATAATCTATATTGAATTATTATTGACTCGATAAATAAAGCAGAAAGTATAATTATTATGTAGCAAAAATGTATTCAAAAACTCCAAGAAGAAAAGAATTAGTAAAAATATACTGGGAAGAAAATTGAAAAAGATTTCAACCAGCGGTTAGAAAACAAACCTTGAATATGGGGCATTCTTGGAAAATCAGAAAATCAAAATCTTTTTTAATTTAAGCCAAATATAAAAAGAGTTTTAATTCATATGATAGATCATCTTAAAAATGAAAATTGCATTTTAGAAAATAATCGTCATGATGGAGGACATTTATAAAAATTTCATTCCTCGATTATAAACTAACACGAAGGACTATACCTAGAACTTTTTAGGAAATTGATGATAATTTTGAGGAAATACCTTTTATTACTTTTTGAATTAAAAAGGTAAAAATAGTGACTAGTAAATCACTGTTTAAGGAATCATTATGTTAGCACTTGATTTAAAATGGTAATTTTGGGTAGTAGAGTAGTTAAGAAAATAATATGTACTTTAAAAAATAAAAGAAGCTTAAAAGTCCGCGAGTAAAAGGCTCTTCCCTTATTTTTTCAAAAACTAGCAAAGTGTAGAATTTTTTACTGATACTAGTTTAAAGTAGAAAGCAAAATATGTGTAACCAGCCATTATCTTATTTCTTGCCACCAAGAGATAAAAATATATGTATCAATATTCATACCAAAAGCTTTTCTTTGTATTTTTTTGGTTTTGAAGTATTGTATTTAGTTTAATATACCTGAATATAATTTTTAGGTATACGTTATTTGATTGTTTTATCAGATGTATATTTTATTTTCAAGTTAGATTCAATAGTTGTTTTCATATAAATTCTGAAAAAGCTAATATGTCGAAGGGGTAAAAACTAAACCTCTACATTAGCAAAGGTGTAAACAATAAGAAATAGTAAATTAAAAAGTAGATTATGTAACAAGCTATCAATTACAAGAAGTGAATTAAAGTAATAGTTATTCAACCTCCATTGATGAATATTTGTCAAAATGAAATTGAATGAAATGAAATTTTTGCAAAAATATTCTCATATAATTTGTATTTCATATTGATTAAATAATGAAGTTAGTATTTTGTAAAATCTTATCAAAATAAAAAAAATGGATTTGTGTGCCCTTCTCACTGTCCTTTCTTACCCCGACTATGAGGTAAAAAAGAAAAGATGAGTAGTTTTCGAAAAATAATAATATACGATGGGAACAAAATTGTCTCATTAGGCTAACTTTAATAGAGAAATTACCTTAACAGACTAAATTATAACTTTAATTTCAAAAAATCCTCAACGTTCCATTATCTACCTACGACTGTACACTTTTCATTAAACCCGACTTTGAGAATAAAAAAAAATCGAAATGATTTAAGACAATGAATTCATTCAAAAATGAACGAACGGACAAGACAATATATTTATACTCCAAAAATTTGTCCAAATCATGTGTGTGTAATAATTGTGTGTGAGTTATATATATGTAGATGTTACCTTTATATATATACAGGTTCTTCTTAACGTGAACATCCGTTGCCCGAGGCGTGGGAACATTTTTGTTCGGTACAGTGGCTGTGTCGAAGACCGACGGACGAAAGGATTATTCGGTGGGCTGGTGGATGGTAGACAAATTCAAAAAGAAATCGAAATATGATTTTTTTTAAAAAAACTGTACGAGATACGAAAATAATACTCGTTTGTAAGAGCTGTAAATGAATTTATTGACACGTTAATCGCCACGACAACATAAAAAAAATCACATGAGCAATGGTAATTCCATTAGATAGTTTAGTTAGAAATGTAACAAAAAAGAAAATTGACAAAATTCTTGAAAAAACTCTATTTTTATATCACACATATATGATTGACATGGCCCTATATTAAAACTTTTTTTCAAGGATGTGAAAGGCGTAATATGTTATATAGGTCTACTGTTTAGTGTCAGGCACATATGACTGACATGCCGATTGAAGTTTTAGAAGCTAATTTCAAGGACTACTTAGAACTTTTAATACTGAATCGGTATTAGTAAAATAGATCTGAACACTTATTTAGATGTTAATTTTGTCACTAATATAAAAGAAGACAAATTTCGACACTATATAATATTTTATAGTATTCAAAATTATTTCCAAATATTACCATTCATATAATATATTCTTATACTTCATGTTACATATTTAAAAGCATTTAATTTATACTAAATATATGTTCAATTTTTATGTTATTTTATTTCTGTTGAAGTGGAAAATATTTTATGCACTGTTTGACCAATGTTTAAACAACAAAATTATTGGAATAACACTATTTTTACACGACAAATATATGACTGACATAGCACTATATTAAAATTTTTTTCACGATCTACCAAATCGCGTATGTCAGATATATAAGCCTACTTTTTAGTGTCAGTAACATATGACTGACTTAGCGAATAACGTGTTCAAAAATTATTCTGGATTCATTTTTGACATTTTAATTGGTAATAATAAATACATTCATAAAGATTGTTATGAAAACTAAGAGTTTATCAAACATATTGTTATCTAGCTTCGAAATTACGTAAAGTAGAAGTATTTATTGTGAATAGAATACTAGTTTGTTCTTTTTAATTTTATTGCATTCCAAAAACAGAAGATTTTTATATTTTCTACGAGTAAAATGTTTTAATATTTGATAAAAATCACAAAAACATTTCGTTTTCTCTATGTTTATTATTTTAATATGAAATATTCTCTAAAGCTCAAATAAAAACTCATAGAAAATATTAATCTATAAACCAAAAATTAATAATTTATCATACAATTTTGATACTAATATATATGTACTTTGTATTTCTCACAAAAGTAATTAGTTAATGAATGTTATAATAGCTATGTGAAAATATTTTTAGTCTTATAGTAACGAAAAAAAATAATTTGTATCCCAAACACTACTCAAGTTACGATTTTTTGAAAATAATTTAGCAAACAAATAATATTAGGTCTTCAAGTGAGATTAGATTAATTGTTTTTTCCTATAAATTTTAGAATATCTATTATTAATTTAAAAAATCAGTGTTCAATAATTAATTTACTGGTTTTTCATCTCATTGGTAGTGGTATCATTCTCTCTAAAACAAGCTGGTTTTGCATAAATAAATTATTTATTTCTTAATATTTAATTATATTTTTTATAAAAAAGTTCATAGTTCATAAATCTGTGTAAAGTTTGTTTTTAATCACAAATTATTATTTTGTACTATAATAATATTTTGATTTTTATAAATAAGATGATTAAGATTCTGCTCTATGACAGTCCATGAGCTGAGTTAATTTCCAACTCAGCTCATTTTGCACAATATATAACTTTATTATTAATTTAATGTAAATGATCTTTTTTAATTTTACTTAGTAATTTTTCCATCAGCTCTCCTTTTGAATGCCAAAGCAATAGGAGGGGATGTCAGAAAATAAAAACAAGAGAGAGGGCGGTGGGTGGATGGCCGAAAGAACCAAAAAAGATGTGTAGAAGCCTCTTGGGACAGAGATTGACAAGTGATAAGAGAAAATTTTATTCGCTTCAAAATTGGTTAATCTAAAAAGTCTCATTAGTAACACAGTCTCACAGTCTAATTAATTTCTCCAATACCCTAGAGTTAGGGAGCTTGATTAATTGAGGCTATTAATATTTTTTTTTAGTTATAATCAACCCTGTAAACTCTTCCCTGTTGTCTATTATGGCCATTTTGCTACAAAATAACTTTGATTAAAAAATGTACGAGTAAAACAATCTGCAAAAAAAACATGTATAAACAATTTTGTTTATTAAGAATAGCAGGTATTTCTTGTTAAAGTGCTTGTGAATAAAAAAATAATTTTGGTTATTGTAAAGTTTGAAATTAAAACTAAAAATTTTGCATATTAATTTACTATCAGGTTCATAATATTATTTGTAAATATTTTACAGGTATTTATTTTCAAAATATTCAAATTAATATATATTATTATAGTTGCAAAGCCCTGACAAAAAGCACTCAAACCAAACCTGATAATCTTACCGGCGTTTCTTATTTATAATAGTGGGGGAGTACGGTCAAATATATATATATATATATATATATATATATATATATATTTCGTAAGACACTAACACTTCTTTAGAGAATGGACACCTGTTTTCTAAAGAAATGCGTTCGTAAAAAAATTAACAAAAAAAAACCTGTACGGTATATGAAGAAGTCACTAATTTCCTCAACAGATTCCGTGATGCATATAAGAATTATGAAATAAAAATCTGGAATAAATATAGAATGGACTAGGTATAAGTTTATATTTCAAACTTATAAATCTTAAGGGAAGTTGCATGAACTTATTAAATTTGAAAGCTTTATATAATCCACTTATCAATAAGAATTCAGATTTAATAACTTTTCAAATTGTGACCCAGTATTTCAAACTTTAAAATCATTTTTGGTTAGTCTACAATATTTAAAAGATGATTTTCAACAAGTCTTAACGAACAAACGATCAAGCCGATCTTTACAAAAAATTTATCACGATGATTATTTTGAAGATTTTTTGAATGTTTAAAATCTGGCGGTATTTTTGGATAGAATAAGGACCAAAAATTTTTAATATTGGTTTAACAATGATTTAAAGTATTGTAATACCTTGTATTATTATTTACTTCTCACTTCTCAAATTTCTTCTAACAAATAAGAATCGAGATTTAACAACTTTTTTCGAGACAGTATTCAAATCTTCAAAGACTACTTTTTGTAGGTCTACAATAATTGAAAAAATGGTCAAAAATTTATTTTTCAACGAGCAATTACGAAGAAATGACTTGGCCAATTTTTACCAAAAAATAATTACCAAATTTCTAAATTTTTTGACAAAAATGTAAAAACTTATGCTTGAAATTTTTTCTTCACAAATTTCTTCTCTGGTGCACCTTTGTCCTGGACTTTGTTTTTCAATTCCCTGTTTTCTCTATCTCATATAAGATGTCCATCACCTGCTCTTTTAATATCTTGTCAGCTTTGTCTACTTTCATACTTTTTACTTTCAATGACATCATCATGCAGAACCTTCTTTTCTCATTATGGGTCCAGCTCAGTTTTATTTTCATTTTACGTTCGTGTCCAATAGATCCTTTTTCTTCAAGCAGTAGATATCTTTCTAATACTCTTTTCTTTTACCTTCATTTATCACTTGTTTTTCCATAGCTCCATATTTCGAGAATTTTTGTATACTTTTGCACGCAGAGTCCATGTGGTTGATTCATATGAGTGCAGTAAGTAAATTTCCGATTCAATTTTAATTTTTTTACAGTCGTGTCCAGTAGATCTTCTTACCTCAAACAGTAGAAATCTTTCTACTACTCCTATTTTACCTTCATTCATCACGTGTTTTTCAGCAATAATATTCGTCTTTAATTTTTGAATATTTTTTGTACATAGAGTCAATGTGTCTGATCCGCAGATTCTTCTCCATGAATCAAGTAACAGCTTGTCTGAATATGTATGAGGGTGTGTATGTAATATTCTAACTGTTTTTTTTCTACATCTTCCTACAGACAATATAAATCTTTGCACTATTCTTTTTTTTTATCTTTATTTAGCACTTGTTTTTCAGCAATAATTTTTATCATCAATTTTCAAATCATCAAATTTTTTGTACGTGGTGTCCATGTGTCTGATCCATAGAGCTTTTTCCCTATAGGCAGTAACTTGTCTGCATAAGTATTAGTGTGCATATGCAGTATTCTAACTCAGTTTTATTTTCTTTTTACTTCTGAGACTAATAGAGCATCTTTCTTCAGACAGTAGAAATATTTTCACTTGTTTTTCAACTTCATATTTCGACAATTTTTGGATATTATTTGCACGTGCACATAGAGGTGTATAATCTGTAGAGTTTTTTTTTTGTAAGTCAAGCAACAGCTTATCTGCATATGTATGATTGCGTGTACGTAAATCTCCAAAACAATTTTATTTTGTTCACTTTTGGGACCAGTAGAGCCTCTTTCTTCAGGCAGTAACATTGTTTCTGCTAATCTTTGCTTTTACCTTCTCAAAAATTTTAAGTTTTCCTTTCTAGAGTCTATGTGTCTGATCCGCAGAGGTTTTTCCATAAGTCAAACATCAGCTTACCTGTATGTATAAGTATGTGTACGTAAATTTGTTCCATAATTTTTCTCTCAAGTTCCTCTTTCAACTCCTTCCGACCACACAGATTGCGGATATGTAATTAATTAATTTATTACTTATTAACTTAATCCCAGGATTCTTATCTTGGAGATCTTATTTCGTGTAATCTCGTTAGATGGCATCCCGTTTGGCTTAACAAGCTGGCCGGACTTGGAAGACGATAGTAAGAAAAAAAAAATTATCCCATTAAGTCCACAAATATACCGCAAAAGCCAATTGATAAAAATAAATTTAATATATATTCTCGGGTCGGGTCAATCTAAATATTGATTCTATTTTTTATCAATCCCCTTCGACTCCTCGGTACCACCTGTTTCCATTTTCCACCTTGGTTCGAGATTCATTGAAGAACGATATATCGTGGAACTACCGACTGGTTTTATCTAGCCAGAGGCGCCATCTTGGCAGGATTAAAAGAAAACAAAACGAGAACAACAACATACGGGAGAAGACAACACTTGTACAACAAGAAGCTGGATGGACCAGGCAGGGGGGCATTGGATTCAAATTAGAATAACATGTCTAAAGAAATTGTTGGTTGTGGATATGTTGGTCTCTTCTCATCTCATTTTTTTTATCAGTATACATGTTGATATTGCTCATTTCACTGTAATCATTTTTGTCAATTGGATGTATTTTGAAAATCTTTACATAATTCCAAAAAAAGAAAAACACTTTAGAGGACAAGCACAATGTAGGTTTTGATTAGAATTCAGTGATATTTATCAATATCAAATAGATCATCAATTATCTTGCACTACAAACACATGTAATTACTAAGAACATTTTAGCTCAAAACGCAGTTGGCATCAGGCTCACAATTTTTGTGACCCATGATTGGATTTTAATACGATTCCCTTTTTAAACAGATCATCAATTCTTGGACAACAAGCACCTGTAACTGCTTTAAACTTTTTAGTCCAAATTGGCATTAGGGCCACAATTCTTGTTTTTAACTAGATTTTGTTTATAACTAGATTCCAGTGACATTTCTTGATTTTAAATAGATCATCAATAACCTTGACAAGAACATGTAAGCTATAAACGCTTTAGGCCAAAACGCAATTGGCATCAATCCACACTTTTTGTGGCCCATGATTGGATTTTGATTAGATTCCAGTAACATTTCTTGATTTCAAATAGATCATCAATACCAAGAGCATCAGACACACAGTTTTTGTGGATTTGGCCCATGATTGGATTTTAATTAGATTCTAGTGACATTTCTCGATTTTAAATAGATCATCAATACCAAAGGAATCAGGCCTACAATTTTTTGGTTCATGATTGGATTTTGATTAGATCCCAGTAACATTTCTCGATTTTAAATAGACCATCAATACCAAAGGCATAAGGTCCACTATTTTTTGGCCCATGATTGTATTTTGTTTAGATTCCAGTGACATTTCTCGATTTTAAAAAGATCATCAATACCAAGGACATCAGGCCCACAATGTTTTGGCCCATGATTGGATTTTGATTAGATTCCAGTGACATTACTCAATTTTAAATAGATCATCAATACCAAGGTTATCAGGCCCACAATTTTTGTGGCTTATGATAGGATTTTGATTAGATTCCAGTGACATTTCTCGATTTTAAATCGATCATCAATTCCAAAAGCAAAAGGCCCACAATTTTTTGGTCCATAATTGGATTTTGATTAGATTCCAGTGACATTTTTCGATTTTAAATAGATCATCAATATCAGGGCATCAGGCCCAAAATGTTTTGGTCCATGATTTGATTTTGATTAGATTTTAGTAAGATTTCTCAATTTTAAATAGATCATCAATACCAAGGGCATCAGGCCCAAAATTTTTTGGCCCATGATTGGATTTTCATTAGATTCTAGTGACATTTCTGGATTTTAAAGAGATCATCAAACACTTTAGACGACAAGCACTTATAAATGGCAATCCAATCCACAATTTTTGGTGGTCTATGAATGGGTTTTTATTAGATTCCAGTGACATTTCTTGATTTCAAATAGATCAGCAATACCAAAAGACCCAAGCAAACAATTATTTTGCACATGATTGGATTTTGATTAGATTCCAGTGACATTTCTCGATTTCAAGAAAATCATCAAACAATTTGGAGGACAAGTACAAGCAAGTAATTGCTAAAAAAAACTCTTTAGCTCAAAGCGCAATTAGCATTAGGCTCAAATATTTTCGTAGTCCATGATTAAATCGGTGACGTTTTTCCGATTTTTAATAGGTCAACAAGTAAGAATAATCAAAATGTAATTTTAATCCGGAAGAAATAGACTTGTAACCCACAATTTTCTCCTTGGTGATCATTGTCCTTAGAAATAGTCTTCAAGTGACTATTTTATTTTTCAAAATAATTTTATACTTGAAAAATAAAATGGTTTCATGACAATAATTTATTTTCTATCCTTTCTAATTCGAATCCGATACGAATCGCCCCTGGATTGGAGATCATCTTACTGTTTGCTCATCTTGACGATGATTCACAAGGATGAGCTTTAGCAACGTTTGTGTCCGTCTTAGTAAGAAGTCTAATTTTTTTTTACTTCGTTCAGAAGCCGTCACAATATTAAATGAATTACCGACCGTCAGCAATTAAAATGGATACTGGCAATGTGTGGCCTTAAGGCTTTAAAGCTGGAACTTTCCAGGATAATTGGATAATGGAATTAAATTTGAGAGTCGTTTATTTGAGAATAATTCTATGAATTATTTCTATCCAAAAATATTTACAGTTACAAAACTGTCCAACAAATCATAATTTGTTTAAACATTATCACAACAAAACATCATAATAAACGAGAATTCCATTGGAATTGATATTTTAATTAGACACTATCTCCTGATCTTTCCATCCTAATCTTTCAATTAGCATCCCATACAAGTTTCCAATTGAAATTTACTGATTAATTAATTAGTAACAGGACTTGACAACAAATATTAAATGTATATAATGATATTCGTGTTAATTTAATTAAAAATTTGTTTATTAATTTATTGCTTATGGATATCATAACAAATATTAATAATAAAGAAATATTTTTAGACGAGGCGTCCGAATCAGTGAAGACAAAACTTATAAAAAACAATAATGGAAAAATATTAATACAAATATTAATTTATAAATTGACGTTGAATTTTGAATTTTCAAAAATTATTCGGTAAAGATTCACATTGAAGTAATTTATCATTTGTCCAGATTTTAAAATAATTTATTTATTTTATAAAAAACAGTAGTTTAGCCTAAAAAATTTAAACAAAAAGTTTTGTAAAAATTTGCAACAAGTCAAAAATCTGATTAACGTTAACGTAAATCGCATTCTGATGGAAAACTTAATGAAATACCTAATCTATATAATTATACCATCAAATTAAAGTTTTAAAAATAATATTTGAAATAATTAATCCTCCTAAAGCAAAACTAATTTGAATAACTTTATACTCAATTTTTTTCAAATTAATTGATATAATAAATACTCAATAACATGTATATATTATGCAAAATATAAAAGTAATATTTAAGCTTAAAACCAAACAAAATTTATAGCCAAATTTTTGTTGATAAACCCATTATTCATTGGAGTCATATTGGATAAGTTTAAAGATTTTTTTTGCGATCACTATTTTTACTTTAAAACTTTATTCCTTTAGTAATTTCAATCATTTTATTTTATTTCATTCCAATCAAATTGTTTTGACAACTCTGAAATATCAATTTTCAATTTTAATCAAGTCATTACGTCCAATTAAAATAATAAATAATTTACATTCATTTTATTGTTGAAATAAATCGATGAATTAATGAATATTTCTTAAAAATGTAAATTTCACATAGTATACTATTTAATTAAATTAAAACTGGCTTCTGGCATTTATAATATAAAACATAATAAAAAAATCAATACTATTATCATAGGAAATAAATTCACGCGTATCCGATTACTAATTTTGTGTGAGAAATATTTTTATACGATTTATGAAATAAAATTTAGATTTAGATGTGTGATTTTCTGTCTTGTAGAATTTTTCTAAGGTATGCCATTTTTATGAATGGAAGAATACGCTTAAATATTTAATTAGAAGAAAGGATATAAAATTCTAAAATTAAATTCCTGCAGGGAAAAAGATAAAAAGTGTTGTGATGCCATAAACAAAAAAATGCGAGTGTTTTTGCACGGTCTGCTCGGTCTAATAAATTGAATTTTGTAATATTTTAGTACGTGATAATGTGAGAAACTTATTTTTGAAAACAATAATTTAGCTAAAAAATAAATCACAATTTTCAAACATACCTATAATAACACCAATTTTATACATTCAATTAATTTGTTCACCACATTTCATTTCATCTTTTTCGTGTTCTAAAAACGTATCATATTTAAGTGTGAACGTCAACTGTAATCAGTAGCTACCTACAAAATATGGTTCGAGCATATGTTTCAGCATAGATTCTGATTAGAATCGCTTGAACATACGGCAAAATTCTAAACTTTTTTTTTTTTAATTCAACCGTTTATTGTAGGCCTATAATATATTAGTATGTTAATTTATACTACAAAATCTATCGCTGTACAAAAAATCATCAAAATCGTCAAAAAAAGTTCAACATTTAATTACGAAGAAACAGCCCAACCGATCTTAAGCAAAAACTAATTAGCACGATTCCCAACTAATACCTTTTGGACAGATATGGAAATTTTAAATTAGATTTAAGATTGTAGGCTAAAACGTGAACAAAAAATTTTACCAAACTAACCAAAGCTTATCCAGTTACGTCGAATATATATTTTTGAAATCGGACCAGTCGTTTTTTATATTAGATCGAAATTCGGCTCTCATATACATACCTACTTTTTTCAAATTTGGTCTCATTCGATTCAGAATTACTTAAAACGACGAGAAAGCACAAAATTAGCAAATCGATTTTTTGCATAAAGATAATATGAGTTTCTTCTTCAAGAAGTAGATAAATTACTTTATATTATTTCCTACATAGTAATGTTCTACATCAACTTGGTATACTTTAATTTGGATCTATACCAAACATTCTGCTGCAGGAAATATTAACGCAAAACGGAAATGTGCAATTCTAAATATGCAATCATGTCTAAAATTTCTCGTTCTAACTTCAAATTACATCTTTATACATCTTTCTAAGTAAAGTATTATTATTATTATACATAATTACGAAGACGACCAGCACCGATGTATATTCAATTAACTTATCGATAACAACAGGATGCAAATATTAATATAAATTAATAGCTGCCGACCGGGAAGTCGGCTGCTCAAATGAGCTTATTAAGTTCGAAATTAAAAAATAATTAACAAAACATAAAAATCATAAGGATCTATCGTAAAACTTTCTATCAAAATGCAGATTTATCCAGACAGGTATGTCAAAATTGAATCAATTTGGGTAATATTTTAATATAAACGAAACGGTTGAAAATATTTTCACGGTTTATTTTGGCAATAAGTATATTTATAAGAGGGGCACTTATTAATATCGTGATCAATTTTATGAATTTTTGGACCCTTCGACCCTCAATGGTGATACGTGTTGATATTTAGAAATAGCTCCTTTACCATCACCCAACAGCACGAGTATTTTTGGTACCTTAGAAAAATTCATAAAAATTCTCAAATTTTTCTGAAAAATGTTGGATTTTGTTTCAAATTTAGATCAAAAATAAAATAGATATTTTTTGTGATTTTTTGTTAACCTCCGCGCCCTGAAAAGTGCAAACTTCACGTGATTAATAGACCACTTCAAATTTGAGTGTTAAATTAATTAGTTTACAGAATATTAGTTAAGATTCCAGCAAAACGTGAGTAAGTTCGCATAAAAATCGTTTAAAGATTTTTTAATATCAATAATCGTCAAGATCATAGCCTTTTTTCTGGACATTTTCAAATTGCAAAGAACGGTGCAAAAGTCGTCTTATTCTTCAATTTCAGATCACTTGTCTTTTTGTCACGAAATTTTCTCTTAATCAAGTCATCTTTAATACGACATGTTAAATGTTTCATAAGTCCGATATGTCATAGAAAACGGATATTTTAATATCAAATGAATGAACAACCTCACCAAAAAAAAACTTTGAAAAAGAAACCACGAGCATGGATAAAAATATTTTAAAAATAAAAATATGATACCAAACTAATTGATACTAATGAAATAATTAGTTATTTAAAAATATATTAAAAATAAAAATATGATTTTGCACAAATTGATTTTAATGAAATAATTAGATTTAGATAATATTTTTTCAATATTTTGAACAAATAGGTGTCTAAATGTTCAGAGTGCCAATAAAAGCCAATAATTTTTTTTCATAATATCGATTTTTCTAATTTGTAACTTACTTTGGAGTTACGAAATTAAAAAGTACAAAAGTAAAAAAGTTAATAGATTTTACATAAAAATATTTAAAATGTGTGTCAATAATACCAAACAAAATATTGGTAAAAATTTCTTAAATACCCTATATTAATTTTATTTTTGATCTCCAACAAGCGCATGGGCATACCAGAATTGTTAAATAAATGTTTGAATATTTAAGTTTAATATTTTTTTAATTCTAGTGTATATTTACCTATTTATTTATAACCGTAGGTTATTTTTCTAAATATTATTCGAGTGTCTTGTAAGTGCCACTCTGAGATTTTAATGGTGGCACTTAGTGACCACCATATGGTGTAGGAGTCTATAAAAACATACTAAATAAATAAACATTTATGGAGAGACTGCAACTGGAATTTAAAATAATAAGCTTTTTTAAGCAAAAGTGCCGCCGACGCAATTTTGAAATTGATTAAATATTTATGATGAAATAGAACTAACAAAGTTTAGATTTAAAGGAGTAGTTCTTGGTAAAAGATTAAATAAAAAAAACATATTTTTGTCTATTTTGATTTTAACAAATTATTTGAATTTAGGTAGTTTAAAAAATATCATATTTTTTAATTCTATTGCGTACAAAATTTTTACATTAAAATACTAAACAACAAATTAAAATGTAGCAAATACTAAAAAAATTAATATCATTACTAAAAAATAGCATATTTGCCAGTGTGTGATTTCCTAAATTGTAACTTTATTCTGCCTCTCCTAACAAACTTCCATACTAAAATCAGCTGCACGAAATTTAAAAAAATACCTAAAAAAGATGAAAAATCAAAGTCCTGTAGTATCCTTTAAAAATGTTTTTTTTGCATATCTAAACATTTTGACATACTTTAGAAATATTGCATATCTAATCATTCTGACATACCTTAAAATGGATCTATTCATGTGTGTGTGTGTATTTGCGAATGTGCGGATACAAATTTTTGTCGACGACTTTGAGAGCACGGGTCAACCAATTAGAATGATTCAAAAATCATTCCCTTTATATTAATAATAAGATTTGCTGATTAGTTTTTGGTGAAGGAAAATCCAGCCGTTTACCAACTTTCGGTACGGGAAGTTCAGCAATTTGCCTTAAGGCACGATGCCATGCACTAGTTTTATAAACAATTTGATAAAAAATCCAAAATTCAGTCTGTTCTATGAATGACCTTAATTTTCACGTCTATTTCTGAAGTTTTAACGTAAAATAATTTTTAAATTTAAGACTTTAATGAATGTAGAAAAATGCCAATTACTAAAATTTATATAAAAGGTTGAGTTGTGAAATAGAAATATAGTTTTATGAATAATATTACTAAAAAAATATGCAATATTAGGTACTACAACTTTTTAGGATCAAGTCTAAAGAACTACAATAATGTTATTTGATATTATTTTATACCCAAAAGTATGTGCTAAAACGCCGAATAATTAAATTCAAAAATTCTTTTATACAACATAAAATATTAATAAATGAATAGATAAATTGCTTTATAATAGCTAATAGGATATCTTTGACACCCTTTGACAAAAAGTACCAGTCTGTACCATTGCTTTGTTAAATTTTATAAAATTTTATTTGAGGTCACATAGATTTTTATTTAATTCTACATCACCAAGACTGTACTTTTTTCAAGTAATTAAATTTTCTCATTCAAATAATATAATATCGTCCCTAGAATAAGATACGAGTCCGACCCTCCCGTTATCAAAAGAACTAGCCTGTGTGGTCTTACAAAAGACAAACATGGGGTCCTTAGTACCCTACAACAACTACTCTTGTATTCTTTGTATGAAGAAAATAGGGTGTGGATAGAACACCTGGGATTTTCCTGAGAGGAACAAAAATGAAGAGACTTCAAGGGGCGAAAATAAGACTCCCGACAGCTAAAAAAGTAGTTTTTAGCTTTTGTTTGATACAAAACTGGTTGTTTGGCTGAATATAATGAAACCAGTTCGCGAATTTAGACAAAGGATTGAATATTGCACGTGTTCAATTCTAAATTCAATGTAAGGTAGTTATTGTAATAGAAGACGCGATAAAAAATTTATAGTCAAATGATATAAGGATTTATTTGCGACTTTAACTAGCCATAACATGCAAAACTTTTAGGGTTTATTGAAATTTTCGAAAATTAAGTGAAACGCTATTTTTTTACCTTTTTGCAATAATATTATCAATTTTCATACCTTTTTCAAAATAAAAGTAAAAATTTTAAAAAGTTGAATTTATTCAAAAAATGATCATTCAGAAAATCGTAAAAATGCAAATATTATTTTTATTTATCGTTTTATATTAATTTATAAAATGTTGATAATAATAGTTGACCTCTTTCGAGTGGTAATAAAAGTGCAAATAATTTTTTATGCTATATTGCAAATTTTATACTTATGCACCTTGATTATATTGTAACAAATTTGAAATAATATTAGACGATAAATATTTAATTGCTCATAAATTGGCCAAATTCACTGTATATATATATATATATATATATATATATATATATATATATTAGCAAAATGCTCTGAAAGTTATAAATTGTAAACTGTGCCTGAAACAATAAGATTCACTCCCATAAAGTCGTATATTTTCTGATTTTTTCTTCTTTTTCTTTTTCATTTTATTTCTTTAATTCATAATGACCCCTAGACTTTCAAGGTTCAATTGTCGACACGTTTTTGACATTTGGCCAAATTGTGCGGAAAAAACCTTGCAATTTCGGGTGCAACGCACACATTAATTCTTGGCGACGAATTCGCAATGCAAATTCTATTCTAAGTGAATTCCGATTCGCAAAAAAGAACTCGAATGCAAATAGAATAGAATTTATTTAAATATATATAAAAATAAACTTAAAGCCACGGGTTAAAACATTACGAAATATAGATAAGTAAATTAAAATGATAGATTTAATTGATGCAACCATTCTAAAAAAAATTGAATACTTTGTGAAAATGTTAAGAGGTAACACGAAAAGATTAGTATCAAAAAGCCTTTTATTAACAAATTAAGAGATAACACTTGATATTGATAAAAAATATTAGAAATTCTACATTGTCTTCACACATCAAACAAGCCATTAACATTCTCAGAAAAAATAAGTTACAATAAAAAATAAGAAAAAACATAGCAAAACTCCATTTTCTGTAACTTTATTGAAACTCTGAAATAACGCTACGATAAAGTTTCAGATTTGTTGATATCTTACAATTTTATAACACAAGCTTCTTTTTAAAACAGTATTAAAATTTATATATATAGATTTTATGAGTGAAACTAAACTTCAAAATTCTCAACAGAAAAAAATTAAAATCTAAATATGAAAAAGCAAAACTTCAAATTCAATTTGATTTCACACTCTGAAAAACTCTACTGTAAAGCAATTTTCTAATTTGATAACACTTTTTTTTTTAATTTTAAAAATTATATCTTGGTGTTATACGTGTAAATAAAAATTCAAAAACCTCAACAGAAAAAAATACATTGAAAAAATTACGCATAACTTTGCACTTGCATTTTTATTTAAATACTTACAAGGAAAAATATAAAAATGTAACGAGTAATGAAAACGCATTCGTGCCACTTATAGTATTTCTATATATTGAAAAATGTTATAAATTATACAAATCAATAAAAAAATCATCTGTTCATAAGCATTTACCTTTTCAAACAGCAAACTCAATAAATCATTCGTGCAAAAAAGGTGTTCTTGAACCGAGACAAGAAAACATGAGCATCATTAAGAACTCTTTTGCAATAAATCCATGTAAACGTTGAAAAATCGTTCAGAAAAAGATTTTTTTAAAGAAATTGCTAAATATTACTTTTTTTAAAAAAAAATCACTCGACAATTATAAAGGGTCCGCCAAATAACATTTTTTTGAAAATCCTAATAAAAACTACTGAATATTTTCTCTTTTTTTATTCGAAAGTACAATAATGGAAAATAATTTCATTCAAATAACAGATTTGGCTGACCATTGAAAAGTAATAAAATATTTAAAAAATCAGAAAAATATCATTCTATTAAATTAGTAATCCAATAACCCATTATTTCTTCTATTTTGAAAAAATAAAATAAAAGTATAGAATATTATTGACATTGTTGTCAACTATCATGACTACAAGACTATATAAAATAAAGAACAACTAAAAGTGCCTGGCATCGTGCCTTAAGGAAAATTGCTGGAACTTCCCGTACCAAAAACTAAATTAAAAAAAAAAACTTTGAAAAAATTTGGTTTTTGAGAAATTTTGAATTTTTTAAAAAAAAAGATTTTTTTATATTTTGATTTTTGTGCACGACAATATTCAGTTATATAAATATAAATAAATATCGAAAATTTTGAATTTATGGTATGGTATGGTTTTTATTACATTAACGGTGTACACATATATTATATAATTACAGATCTGTCATAATTAAAGTGTACCGTTTCTATTTTTCATTTTCAGATAAATTCTTATTAACAATTCTGGTCAGCAACTTCTGCTGGTATAATTAGTTATATTCTTTACAGATATTCCATTACGTTAATTACATGTGTATTTAATGATCTTCGAACACCGATTTTAATATACTCGTATACATATATGAATATAGATACACATATATTTAAATAAATATTCATAAATTATATATTTATTTATACTGTAATAAAAATTGAATCAATTTTATGTAGAATCTTAATAGTTGTAGTTCAAAGTGTGGAAACATGCAAGAATACTTTAAAATTTATTGAAATTTGTAATAATATAAATTAATTCATATTTTAGTTTTATCAAATTGTTATTATTCAAACAAAAATATTGTAATAATGGTTTTTAAATATTTGTTTAAATATTATACAAATTATTAGTGATTTTTATGTTGTAGATAAAATATTTCAATTTTGCTTCTCTTCAATTATATGATTTTACCAAGAGCATTTTATTTGTTAAACCAATCTGATTTGGAAACTAATGAGAATTTAAAACTATTTTTTTATATTTAGATTTATAATATAAAATTAACTCATTTCCAACTTTTGCCCCAAAATAACCAAAAAAAATTTTAATATATTTAATTGATTTCTTACGATAAAATATATTTCTTTGCCATCTTTGGCAATTAATAAAAATGCTTCTAATAGATCTAAGATGACTCTTGAAAAAATAATTTTTAATTACTTTTTTTTAACTTCTCATGAGTCTCGTATATAATATTAATGAGTATAATGGATTAATTTTTTTCAGCCATATTTAAAGTCTTAATTAAAGAAACATAACAATTCTTAGTTGCAGGTGACTGAACAGTATTTAGAACAAAATCAAATGTACACAGAAGTCTCATATATCTTTTATTTTAATAACAATAATTTTCTAATAGCGCACAAAAATTTATTGTTATATTACATTTCATATATAAGCACCCATAAGTACAAAGGTGGTTTATTAATAGGGGACCCCTTGAATAAAATTTATCACTTGATTTCTCGTCCCTTTTTGCAAACCGTGAGAAAATTTTCCAAATCGTATTCTGAAGGGTCCGAAATAAAAGTCTTCCAGGGGGCTAACCAGGACCAGGTGAGTAGCAAGTACAGAACTGTTTAGTTTAAGGAAATTATTGAAATATGGTAAGATTTAAATATATGTATTTTAAAATATACATTTCCTTACATACAAATAATTTTTTATAAATTGGTATATATGTGGATTAGGGTGGTCCTTAATAGAGATGTTTTTGAATTTGCTTGCTCCCAGGGTCTCAAATGCTTCCAAAATGAATAAAAAACAATTCTCTGAAAGTTTTAGCTCTTAATATTAACTTTAAGATAGTCCGCAGTCCATATTAAGGAACCACCCTAATTGTGGATTTGGAGTACCAAAAAAGCTTTTAAAATATACATTGTAAAGTACAAAAATTAACCCTTTTTTCTCAAAACTAATATATTACCAGAATTAGACACGCTTATTCAGAGAATTGAAATTACAATTAAAATTTTAGAAAAATTTGTGAAATTTGTAATAATAAAATAATCTGCTGAATATAAACATAACCCCATGTGTCAATATGCTTGCAGCAAAATTATAGACGTTAAAAAGCTGCAGTTGCACACACACACACAAATATATATATATATATATATATATATATTTATATATATATGCATATATATATACTATCTATAACTATCACCCTTTGCACAAAATTTTTCAAAAATGAATCCCACATCTGCCCTCTACAGATAAGATTGATAACGCGTGAAAACGCCGTTTTTAATTCTAGAAAAACGTTAAGAGAGTCCTTCAAATGTAAAATCACTTCTATTATAAATAAGATTCCCACGTTAAGAGAGTTAAGGGTGGTAAATTTTAAGCTAAGAGGGTGAATTTTGCGCCTATGCCGCCTGGTTACACCTTCCCGGAGGAAAAAATAGACGGGGCGCTGATGGTAAAAAAATATGTCGATTTGTTTTATCACTTTAGTAAAACAAGATTTTATTAGTTTTTATATGGTTTAGTATTGATGTCATATAATTTCAATTAGAAATTGTTTAATATCAAAGTATTTTCACTCATAAACAAATAAATGAATTAGTTAAATAAAATAAAATGGATAGAAAATGTGCTAAATTTTTGCTCATAGACAAAAATTAGGCAAATAAATCATTTATAGAATTCAAATGGACACAAAATTCAAACAAAAAAATACATTGAAAGTATGAAAATGAAATAAACATAAAATTTTAATATTAATATAAAAATACTCAGTTACTATGATAACAAATCATGCCAAAATACAAACCTAAAAATATGCATGAAAAGAATTTTGTTAAATTTTTTTTTCAGTTGCTCAAATATTTCATTTATTTATTTCCACCATCAACCTGTCTATGGATAAACTATCGAATAAAATTCAAAGGACCCCCTCTTTTTCTGCTTAGGGACCCCTTCTTAACGGTTTTTCTTGGCTCGACCATGGGAAATGTTTGGGTGTCAAAGAGGTCGCGGGTCACGAGAACCCGTGGGAGACCCTAAGCAGATGAGAAACGGTGTAAATCTGTATCTACAGCTTCCGAAAGATTGGTAAAATAAATCTTTTCATTATAAATATAGAATAATTTTGTTTATTCAGACAAAATTTAATTTAACCCGGCTCTAAATCTAAGAGCTAATTTAATAATCAGTCTTCATTTTTTAAAAAAAGATCTAAAAAAATGATGAATGTAGTATTTAGTTTGGTTTGCCTATTTTATGTAAAATGTCAAATGTAAACAGATAATCAAATACATCAAAATAATTAAAAAATTTAATTATAAATAAATAACCATGATAATCATGACCTAGAGCAAGGTTGTTGGAGGTTTTATCAATTTTATCACTGAATGCACGAATGCCTCCTACGCCTGATAATGAAAGACGTCATTTGGCAACAGATATTGCCATGATCTCAGATTAATAAAATAAAATCACATATTTTAAAATAAAAAACTTTTTTACATTTTTTATCTGACGTAACAACAAAGACATCAAAGATAAAAAAATTGTCTTGTATTTTGAATAAATTTCCACAAAATATAGCAAAAATATTACGTTTATATTTTGTAAAAAAAGATCTCATTTCCGAAAAAAATATTAGCAATTGATACTTAAAATGTATATAAAAAAATCATTTTACCCACAAAAATAAATAATCAAGTTTTTATTCAAAGCAGCTATTTTTCACATAAAATTAAAATTAGCTAAGTGGTTAAAATTTTGTCATTTTTTCCAAAAGCTATTATATAATATTAGGTTTTTATATTGCTAAAGAGATATACCAGTGTCTAAAACAATTAATTTTTGCCATATTATTATTTAATTATTTTTATAATATTTATCTGATCATTCATTCATTCATTCAAATTAAATAAATCACGTTTTGCATTTTGTAGAAACTTCAACCTTTTCAACCCTTTTGGTAAAAATATTGGAATAGATTTTATATTGTTAAACTGGCAAATAAGATTTGATTTTAATTTTATCAATAATTGACTAAAATAATTACTATATCTAAAAAACATTTTTAAAATTTTTGAAAATTTTTTGATGCTATTTCCATACAAAACTTTGAATTGCGCACTATCTAAAAGACAATATTAAAATCTAAAACTTTCAGAGAATTTTTTTTTTGTCAATTTGGAACTATTTGTGCCCTTGGGAGCAAAGAAATTCGAAAATGTCCATATTAAGGACCACCCTAATGAAGATATTAAAACACGTAACTTTGTATTAGATATGCAAAAATAAATATATGTAAAAACTTGAAAGACAAAAAAAATTGTAAAATAAAATACTTTCTTTAAATAGGCTTTCTTTCTATGCTTTCTATAATCATTTGCTCTCATTGACAAATGAGCTTGAACTTTGTGACATTTATAATCAACTGTTCATAAAAATTTGCGACATATGTATTTAAATTTATATAAATTACAAATAACAACAAAATTTGTTTTGAAAATGTATAATTTGAAATTGAAGGAGTAATAAACACAAACGAATTTTATTATGATTTATGTTTCACTAATATTAAATCGAATATACTCTCCAAAATTGATAAAGGTTTAATGAAATTAGTTTGGGTAAAAATATCTACTTGGTGTAAAAAATTGGTATTTATATTTATGTAAATACTGTAAAGCGTAGGCCAATAAAATTATATATATATATATATATATATATATATATTTATATATATATATATTTATGTAAAGTTTGTACCCGGACGTCCAATCACTGGATTGGCATGTGATTTAGACATTCTAAGTCCTACCAAAAATTTGCTAATAAAAATATAAATATAAAATAGATGCAGATATTAAGCAAAAAATAAATAATATTAATGTAAAATTATAATATCAGTTCAACCAAATTTTCATTTATCTCTCCATAACAACAATGTACGAGTGAATCCAGGATCGCATGTCTGCTAACCAGGAGGAGGCTCCAGGGGGCACCCTTCACGGAGGTATACAGAGAAACACTTTCAGGTTAATTAAAAGTGTTATATTAAAATGGTGTAATAAACGAGTTCACGCCGGTCACGCCTAATTAGGAACGCCACTTCGTGTTCACAAATGATGGATCTCCAATTTTCGGAGATTCTAAAAATTTGTATGGTAAATCACCAATTTTATACATACAGCATACAACCTACCATCTATAAGTAGATGATAACAAATTAATTAACCACTAAATTAGAGTAAGTTGTAAAAAATAGATGATGATCTATTATAAACAAAATATATCATACTAGTCAGTTAAAAAGACAGTAAGTATTCAAAAAAGTTTATTTCACTACACACCAGACAATACCACTCTTGCATGTTATAACTTGCCCCAAGATTTTGTTTCAATTAACCCCAGGTGTGATGTTTTTACATTAATCCAGATAACTAATATAAACAATTTAGCAATCATTACCAAAATTTGAAACAAATTAGTCTTTAAAACTCATTGAAACAATTTTAAATTAGTCTCAATAATGAAGTATAGTTTTACATAACTTGAATGACGCACCTACACAATTCTGTTTACTGCGCCGAGACAGTTGCTATGACAACATGGTGCAGAAGAATTGACAAGTAAATAATAAATTCAATTATTAACATCCCGGTAAGTTATAGTAATCGCAAAATAATCAAAAATGAAAATTTTCATATATCTTTACGTTTCAAAGGTTTCTGAACATTTTGGCATACTTTAAAAAAAATGAATGCATGTGTATGTGTGTGTGTGTGTGCGGATACAAATTTTCGTCGACGATTTCAGGAATATGGATCAACCGATTTGAATGATTTAAAAAAATATTCCTATTGACAAGGAGACCTGGTGAATAGTTTCTGGACATGGTAGAAGGAGCCGTTGCGAAGATACGGGGCAAAAAGTGCCAAAAATGGTAATTAAGTTTTTGAGAGAACGAAGCATCCAATTTTGTATAGACAAAATTAGGAAATGATTGAATTTTTGGAAAGGCAGGTCTAACGGATTCGGAGATCGAGTAAAAAAAGTAAAAGAAAGACATTTGGGGGTCAGAACTTATCATCAAACATATGCCCATCAAATTATCAGATATTTTAAAGCGATATTAATAAGAGATAATTTTCTTCTACACTGCTTTCGCATCAATGGTTATCCCTTAGAATGCGACGCGGCGCTTACGCGCTTCGATACGTCTTTTCATAATTCATAAAATAAAAAAAAATCAAACTATTCAAAAAAATCGTTTTTTCTTTTTAAATTTCAAAATTTTCAAAAATCTCATTTTTTTCAAAGTTTTCAGAAAATTTTAAGTCTTTAAAAAAAATAATTTTTTGGTACGGAAAGTTCCAGCAATTTGCCTTAAGGTACGATGCCATGTACTACTAGTTTCTTTCTCATTTTTTCTTAAAAATGTTGAAAAGCGCCCTCAGGAATGTTTTGTAGCAATTTTGTCAAAAGTTTTATTAGTGCGCGAGCTTCGTGCATCGCGTGTTTGTGAAAAAAAAAATAATTTACGCGGTCAGTTCAAACAAACGCGATCTGCATACCAAAGGAAACTATATACACCTAATATTTCACCTGATGTATGTACGGCCATGTGTATTTTTCTGTTTTCACTAAAAAGGGATGAATTATACTATCCTGGCATAAATTAATTGTTTTAATTAATTATCTAGACGCGTGAAATTAACATGCAAATGTTTGTTTACGCATGGAAGTGTGTTTATGGTACCTAAATTATGGTAATGGACTCACTGATTTAAATAGTGGTATATGGTATTAAATCTCGAACAAGAGAAAATTCATAAATTTAGATTAATATGCAAGATTTTCATGCTAACAAATGATCAGTTAATTTTTTTTATTTGCATAGTTTTATTGTCAATCAAAATAATATACATTGTTCAAGACAATATGCTGGGTGTTAATGCATTTAAGAGATTATCTCCTATGAGATATCTCTTTTTTTTGACATTTTATTTTATTTTTATTTTGACATTAAGATCGTATGGCCATTTTTTTCAATCTTCGTTTGGGATATTCAATCAGTTAAATAAACAGCTTGTAATTCATTCACTTTTATATACTTTACATTTTTTATATAATGCAATATACCTGCACTGGATAAAGCTTATAATTATACCCCTTATAAAGGGTTAATCTGGTCCGGAATTTCTTGAAAATCGATTTTGTTTTTTTAATATATTTTCAAAGATTAACTATACGAAAACATTTGTACAAGAGCGTTTTTTTCTAAATTTGAATAATTTTAGGAAATATAGCTGCTTGACTACAATAATCCTCTTCTGTTTCTCGAAAATGTCTTTTTCGATATGATACCCACGACTTCTCAACTTCTACTTCACCTATTTACTTCAATTTTTTCAGGGTCTTCATTATAGGCTCTTCAGTATGAACTATAATTTTTACATCCCCAATTTTTACTATATTTAAAAAAATTGAGAATATCAAAAAAGTTGATTTTTTTTACTTTTATTTTTTTACTATTTATTTATGTTTTTCTTCTGAGAGTTTGGAGAAATAAAATTATGGGTATAGTCAATTTTTTGAGTTTTTTATCACCTTCTACAATTAAAACTTGATGGCTCTTTTGAATTTTAATTTAGATTACATTCTCAAAACAATAACTTGTAACAAAATATAATTGAAAAATATTTGCTCTTTTACGGTCTTTCAAAAATCTCATGAAATTCATAACTCTGACCCTCTTAAATTACTCTCTTGGTAGGCAAAAAACTTTGTGCTAAAAATGTTTTCAGGAGGACGGATCAACCGATTTGAATGATCCAAAAAAACATTCGATTTGTAATGATAAGAAGAAGTGGTGATCGGTTTTTAGCAAAGGCAGATCCAGCCATTTTGAAAATACAGAGCTAAATGTGCAATAAATGATAGTATTTGGAAGAACTAAGCATCCGATTTGTATGATTTAAATAACTTTCTGCTTGTATTGACGAAACGATTGCTTTTGGGGACAGAAATTTTTCTTATTATTTCAAAACAAAATTTTTTTTGAATATCGAAAAATAATTTGGATTTTATTTCTAATTTTAGCTAAAACTCTAAACAGCTCTTATATACATCAAATAAATAATTATAACTTTATTCAATACGTTTATATAATTACGTTTTATACAATATGTTTATATAATACTTAGAAATATTATTTTTTATTTTAAATCCGATTAATTAAGATTTGTTTATTTACTTTTTATAAAATGAGAATAATAAAAAATACATTATTCATAATAATCTATATGAAAGCATTTAATATTCCTCGAATATTTCATTAAGGTACGGGCAGTAGCAATTTCTCTGAAGGCACAATGCCATACACCACTAGTTATTTTTATAAAGTTTTATTACTTTTTGATATAGGGTTGGATAGCACCATGTGGACAATGGTTTCCTTTCTAAATTTATCCCAGTACCAGTACAATACTAATTTTAGTATAAATTAGATAAAGCTAAGAATGAAGTAGCCCTGTCTCCTATTTGTATTAACCAAAAGACGCCGACAATTTATTTTGTTCCATCATTTATTTCAAATAACAATGAATGGCAATCAAATTATTATCCACTCTGAGTTTAAAATTCTTTTAATTTTTACCGCTTTAAAGACACAACAGTAATAGGAGAAAAAAACTAGAAGCTAATAATAATTCTCAATACCGTATTCTTCATTCATACGAATAATAGACAGGTAGCTGAATTGGTAATAAAGATACAGGTAATAATTTTGAAGCTTAGTAAATGATATATTGGTTTGTTTTAGAATTCTTGAGAACTACATAATAAAGCTTCCTGTTGCCTTGGCTATTTTCAAGATATTTCCAGTAATTTGAAAGACATGGAGCTATGTTTTATGACAAAAATCAGTAAAAAAAATAATTATTTTGTTTGTTACAACTTATATAAGTTAACTAAAACTTCCATAATTGAATTTATATTTTTTATTAAAATGAGTCGGCCATCCAAAGCATATTACCAATTTTCTTTCCAACCCCCACACTATCAACAGAAGCCGATAATTTACTCGAACTATCCATAGTGATTCGGATAATTACAATTGTACTTTCAGATATAAAAAACGATGGAAATCTCGATTAGATATTTATTTATTAGTAACAATTAATTTAATGCGTGGTAGCGGACCCGTGGAGGACCCGTAGCGGGTCATGGGAATCCAATGGGAATCTTTTTGACGAGAAGACCGGTGGTTAAAATTTTTAAATTACGAAGACACAAAAGATACATTGTAGTTTCGAATGAATAGAAGTAAATGTAGTTAATACCAGCTTATGTATATATGCATACATATAAGTAATGAAATTTGAACAAAGTACTCTACCAACTTCTCCTTGAGCATGTATAATTTTTTAACTTCCCGTAGGGTAAGTTATAGTAATCGTCCAAAAATCGAAATCAAAAATTTTTACATTTCTCGACGTTTTGAAGGTTTCTGAACATTTTGGCATACTTCAGAAAAAATGGATGTGTGTGTGTGTGTGTGTGTGTGTGTGTGTTTTGTATGTCCGCGTTTTTTCGTCCACGTTTTCGGGCGCACGGATCAACCGATTTGAATGGTTTAAAAAACATTCGATTTCTATTGATAGGGAGATGTGCTGATTAGTTTTTTGGCAAAGGCAGGTCCAGCCGTTACGGAGATATGGAGCAAAGACTGCAAAAAATAGAAAGCGAGCGAAAGCGAGAAAAGGTAGGCACAGAGGTTTCGGAGATACAGAGCTAAATTTAAAAAAAATGGCTGTTTTTGAGAGAACTAAGCGTCCGATTTAAATGATTCAAAGAACTTTCTGCTTTTTTCAACAAAATAATTGATTTTGAAAAAAAAAAAATTTTTGTTTCTAATTTTTTTTCCAAAAATTTTTTTTTGTAATTTTGGATTAAAAATTCAGAAAATCACCCAAGCTAAGCACAGTCTAAGCGCCACTCTGGTACAAATGTTTACCCATGTGCGTTTAGACTGTTTGTGTATGGGAGCACTTTTCCAATTTTGTGAGAATTATTGAAAAATGTGAAAATGCCGCCAAGCTGAGCACAGTATAAGTGAAAATGTCGCACAGAATTATTTGCAAATGCGTTTAGACTGTGACTATGCGGGAGCACTTTTTCAATTTTGTGTAAATTTGGCAACTATTTTTTTTTTTGGAATTTGATTCGAAATGAAATGACGATTGTTAATGTTCTGGAGATGATAAATTGATTTATTTATAATTAACTTTCCATAGGGTAAGTAATCGCAAAAAAAAATCGAAAATGAAAATTTTTATATATCTTCACGTTTCAGAGGTTTCTGAATATGTTGGCATACCTTGGAGCAAATTGATGTATGTGTGTGTGTGTGTGTGCGTGCATGCGTGCATGTGTGTGTGTGTTCGGATACAAATTTTCGTCAACGATTTCGGGAACACGGATGAAGCAATTTGAATAATTCAAAAAACATTCGATTCGTATTGATAAGGAGACGTGCTGATTAGTTTTTGTCAAAGGCAGGTCTAGCCGTTCCGAAGATATGGGGCAAAAAGGGCCAAAAACGGTAACTCATTTTTGAAGAGAACGGAGCGTCCGATTTGTATAGTTCTAGTTATAGGTCTAGCGGTTTCGGAGATCTAGTAAAAAAAAACTAAAAAAAATAACATTTGGCGGTCAACAATAATCATTAGACATTAGACATATGCATATCAAATTATCAGATATTTTATTGAGATTTTAACAATAAATATAAGTTTTGTTTACATTCCTATGGGTTCCGTACCAATGTTTTTCCGTTAGACAGCGACGCGGCGCTTACGCGCTTTATATTTTGTCTCTATGCAGTTAAAGCAGTACGATTGCTTTGAAAAAAAGTTCAGATCTTCCAAAATATGTCAAAATGAAGATAACATTTTTTCCAAAAAAATTTTTTATAAAAAAAATTGTTTAAAAATTTTTTTTTTTAAAAAAAATTTTTTTTCAAAAAAAAAGTAATTTTTTGTGCAATTTAAAATTTCTAAAAAATCTTATTTCTTCGAAGTAAAATTTTTTCAAAAATGTTAATCGTTTTTAAAAAAATAATAATTTTTGGCACGGGAAGTTCCAGCAATTTGCCTTAAGGCACGATGCCTTAATTGCCTTAAGACAGAATTCCACTTACAGCTAGTTTCTTTTATATTACTAATAATTTTTACTTTTAGTAATATTTATATACCAAATGAAATATGCATCGATAAACTCAAATTTAAAAAATAGTATAAACTTCAGTATAAAATAAATTCAATATAATTGAAAAATATTAACTATACTTCTACCAAATTTTTGCATTCTGTTACAATTTTTAAAATAAATTTGAAATTCGTACAATTTTCTACGTTTATTATGTTATTTTATATTTCATTTACATTTCAAACAATTTTATTAACGTATTAAATTTTCGTTTTTTAACTTCCCGTATGGTAAGTTATAATAATCGCAAAAAAATAAAAAATGATAATTTGTATATATCATTACGTTTTAGAGGTTTCTGAACATTTTGGCATACCTTAGAAAAAACTGATTTATGTGTGTGTGTGCGTGTGTGTGTGTGTGTGTCTGTGTGTATATATGCATGGATACAATTTTTCGTCCACGTTTTCGGGCGCACGGATCAACCGATTTGAACGGTTCAAAAAACATTCGATTCTTATTGTTAGGGAGATGTGCTGATTACTTTTTGGCAAAGGCAGGTCCAACAGTTACGGACCAAAGAAAATAAAAATCGAGTTTTTGAGAGAACGGAGCATCCGATTTGAATGATCCAAAAACTATTCGATTCCTATTGGTAGGGAGAAGTGGTGATTAGCTTTTGGCAGATACGGTGCTAAATGTGCAAAATATGCCAGTTTTTAAAAATAAGCATCCGATTTGAATTTTTCAAAAAACTCTGCTTTTATTGACGAAACGATTGTTTTCAAAAAAATTTGATTGAATATCGATGATATAAATAATTCAAATTTTCAAAATTTTAATTCGTTTCGAGAAGTTCAAGCAATTTGCCCTAAGGCACGATGTCACACACCACTAGTTTTATTTTGCATTTACAATTATTAAAAATGTATAAACCTGCTAGACTTTCATTTATTCAGTAATTATTTCTATGCATTTGTTCTTGACAAGTCGTTATCAATCAAGTGGAGTATAATTTCAATTTCAAAAGTATTTATCAAAATTGAACTTATTAGAGAAGTATAAAACTGTATTGAAATCTCTGATATTTTTACAAATTTAAAAATGTCATGGCCAACTTGTGTTGCCACATTACTCCCCGTTCAGTTAAATGATATCTATTTACTTACTTATTCTTTTACTTATTATTTTTTTAATTCCTTAATTATTTACTTATTAATTTATTTACTTATACTTTACTTTACTTACTTAATTATTTACTTGCAAATAATTAAACCATTAAAATCTTAGGATTTATTGCATTTGTACGAACAAATTTATTTAAATTAATATAAAAGTATATTTGCGCTTCTAGAATGTCACTAATGCATTTTTTATAAAAAAAAAATCAATATAATTATTAAGAAAATTTTAGCTATATTTCAAAAACATGCAATTCTTTGTGTAAACATCCTCGAATTTATTTGTTTCATTAATCTGTTCGTCAAAGCACATGACGATTTTTCTTAGAAATATTAAAATTCTAAAAGCCGTATACACGAAAACGTTCCATTATCTAAATAACCCCTAATTATCTATTTAAATTTATACTTTTAAAATCAAAAACTAGATAAAAATTTGCATACGTCAAATCGTTAAAGATTCCACCAGCACCACGCGAACGCGAGTCCTTAATTATTTATACCTAAGGGCTAAATAATATTATTCTATTCTACATTTGACGTAATTATCATGTTATATTATTATTATTATTATTATTATCATTATTATTATATAGGAGTGCCTACATTATTATTTAAAATTAACCGTAGGCGTCCTGTAGGATCTTTTGAAGAAGAGAATTACTAAATCGTTTTGACCCTTCAGGTGTTGATCCAGAATTGAGGTCTTTATGCTATTAATACTGCATTAAAAACTTTGAAATGAATTTTAAAATAGTGATTGAAATATAACCATTCGAAATAGACAAAAATCGATTTAACTAAATGACTAACAATAAGAATAACTGAAATAACTCAAAAAGTGATTGAAATAGGTATACCTACTTAAAGTAGACTAAAATCGATTTAACTAAATTTGAAGTGTGTAATTTGATAATTTTGTCAGGATTTAGAGATTATTATAAATAACTGGATAGGGATGATCGACTATCTTGTTCTTGAATAAGCTTGTTTTTTATCTATTAGAATATTATATTAAAACCAGATAATATAGAATAAAACACAACGTTTCTAATTAATACGAACAAATTTTATATTATATATATATATATATATATATATATAAAATAAATATTTTTTAATAATATTTAACAATTACATCGATAAAACATCCTTTCCATCCCACTATAAGTTGTTTTGTGTGGGCGATATGTGGGTTTGAGGGCAAATGAGCTCTAGATTATTATGTTTTTGAACCCTACCCAAAATATTTCGAAATCTATTTTATTATAATCTTTTAATAAAAACGTTTTAATTCTTATGCCTGCAGGTCAAATCAGAGACCAATTAATTCTATATAAATGTATATAAATATGTATACAGGGTGTCCCAGAACTTGACTGAATACTAGAAAAAAATATCCCATGCTGTTTTTTAAATTATGAGCTTTTAAGTACAACCTAGAGCTTTGGCAAAATTATGATCATTTTTCGGTATTTGTGATTAATTTTTGCAAATTTTGTTCATTTAAACTTTATAACTATAACCGCGAATATCATTTTCAGGAATCCAGTAAACATAATAACACAATTGCCCCAAGTTTTCAAGAATTAAGATTTTTGTCGAGCTATGATTTTCAAATTTTAAAAATTGGTCAACTTTGAGAAGCCTTTCCTTAAAAAAATGTTCTAAAAAGTGTTTTGGCAAGTTTCATCAAAAGTTGGCACATTTAATCAAGATTATAAAATGGTAAAATATTTGTTAATTTTATTATTGAAAAATTTCGAGTAAAATATTAAAAAGATATAAATAAAATTTATAACCAATAATAAAATTATGAAGTTAGTCACAGGTTTATAGAGGTATACTGAACGAAATAGTGCTTAGAAAATTTCAATAAATATTAAAATTATATAGACATATTATATAACAAAATTTAAATACTAATTCCAATATAAATACTTTTAATACTTTTTCGTCTTTTTTATTTTTTATTCGACACGAAGACTTAAAATATTTAGTGACTTAATTACCTAGTAACTACTCATGTCATATAACATTAACTTTCATAAAGGAAAAATGCAACTATGTATTTTTCACTATTTATATATCAATATCATTTTTTATCTATAATCGCAAAAAGATTTACTAAATGTCTATGTAGGACAGTTGTAAATTTTTCCTCTTCGGCAAGCAAAAGTCCTAAGCAAATTATTTATTCAAAAAGCCGCGCCGCCGTCTACTATAGTGGGTCTCAAATGTTAATTTTGGGCTCTTTTCGGTACCTCAGGCAAATTCTGTGAAGAGCAAAACTTATTATTATTAGAAAATTAAAAACAGAAATAAAAATTGCATAGAAAAATGTTAGATGGGCGCATTCTTTGCGAGACGGCGCCTTACACCCCCGCAGGCTTAAATACCCAAAAAGTGCCAAAAAAATTAATGTCTGAAGAAATACAAGATTTGAATACTGAATATGCTTAGGAATAAATTTTAGTAGATTTTGTCAAATAATGTACAATCATGTTAATACTTGAAATCATTTACAATGTGAAATAATAAAAATTAAAGAATTTGTACCGAATTATTCTAAGACCTTTGTAAAAAAACGATTGAAATATTTCTATTACAAACAGACAGGTATCGATTTAACTAAGTAACTAAGAATAACTGAAATGACTAAAAATAGTGATTTAAATATACCTACTTAAAATATATAGAAATCTCTTTAACTAAATTTAAAGTATGCGATCTGATAATTTTCAATGTTTAATTTATAAATAATAACAATTAAAGAAGAATTTGTACCTAATTATTCCAAGTTCTTTGTACAAAACGAAGAAAATAAACAATGCCCAGGAGATTGAAGGTCGAACTTCAATATAAATAACCTGTGTGAGATCTCATATTGAGAAAGCAATTAAATCGAATACTCTCTGCTGGATTTTTATTAATTCAGAGATGACAAAATAAAGGTCCCAAGAAAGATTAATAATAGAACTAATTACTACTAAGACTTTTCAGCACAACAATAAAAAGAAAAGATGATTGGTCAAAATTTGATAGACCGATTTTATTGAATCGATTTATAATAATCTGTACAATTATTTTAAGATATAAGTATGAATAATATTCTCTCCTATTTTTTTAACAAAATTATTGAATGTAATGCACAAGTCTTACACAGTATTGGTGTGAGCTTCAAACCAAAGTTAAGCATTTGATTGAAACGCTTTGGACAACCTAATATCGAACAGTAGTGATATCGCTCTTCACTTGAAATATAGATGGCAACATGTTTTTAAGCGAAAATAATCCTTCAGTGCATTTTAATGGCGTTTGGAATTAAAAATAAAACTCGATAAATTTACTAATAATAACGTCGTTCTTAGTAGGAATTTTTGCAAAACAACAAATGAAAAAAATCTTAAACATGTAATTTAATTATTTTATCAACAAGTTATAATTATGTCTATTTATAATGTTATAATGTTATAATATTAATGATATTCGTAATGAATTAGAACGCCTAAAAATTTTTTGCAATGATTCTAAAACTATCTAAATTGTTACGCAAGTCTTAAAAATAAATATTAGACAATTAGAATATAATTTTCTAAAAATCCAATTTCATGAATTTGAGAGTTTCTAGACGACTTACTCTATTTGACTTACAAACTGTTAAATTAAAAAAAAAATATATTCGATTCAAGATAGTATTGATTATATTGATAAACATTATAATATTTTAAATAGTAATAATCGTAAATGAATGAGAGTTTTTTATGAAAAGAAATCTTGTAGAACTCCAAACCCATTCTGTTTCTATTTTTCACATAAAATAATAAGATAATTGTCGTAAGTCTTGTCATATGTTTAAATATATTTTTTAAGTAAAAAATAAATATTAAAAATAATTAGCAAGGTCTATTTGACCCAAAGATTGGAGGTGGAAATATTATGTCTCTTCAGTATCTGCCCTATATTTCGTATATTATTAAATTTTATAGAAATGTCCATTCAAACCAGAGATCGTGGGTAAAAAAAATTGTGATTTTTCAGTGTCTGCCCTATAAACCCGAGAGTTTGTGCTTCAATGATACACCTTAAAAAGCGATTCTGTAACGAATGCATTTCCGCTGAGTAAGGGTACATGTAATCACGCCCACGATTTATATTATATATATATATATATATATATATATATATATATATATATATACAGATATATCTCCAAACCTCTGTATCAATTTATACTAAGAATTGTACTCTTACCCCTTGGCAAAAAGTTGATCATATGAATTAAAAGGCGCCGATTATTTTCGAATCGGTGATACGAATTGTAGGTATTTTGTATTCGAATTCGTTAAAATTGCATATTCAAATCTTTTATTATAGAGTCTTTAATTAGAGGCTTGTGGAAAAAATATCAGTCACTGCAGAGGCATCGTCAATTAAAAAATATTTCTAAAATTACTTATACACATAATAATTTATACAAAAGCATGGATATATATATATATATATATATATATATATATATGTGTGTGTATAAAATCATACATACATATATGTACAATTTTATATTGTAACTCTATATAAATTGTGATCTACATCATTCAGAAAAAAGCTTCAAGATAAAAATGTATGTACCCCAGCATAAATGAATTCATCAACAATTTGAATATTACCTTGATACAAATACAAAAACCTATCAAATTAACAATATCTCCGTCTTCCCTACGTCCAACTAATAAATCTTTTAAAATTTAAAAACGGTAGCTTCCTCCTTTTAACCGAAACATGCTCACACCCACAATATTTATTCAAAAACATATTTTCAACGGTAGAATACATTGTTAGTAACAAATTGGTAGGAGAAGAATTAATATCAAAGGTGCAATGGGTCTCAGAATTCAGCACAAAGGGTCCCGAAGGAATCTTTTGTGAAGACCCCAAGACGTTACAATGGATCGTGTAATATCTTGAGTATACGAAGAACACTTTTTTAAAAAGATTTTTGGGAACAGCTGACTTGAGGATACAGTGGTTGAAGTGGGATAACTTTGATATTGACTAGGTGTAAGTGGAATAAGGTAATATACAGTTTATTGACAATGAAAATAAAATAAACATTTTTTTAGAAATTTATATTTGTTGTTGAATTTTAATCTTAATTTTTGATAACTTTGATTTGTTTTGAAATGAAATGAAATGAAGAAATGATTAGTTTTTGAGGAAGGCAGGTTTATTTACTCCTGGGAATTCCAGCAATTTTCCTTAAGAGACGATGTCATGCACCACTAGTTAACTATTTTCAATACAATCATTATCATTTTTTCGAATTTTATAACTTAGCGACAAGTGAATCAAAATTTTAAGAAAAACGTTGTATTTGTTCATTTTGATCATAAATGTAAAATTTACAAGAAAAATTTGATATATTTTATAAAATAAGTATTAACTTAGGAAGAAGAACCAAGAAACTTTGGTTGGAGTGCGGCCTATCTTAAAGTTAATATTAAGACTTAAAACTTTCAGTGATTTTTTTTTAACAATTTGGAAGCATTTGAGCATCTGGGAGCAGAGAAATTCGAAAATATCAATTTAATGACCAGTATATATATATATATATATATATATATATATGTATATATATATATACATATATTATAATTCCTCTTACTAAATTCCATCTCAAGCACCGTCTCCGGAAGGCGCGTGCCATCTTCCCTCACCTTCTGCAGATCTAATTTTTTTTTTTGCATCTTAAGAAAAAAAATTAGCACGTGCTTCTGGCAACCCCCGCTTTCTCCGAGAATACAAAGAAAACCGCCCAAAATCCGCCACGTGCCAAAAGGTACTACCAATCTTATGCCAAAACAGCTGTTCGCAAATAAAATCGTTACCAACGAAACTGAAAGTTTATGAATGATTTTGGTAAATGATTCATGAAGAGATTTATAGTAGAGGTAAAATAATTTATAATAAAGTTTAAAAATAAGTAAAATATTTCATAATTTTGATATTTTTACTACCCTTTCAAGTATTTTACAATTCTGATTAAATGCTACAACTTTTGATGGAATTTGCCAAAACTTTTCAGTACATTTTTTTTTAAAGGTGGCTATTGAAAGTGAAGAAATTATTAAACAAATTTAATTTTAAATTCAAGGTCTGTTCGTGTTTCCAAGAATTAGGCCTACCCTGGTATTTAAATGATTTTGCATTTCCATTTTATAGCATTTTTCGAGAAAATCCGATATACCAATTTTCAACTCCCTAGCTCATCATTTGGCCGAGATATCATTGAAAATATGCGAATGTGGCTTCCTTTTTTAGAGTCACTATTTATAACAACTGTAAAAGATATCGATATAACGCCATTCTATTCACATTGGTTTGGACTATATTATGGATAACAAATATTGTTAAATAATCATTTGTTAATTTATGAAAAAGTGAAAACAAATTTTTAGCATTAGCATCGTTAGAAAAACTATTCGTTTTTCTTATGCTATGCAAAATTTAGTTTTATGCGGTAGAACACATTCAAAAGTTGAAAAAACTTGAGCAAGTACACGCTCGCTCATATTGTTAAATAATCAACATGTTAACAGCCGCGTAACAGAAGTTCAATCGCAAAATTCATTTGTTCATTTCAACATAAATTAGCAAATAAATGCCTACATTAATAGAACTATTGAAAAATTTAATTCCATATATTTCAACAACAATATATTGAATAAAATTTCAAATAAAACTTGCACACCATCGAATCGTCTTTCTCATTTATCAATAAGTCAAAAAGTCCAAGAACATTTATTTACGACGTGTGTATTTTTGCTTCGAGTTTTCAAAGAAAAGCACAGCTTGCATGCTGTGTCCACTTTGTCAAACATTTTGTTAAATGATAAATTCAAATCTACCGTTTGTAAATGATAAATTATTAGAGAAAAAATAATCTTGAGTCTATTAATTATTAAATGACTAATTGTCTACGTTCCAGAGGTAATAAATCGAGCATGCAATATTGTCTTCAAAAATTTGATTACCAATTAATTACTAAAATTTTATATTTATAGCATAAGTTTTATCAATGCATTTTAACCAATATCCCGAGTAAATTTTTCACATGACATTAAAAACGTGTTTTTACAAAAGATTTAAACCATGACTCACAATTTGCGATATTAACATATCCGATTTGTTTTCCCATAGGAAGTTTACTTCCGAAACATATTTAATGAATCACAATGTATGTCGAATGGATTTTTATTGATTTTAATTATCAATAACGATTTTTTGTATCGATACTTTTATTGTAATATGAATTTAATTAGGTGTAAATATTATAATCTATGAACCGACTCGCAGTTAAGAGTTTTAGGTCTATAAATAATACTCTTAAAAAGCTAGATTAGATATTGAAATAGGTATAGAGTAGAGCGGGATTCAAAGGCCCGCGGATAAAAAGGTCCACTACAAATATCTCAAAAACTAGTGAAGTTACGAATTTTTTAACAACAATATGTCAAAGTAGAGGGAAAATGATGTGTAATTAACCACCACCTTGACTATTATGACGTCAAATGTAAATTCAGTTAAAAAACAGTTTTGCAAGAAATAAATAAAATAATAGTTATTCAAACTTTGCTTATAAATATTTTTGATGAAATACCAGATCAAGGTTATATACAGTGCTATCTTTATGCAAAATGTGTCCATGAAATTTATGTTTTGCATTGGTTGAATATTGTAGCTATTCCTTCGTAAAATCTCTTTAAAATTAAAAATAAGACATTGAATCTGTTTGCCTCCTGGCACCCCATTTTACCCCGCCTATGGGGTAAAAAGGGACAGATGCCAAATTTAAAAAAAAAATGTAAAAAACATATTTTTAAAATTAAGAATTGGTTAGGAATTTTACTGAAAATAGTTTGATACATGTTATTTGTTCTGATGTAGTTCATTTTGCTTCAAGCAGTATAATTACTTAAAGTCAAACCGGACCTTTGTGTCCCGCCCTACCTTTATTCATTATTTCAAACCATTAGAAAATTTTATATATTATTTATTATTGTATAAATTTATTAAAGTCCAACCTAACTATTTATATAGCGTTTTCAAAATGTTAAAAATACAAATTCATACGTATAATTATAATTTATATTTATAATTACTCTCGACATTAACGATTAATAAAATGACTTAACGAGTTCGCTTTTATAGAACCAACAAAAATCCGTTAAACGGCAAAAAGTCACAAATAAATTATAATTTTAATCTCAACTACTTAGAAGAAGAAGTAAATGTACAATTAAAGAGGCATAATTTATATAAACGTCGAAGGTTCTGCAAGACCAAAAAACAATCCGATAATAATTTATGGCAACGAGGTGCCGGATAGTTTTTATCGCAAAGACGATATCGAGAAATTTATCAAAGCGAGTAAATAATAAGCCGATTGCTTTTGCGGGTCTAAGGACCCTTACACACCGGACAAGAATAATAGAATCTCTAGTTTTCTTTTTGTGTCGAGAATTCGATTCTCTGTAGATAGAACAAATGTTGCTCAAATATTCAAAATAAAGTCACAATAAAATATGAATTACCTTTATTGTAATATAAGGTCATATAGCACCTCAGTGATATCTAAAATTGTGACAAAAAATGGAAAATTTGTCATGGATTGGTAATTTACTGATGTCTATAGATCCATTTATTTATGATATTTTTTGTACATTCTACACGGTACGTTTGATGCAGATGAAATATTGAATCATTTTGTACAAAATTAAATTATTTAAAGTAATTTAAATGTTTTAAGAACCTAAGTAAATGCTGTGTATTCTAAAATTGCATTGAAAAGGATCGTTCTTGGAATATAGCATTTAAATACTTTACCTAGAAGTGTTTTGTCAAATCAACTAACGTATTATCCAACATAAAATTTATGTGAAAAAATACACCAATTATATATCTCATCAATAATCAAATAAAATTACAATCGCATATAAGTCGTGGAACCAATTTTACATAATTTCTCGTACACAGTATATTTTTAACACGCTAATTGTTCTTCAAAATTGAAATCAAATTAAATAAGAATTTTGGTACAAAATAGATGTATAATTATTTTGCTAATTTGGAAGCAGTATTTGTACAGAGAAATATCATGCAAAATCGATTATAATATTATATATTATAATACTATTAAATTTGAAAAAGTGTAAAACACTCACCCTAGGCGAACAAGCTCCGATTCTTCTGGGACTCTTGTCTGAAATAGAAATAATATAATTAAAATACGATATAAGATATTAATTTAGAACATTTCAATTTAAACTTTAGAATTTTGAAGCAATTGTAAACAAATTATTGTTAATTACCTCTCAATTTCCAGAAGAGTTCCAACAGCAATTCTGCATAAAATCCTGATCATGGGCAGCTTATTGTCGAAACCAGATTATGTGAGACCATCTGCAATAAAAGGATTATATTATAAATTGTATCTATTTGCCCTACAAACAGATCTTTTCTTATTGTATTGTTATTGTTCATTACAATATCTATAGTATTTTATTTCTGGCAGAAAATCTGAGAATGGAAGTAATATTTTTACAAATTGGAGATTGTATTGAGAAATGAAAGTTACAAGTTTACATTTCCAAAACATTAAAAATAAATATTTGCATAAAAACAGTTTTATATTTAGATAGTCGATCTGATATACACGTCTTACTGATGTAGGATAATTCAGTACTTTATTCATGAATTGAACAACTTAAATTATTTTTCAATTTTTATTTAACGTCGTTTACTCTGAGCGAACAACTCAGCTATTCGAATTCTGCAATTTCTATTATTACTCCTAATTTTTTATCAAATTCTACTTAACAAATCTAACTCAAATTTTAAATTAACTACATATATTTTTTTCTTAAATTTTTAAGTCTGGATTTGATCCAAAAGGATCAAATGACAGGATTCGATCCAAAGATCCCTGTCATGTGAGTCGAACACGCTACTAAGTGAGCTACGCCCGCCATATACTCGTATGTTATAAATTACAAAAAAAAATTTAATTGTTCAAATATTAAAAATTTCATTTGCTTTTAAGAATGTACAAGTGTGAAACAAGCCCGTACTAAAACTATTCTAAAGTCATTTAAAAAGCGTTGTTTGCGATGACAAGCATTAGTCTGCTTACGAATCGTTTATTTTGCGCGTATTTTCTCTATTTCATTCCCCAAGAATTAATTATACCAGATAAGACATAGCTTTCAGACCGAGCGACTATTATTCAAGCACCATAAAAAATTGATAAAATTCTCAAAAGGAACATACGAGCTTATAAATGAATCAATTACTTTATTTGCAACACGAGAAGTTCCACAAATTCGCAGGCATTTATCATGTATTCCGTTTGCTTCCAACACAATTGCTTTTATCAAGATGAAAAAGGTTGAAGCGGAAATGAGCATCCCTCGGACAACGAAAAACACCTACAAGAACTGGTAAAAAAGTTGGATGCCGATGAGAAAATTATGAGGTGTAAAACCAATCTGAATCATTCAACTGTGAAGAGAAGAAGTGAATCGGAAGAAACAGGTAGAAGGAGAGTTCAGAAATACATGGAGAATGGTGAAATTTACTATACTACCTTAGCAAGGATTATACTCGTAAGGCATCATGGTAAATATTTGATCTGCTCGTGGTTTGGTATATCTTGACCAAATATGGATGTAAGTCATTTAGATAGTTCCAAAAACAAAATTTGTAGAGCGTACTCTAAAAAGTTTATAAGCACCATATATAATTCTAACCAGGGATGTTATTACTGATGTTCCAGCTATCTATTTAGTTCTATGCACCTCTAGTCTTCGACTTCTCTGTCTGGCAAAAATCAAACCTTATCTTCCAGTTTATTTTTTCTTCTTGAAGCAATATACATGTTTGAACGTACTCAAACCGCTTCCAGAAAAAATTCTACGTGGATGCTACTGGATAACGCTGCTTCGGCCATGAGACCACGCTCGAGATCTTTGCTTTACTTTACATTTCTTGTTATAGCAGTACCACATTGCGGGGATATTGCGGCCACATTTCTTGTTTGTTGTCCAGATAGCACTTATTATATTATTATAGGATGCGGTGTGAACTTAATGTTCTTGATAACGCCAACCGACAACAAGTCAGGACCGCGATTTCGCTGCCATAAGCGTAATCTCTAGCCACTTGTGGTAGGAACTGATTTGATAATAGATGCCAATAATGCGACGGATATGTTGAGATAAAGAGTAATAATATATAAATGGAAAAACAATGTAGATGTAAACAAATATAATCTTTACAAATCGAAATGCCACCACCCGAATAAAATAACACACCCTCCAACAAACCATTTACCATAAATAGGATGCTACTGACGTGCCAACTGAGCCTGGACCAGAAAAAATAAAATGGTACATTTGGAGTATGTTTCAGCAACAAGTATTTGTGCAAGGTTTCAGATTTAATGCTGTAGATGAATGAAAAAAAATAGACTAAACTAGTTGGTATTGGTATTTTGCCTTGAGGCAAGTTACATCAACTTCCCAATATGTGTAAATAATCAACTTAATCAATAAAAAATAAATTATTTTGTGAGTGATTGAAAGTTATCCGAGTGGATTTATTATTACACATAATTGAAAACGAACGAACACGTTAACTCGGAGTATTTTCCAAAAGCAAATTTTTACAAATCAATAATTTTTATAATTAAACCAGTTTCCGTAGAACTTTAATGGTTTAGTATGTTTATTAAGATCAAGTACTCTATTGTTATACCAAGTAAATTGTCAAATTTTAATTTTAACAAACGTCAAAAAAACTACACATTTTCTCAAACTTTGATGAATTTTTAAATTTAAACTACTTGTCGTAAGGCCGTAATATTTCAGTAAGTTCTATAAGACTATGATATATATCGCTAAAAAAGTTCTATAAAAATCGGCTTAATTTTATTTCAACAGTTAATTACAAGAATACGGCTCGGTAGATTTTCAGCTAAAAATAATCAGTATCATTCCCAAGTAATATCTTTCAAACAGTTTTTGATTTTCGATTTCGAAAAATCGATTCGGTAGTGTAAGCTTAAATGTGGACGAAAAGTTTAACACTTTTTTCCAAATTATAAAGAAACGGCTCGGCAGATCGTCGCACAAAACTGACAAATGATAGTCCTCATAAGAT
>NW_020536999.1:23414359-23458041 GCF_003426905.1 Ctenocephalides felis
TATTATATATATATATATATATATATATATATATATATATACAGTACAGGCCAAAAGTTTCCGGACACTTGAAAAAAAATCTCATTTTCTGAGTTTTAGCTATATTTTTCATATAAAAATAATTTTATTCAAGTTGGTTTTGTACATTCTACGTAGTATTAATATTTAGTGACTGATTTGTAACCAATTTGTGAGAAATAGTAGACTAATTAGTAATGAAAATGTTAAAATGTCACTGCAGTCGATTTTCCTGAATATGACCACCCTTTGTTTTGATCACTGCAGCGCATATTTTTGGTAATCTTTCGACGAGTTTTTGCAATGTTTGCGCAGGTATGTTCTTCCAGGACTCGTTAAGGCAATTCCACGGGGCAGGGAGGCTGCTTGGATGCCAATCAGTCAGACAAATGCACTACAGTTCTATTGGATTAAGATCCATTATTTGAAGTATTTTTTCATCTTGTTTTCGCTTCAAATAATTGGCACAGAGTCGGGAAGTGTGTTTAGGGTCATTATCTTGTTGAAAAATAAATTTTGGACCAATTAATTGAAACCAGATGGAATGGCGTGGCGCTCAAATATGCTATGATACTGTTCTTTCTTAAAGTTCCATGTATTTTGACAAGCGATCCGACTCCATTGAATCCAAAACAACCCCAAGCCATCACTGAACCACCACCGTGCTTGACCTTTGTCGAAATACACTTAGAATTGAGTCTTTCATTACCCTTCCTACGTCGATGACTTCCGAAAAGTTCGAATTTTGACTCATCCGTCCATAAAACTGATTTCCATTGATTGATGGTCCAATTTAAGTGGGTTTTGGCAAATTGCAATCTCTTTTGTTTATTTACTGCTCGCAGAAGTGGTTTTTTGAGTGGCCTGCACAATCGCCGGATCTTAATCCAATAGAGCTGTTGTGGGACGAGCTTAAATGCCGCGTGAAGGATTTGCATCCAACCAGCCTTGCTGCCCTGTGGAATTGCCTTAACGAGTCCTGGAAGAACATACCTGCGCAAACATTGCAAAAACTTGTCAAAAGATTACCAAAAATATGCGCTGCAGCGATCAAAGCAAAGGGTGGTCATATTCAGGAAAATCGACTGTGACATTTTAACATTTTCATTGCTAATTAGTCCGTCATTTCTCACAAATTGGTTACAAATCAGTCACTAAATATTAATACTACGTAGAATGTACAAAACTAACTTGAATAAAATTATTTTTATATGAAAAATATAGCTAAAAACTCAGAAAATGAGATTTTTCATGTGTCCGGAAACTTTTGGCCTGTACTGTATATATATATATACATATGTAGAACTTTATAAAACTATTTAATAGTAATATTTCATTTCAATTCTTTCAAACATATAGTATTTCTGTTCTATTTAATAACGTTTATAGGATCGTTACAAAAAAAATTAATATCAAGAGAAGAGGATTAGAAAGTATACTTGTTTTCTGATGAATAAGTGCTACTGAATGTCAATTTGGAAATATTTTATGAATGATATCTAGATCTTCAATCAAGATTTATATCACCCACATTTATGGTCGAATAGACCTCCATTCATACTAATCTATTTCAATAATGCCCATTGATTGATTTGTACCCATTAATATTCATATCTATGATACGTCAATGGATAAAAGTCATTTCATAAATTAAGGCTTAGATCTTTGTATTCATTTTTAAGATGGTTCTATTGTTAATATTGGTGAAGTTATTGAAAATTGGGTATATATACAATCGGCTTGAAATGATTTCTGAGGGAAGAAATTAATCTTATAAGAATCACATTAGAGTCAAATAAGAATTAGTTTCTTGCATTGTATTGACTAATTAAAAGCAATTTTTTTTATTTGGTATATTTAGGGTCTCCTAATGGGGTAAATAAATGAATTTTGTATATAGAACGATTTATTCTAATTTTATCGAAAATTTATTCAAGAACAAATTTGTTAGGTATTAAATATTAATATAATTTCAAACACTAAATTATATTTATATATATATATATATATATATATAATTTTTATTCCTATAATATTTGTTCACCAGTATATAAACAATTCCAGCAATTTTCTCATGTTACTTTTCACTCAAAGTGGCTGGAAAAGTAGTTTTACGAGAATTAGAGTACTCAGAAAATTTATGAGTCGTTTTATATTGTACTCGGAATGAATTTTATTAGAAAACAGCTAATAAATTTACCGTAATACCACCGCACCTGATGAAGTCATTAGAGAAACAATCAAACAATTAATGGTTATTTTAATCACTTTATAACACATAACACTTATGGTACACTCTTGGACGATGAAACTTTATATATTACATAAATGGATTCATTCTCGCAAAAACAGTAATAGACCAAATTTATAATTGAATTTTTTATAACTTTAATTTTATTATTATTAAAATATTTATTTTGTTATTCAGAATATTTATTTCAGTTATTAAATTAAATTAAAACTATGAAATTTATGTCTTTGCATCTCGATTTTGGGGAAAAATAGTGTGAGAGATTTTCCAGTACCATTTCACACCGCAGTGCACAAAATAGGCTATTTTCAATTGGAAACATATCTTTGATCTATATTTTCATGTGAATATGGACATTGCCACTGCATGATATCAGGTTGTCCAGAGCGCCGGCTTGTACTCTCGACCCTGCCTACACAAGGCAGTGCACTTAATCATTACGCCATAACCGTACCTTTTTAATTTAATATTGATGAATTATTAACTTCCGTGAGGTAAGTTATAATAATGGCCCGAAAATCGAGAATGCATATTTTTGCATGTTTTCAAGTTTCAGAAGTTTCTGAACATTTTGGCATACCTCAGAAAAAATTATTACATTAGTTAAATCATAGTCATAAAATTTGTATCTTATGTCATCTTATTCTACAATCTTAAGAATTCGCCAAGAATATCACAACATGCTAAATGTTGGCAAGTTATTTGCGACCAGTGCTCCATCAGATTATGAGAATCTGATTAGATTAAATTCTATAGATAAAGCTACAGCTACAGCACCCGCGTATTTCTAAATGCGTTTGTGTTATAAATAGCACAAAATCAGTTCAAACTATAATATCACAATAATATTCAAAGTACAAAGTTTCTATAGCTAATTGTCTGTTTGTTAGGTGCTGGAATCTACGATTTTTGAAAAGAACGTATCAACCAAATTTATTAGTTTGAAAATATTCGATTAGTATTGACGATGTGTTGAGCCTTTCGAAAAGACTGATCAAAATTTACTACTTGCTGAAGTTAATTTTGCTTGCGATTGGAGAAGATTTTCTAGAGCTAGAACGCTTCTAGTTTAGCCTATTTTTGGTAGTAGAATGTCTAAATCGAATGCCAACCCAGTAATTGGACGCCCGGGTATACTGCTTAACTCTTAAATATCTGAGAGAGTTATATTTTCAAATTATACCCATTTTGTTATCCTAGGAATGCCCATTGATCCAAAATAAAAAACAATCATTTATTCCTTGGGAAGAAATGCTGCTCCGTCATCTTTCGCAATACTCTCTGTTCGCAACTCTAATGAATCTAACAATGGTGTCGGTAGAAGAACTATTATAATTTTACCATTGTGAATGGGTTACCGGCATCTGCATTATCTATCTATTATCCATCACATGGATGGAATAATCTGCTGCTATCGTATACAATATCTCTATTTTGTTGTTACCCTCATTGTGTATTTATACCATGATCAAAGCCAGATCGCTTTTCTTCTTTGCCGACTTGGAATGGAGGGCAGAGAAAAACAACCTGGTAGTAAATGGGAATAGACTTTAATGGTTTAGTATGTTCATTAAGACCAAGTACTATATCGTTATACCAAGTAAATCATCTAATTTTAATTTTAACAAACGTCAAAAACCTTCTCATTTTCTCAAACTTTGATGAATTTTTAAAATTAAACTACTCGTCGTAAGGCCGTAATATTCCAGTAAGTTCTATAAGACCGTGATATATATAGGCAAAAACAGTTCCATAAAAAATCGACTTAATTTTTTTTTCAACAGTTAAATATGTACAAGAAAACGGCTCGATATCTTTCGAGCAGATTTTGATTTTTTTCAAATCGATTCGGTAATATGAACTTAAATGTGGACAATAAGTTTAACACTTTGTTACAAAGTACAAAGAAACAGCTCGGCCGATCTTCGCACAAAACTGAGAAACGATTATCCTCATCGAGATACAACAAATGGCTTTCAAATTTTTGAAATCGGTTCAGGCGTTTTTGAGCAGACGTCGATGAAAAGTCTAATTTTGACAAATGCCCAAAACCGATACTAATTCTTGCAAACTTTGAAGAATTTTTAAAATTAAACGACTTGTCGTAAGGCCGTAATATTTTAGTACGATCTATAAGACTATGGTATCTACCGTCAAGAAAAAATCATAAAAATCGTCGAAAAAAACGTCGATTTACGGCAAAAAGTCTGTTCACACACACACACATACTTTTTCCAAATTTGGTCTCATTCTATTCAGAATGGCTTGAAACGTTGAGAATCGGATTTTTTGATGGAAACATAAACTTCTCATTCGGGAAGTTAAAAAAATGAATACTCGTATGTGTATGTATTTTTATGTGAATTCAAATTTATGTCCACGAGTTTGGGCGCCGATTTGAATGATTCAAAACACATTTGATTGCTATTGGTGTTGATTGATATTGATGGTGAGACCTGCTGAGTAGTTTTTGGCGAATGCAGGTCCAACGGTCTTGGAGCTACGGGACAAAAAGTGTAGAAAATGTGAATTCAGTTTCAAGAACGAGACATCGAGAGTTTCAGTTTGCGAGAACGGGACATCCGACTAGATTGATTCAATAGACATTCGATTTGTGTTGACGGCGAGAGGTGTTGATTAAGAAGCAAAGGCAAGTCTTGGAGTTTCGGAGATACATAGCAAAGAGTGAAAGCATATCGCTCTATTACCATCCTCTTACTATAGTTCTATTAATTTTTGGCGAAAATTTTTTATGAAGTTTGAGAACTTTTGAACCATGTATAAGAAATGTGTGAAAAGCAATAATTTTCTACAAGACACCACGAAAATCGTGTCACAAGTTACAAGATTTTAACAAGTCTTTTGCGGGTTGAAAAGCTATAAAACCTAAAGAATCTGTCTTATCTCGTAAAAGATCGATCTGCAAAAAAATTGTAATTTTTTTTTAGCGCCTGTTAGAATTATTTACTAGTTCCAAAACTATTTTAAAGTTAATTTGAACAGTATTGGTGTGCCTAAGATTGGTGCTAAATTTTTGTTTTATTTTGTAAAAATATGTCATTTTATATATGATTGTCAGAATTTCTGACAAATCCATCCTTGTGTTTCCACAATTTCCATAATGCCAGCTTGTCATGTCTGCCCTTTAAGCCATGACCAATTTATGTAGTATTTAATTTACATAGAAAATACATTGCAAACTTCTTCTTAACCATATTAATTACAACTCGAAGTGATAATTATAACCTTCGGATATTAAATGCGAACTCCCACCTTGCATTAATAGTAATAGCAATAGTAATAGTAGTACATATAGGGTTTTAATTGATGATGATCGGTTGAAAAATTTTAAAATATTTCTTCAAAAATACAAATGCTATTTGGCAGTGATTCAAAAGCTCAAAAAACCATTGATTGACTGTTGCTTCGATTTTTTTTTATTCTTTCACAAGTTGTATGAATATTTTTTTGATATTTTTATCAGTTTATCTAATATCTAATTATCTTACAATTGAGTCCAATAAACTTATAAAAACCGTTTTTAACCGTATGTTTCATAATACCAGAATTTCATACCTGGTTTGCGTGCCTGTCGGATTCCTTTCACCGTTTACTTGCCTACTTTTGTTTTGACGGGGAGAGGTCATGGCTATTTCTTTATTTTGAAGATTGAATGCAAAGATATAAAATATGGTAGTTTTTTTTCAAAATTGTGTAATAGAAGCCTATAGACAGGGAGCTGTAGAATCTTTCTCAAATTTGGGTAATAATGGAATATTGACTAACGGCTGTAAGATTTTTTTCAATAGAAATTTATAATATTGTCATTATTTATAACAATTTAATTCTATAATTTTATTATTTATTCATTCTATAATTTGTGAAGTGGAATGTAGGACAAAGAAAAGCTACTTGGTGGTAAATGGAAATAGGAATTTAAAAAAATATTTGTTTAATTAAATAATGATTTTTAATACAAATTACTAGCTTCACGTAGGGTATATTCTATCTAGCAAGAAATCTAAAATAAATATTTTAATATACCTTTACGTTTGAAAACTTTCTGAACATTTGGAAATACCTTAGAAATATTAATAAAAGTGTGTTTGTTTTTATGTTTTCGTGAAGTAGAAGTTTGTTTTTGAGAGAAAATCTTATTTGCTTATTTTACGTTTCAAGTCATTCTGAATCAAATGAGACAAAATTTTGCAAAGTATCTATGTGTTGTTGTCTATGTGAGCTGATTTTTTATGTTTCTTCGACGTTTTTTCAAAAACGGCTGGACCGATTTCAAAAATTTAAAAGCCATTCGATGTAGCTCGATAGGACTAGAGTGCGATAATCGGCCAAGCCGTTTCTTTGCTGAGAAGTGTGAAAATTTTTTGTCCGCTTTTCAGTGCACAATCTTGAAACGATTTTAAAAATTCAAATATTGGTCAAATAACCATTTGTTGGGAATTGCGTTGATTAGTCTTTGTTTTATATTATAAATCAAATTATAACATATATTATAATTATACAAAAAGCGGCTGAGTTATAAAAATCCATCAAAATTTTGGCACAAGCTGATGCAATTCTAGTCGGAATCTATGTCGAAACATATGTACTTCCTTTAGCTACTGATTACAGTTGACCACATGGTTACCACTATAATAAAATACATTTTAGAACACGAAATAGTGTTCTTTAGCAGGTAGCTTAGCTACTGATTACATTGACGTTACCACTATAATAAAATATTATATTTTTAAAACACAAAATAGAAAATGAAATATGTTAAACAAATTAATTTAATGTATACAATTACAGATATAAGTATATTTGAAGGACATCAATTGGTAATCGCATTGATTATTTTTCAGTGAAAGCAGTGAAATATTATTTTTGAAATAAACAGTTAAACATTTTACCTAAATAACAGAATCTCAACTCTTATTGATTAAGTTTATTATGTATATACAAGGAAATTCAAGCAGATTGTCCTAATGCGAAATGCTAGTTATAGCTAGTTTTTATTTATTTTTATATTTATGTAGAATTTTTTTTTTATATATTAAATATTTATATGAATAATTGAAAATGAAAAAAATAAAAAAAAACTTTCTTTGAGAGTTAAGAAATTCCTTTGATACATTAAGTTTCCTTGATGCATTTTTAACTATAAATTATCTAATAAAGTTACCATGGCCTATGTGAAAAATTTTCTGATATTATCGCGGCAATTAGCGTGTTAAGGATTGATCTCTAATATTTTCAAATTAATGTCTCAATATGTTTCACTTTTAATTTTTATTTCTGGGTATCTGCCTTCCTGTACCTATGTCCAGCTCTCGTATCCGTTACCCGAATGAATAAAATTCCTTTACTATCCGCGATTGAGCAATATAGTAGACCGTTCCATATGTTTCTCGGCATGTGAATTTTTTCGCGAATTCGTAATAAATAGAGGGCGTTGTATTGTAATAACAGTCGTGACAGGTAACGACTGATAACACCTGTGATTGCTTTGCCCGATGCCCAAGAAGAACGTGGGCCGGAGGAACGCGGTGCGGTGTGGGCAAGGCCGTTCTCTAGGCTGTCTGACTCGGTGCCGATCGGTGGCACCGGCGAGATGGATCGCTCTCTAGATTATAATAATATATAATATATTTTAAACTAATATACACTAATATATATATATATATATATATATATATATATATACTCGTATATATATATGTTGTTAAAACAAAAAAACTTAACAGGCATTCATCCAGATAATAAATAGAAAGAAAACTAACAAGACTAAGAATAAACTAATAAGGATAAGAAAACTAATAAGACATGTTTCTTAAAATATATTTAATAGATCCATACATTTCGAGTCCTAATTTGACTCTTCCTCAGTGGAAACAAACCACATAAGTAATCAATACACTAAACACAAAAAAATACCTTCGAAAATAAAATTTGCTTTGTTGCAAAGTAAATTTTTTTTTTGAATTGTTTTAGTTGTGTTCAGTGTATTAATTACTTGTGTATTTTTTTCCACTGAAGAAGAGTCAAATTAGGACTCGAAACGTATGGATTTATCAAATTTATTTTGTGATTTTTTTATCCTAGTTTTATTTCTATTTATTCTCTGGATGGATGTCTGTAAAAAAGTTTTTGATTTAGTCATCATAGTTATCACTATCCGAATTAGTGATTCGGGGACCCTGATTTGAAAAAAACCTAAAAACCTAAAAATATGGGCAAATATAAATTACACAAAAAACCTGATCGATGTTTTTATTCAGAAAATCTGATAAAAATTCATCAAATCTGTGGTGCATAGCATCGTGCCTTAAGGCAAATTGCTGGAATATTTGTACCATAATTTAAAATTTTTAAAAGCTCAGAAAAAAATTAGACTTTTGAACATTTTTGAAAATTTTGAGAACATTTAAAAAATTTGAATGTAGAAAAAAATAAAAAAAATACGCTTTTTTGGTTATTATGAAATTTTTTGAAGAATTCGAAATTTTTTGCAAAAACCGATTTTTTTTGAAAATTGTAAATTGAATAGTTTAAGTTAATTTTTCTGAAGATTTTGAAATTTGTTGCCAGTTTTGGATACACATTTATATCCGTGTCACAAATATCTGATTTTTGACCACCAAAAATGGCATTTTCTTAACTTTCTTTCCTAGAACTCCGAAACCACTCCATACCTATCATTTCAAAAAAATTAATCAATTCTTCAGTACGTCAATACAAGTAAAATATTTTTGAATCATTTCAATCGGTTGCTCCGTTCTCTCACAAACCAATTGCCATTTTCTGCACTTTTTGTTCCATATCTTCGAAACGACTGAACCTACCTTTGCCAAAAGCTAATCAGCACGTCTGTTTATCAATAGAAATCGATGCTTTTTGAATAATTCAAAACGGTTAAGTTGTGCTCCGGGAAATATGGTTAAAAAATTGTATCCATACGTACATACACACACTTATAAAATTTTTCTAAGGTATGCCAAAATAATCAGAAACCTTCAAAACGTGAGAAATGTAAAAAATTTCAATTTCGATTTTTTTTAAGATTATTATAACTTACCCTACAGGAAGATGATGAAATATTTCTTCTAATATGCTCCGTTTCAAGCAAAAAGTCTTCAATGTAAATTTTATAGAAATCTCTCATATATATTCCTTTTTAGGCACAATTTAAATAATTGTACTGGCATTTTAAATATCAATACCATATGCATTTCAAATTATCAGATTTTTAAATTGTGCACAAAAAAAATATTAGATTTATACGATTCCTCTAAGATTAACATAGGAGACTTATAAGATTTACTTGAAACAAACATATCAAAGAAAATATTTCGTTAACTTCCCGTAGGGTAAATTATAGTAATCGTAAAAAAATCGAAATTGAAAATTTTTGCATATCTTCACGTTTTGAAGGTTTTCTTAAGCATTATGTAAGTTTCTAAGCATACTTTAGAAAAAATGGATGTGTATGTGTATGTATGGATACAATTTTTCATCTGTTTTCCGGGAGCAGGCATTAACCGATTTAAATTATTAAAAAGTTTTTATTAGTTTTTTCTACTTACAAAAGATTCATAAAAAGAATTCAATAAAACAACATCAAAATTTCTCAAAATTTCTCAAAATTTCAATTACCTTATCTATATAACTTTTACATCTCGTCGGTTTCCCAGTTGTTTAGACCGCGAGGCAATGGTTTCTTGTATATTTTTTCCCATTTCTTGTCGGCTGCATAAGTCGTGTATGCCTTCTCTTCTCATAGCAGCAGGCATGCAGGCATTCATGCAGGCAGCCAGTAGGTACATTTGCGTTTGCTCGCCGAACACCTTTTTTTGCGAACAAGGCGTGGGATGTGTTAAATATTGCAAAACTCACGCCATGCGCAATGGTTCTGTGATATATTGGAAACGATTTTGTGAAATTGACACCGTATCATGTTAAATATAAAGATAAATGATTATGTAGTAGTTTGATTAATATTTTTATCAAATCAGTAGGACGTTTAAGACTAAACTGTAGTGCATTGCATTGTGCCTTAAAGTAAGCTGACTTTAAGTCCCGGTTTGGCCAGGACAGTCTCGGATTTCCATCTTGAGTCCCAGGTTTTTGTAAAAGTAATATTTGTCCCGGATTCAGTTTTTTTTGTTCCGGATTGTCCCAGGTTTTCGAAAAGCATAGGTCTAAATTGAATCATAGCTCTTGCTTGGTAATATAATTACAACTACCCATCAAATATCTAAAAATGTACAACGAGTATGCTTACATAAAAAAGGCGGATTAAAATAGCTTCTCACATTCATAATTTTCAATTTTTATTTTCAGTTTTATGAAAATTAACAAAAATTATGAAAATGGACTTCTTGACTGCCTGGAATAAGTGAAAATTATTTTTAAATAATTATGAAAATAATTGAACGAAATTTTAAAATAAGTATAATAAAATGTTTAGTCAGTAATTCTGAATTTAGAAAACTCATTTAAAAAAGATGGATATTTTTAAACTGACCTTTTTGAAAAATTTGATTTTTTTTATGTTCGTAATTTTTTTATACTTCGGATTTTTCTGAAAACTTTGAACTTTTTTTCAATCGTTGTGTCCTAGTCAGTACTGAAAAATACTGATTTAAAAACAAGTTCTTTTAAAAGAGACGGATTTTTATAGCATTTTTAAATATTTGTTATTTTAAAATACCTCCCCCCCCCCCGTTCCTTATTATCATAATTAAAAATTACCGTCCCGGTTTTGACTTGAAAAAATATGGTCACCTTACTTAAGGGGGATGGTTACTTAAGATTCATAACAAAAATTTAATGGTTTTCAATGTTCTATCATTGAGTTTTAAGCGATTTTTAAAAATGTATTAATGATTAATAATAATTGTATAAATATTTCTAATTAGATTATTATTAATGCTGTGAATTTTATCATTCGCATTTTATAGATTCAATATAATATTAGAACTTATATTTGAACCACGAATTCCATATATGTTTTCCAATCTAAAATCTGTTAAAACAAAAATTGGTATCCACACATATGTACACACACGCACACACATGCATATATCAACTTATTTAATAATATGCGAAATACATAAATAATTTCTAAATATATGTAAAAATTGCGAGACTTATAAATGAAAAATTATATCCACAGTCATTAGATCAATTTCTACTATTTTTGTTCTTTTCTTCAACAATTTTTATTCATGTCATGTGAAACAAAAGTTTCACAATTTATTCAATTACTCAATTTGTTAATTTTGTAAACATTTAGAAAAAAAACAATTTTCCTGAATATAATTGATTTTATTCCATTTTAAATATTGCATTAATTTATTTTGTAATTTGGGAAATACTGGGTTGGCACCTTAAAGTAAGTGTGGCTTTTATCTTTAGGTGATTTTATTTGATTTTTTTTATTCCCTGACATAGTCCAAATATAAAATACTTTTTGTTATTAGATAGTAACCAATTCAATTGTCAATATGTTAGAAAGTTTCATTTTTCTATGTTTAGTTTTTGTTTGGTATTCGTTGACAGGTGGAAAACCAAATAGAAAATTTCTGTCTTATTTTGCTTTTTAATTTCTGCAAAGATAAAAAGTCATCTTTAGGTTACAAAAGGCAATGTGCTGTTTATGGTGACAAAGTTTTAAAAAAATGGCCGTGTTAAAATTAATTTGCCAAATATCGTTCTGGTGATTTTTCAGACAGGGATGAAAACCGCTCTGGTCCAGTTGAAGTAGATTAAAAATCAATCGTCTACTTGAAACTATTATCACCAACCGAATCATCAATTCTGATGTCTACCATAACCAACTAACGAAATTAAACAATGTAGTTGAAAAAGCGGCTTGAATTGGCAAATCAAAATGGTGATTTATTCTATTATTGACATAAAATATCTTTGGCCCCTTGGCAAAAACTATTTCAATTACCACAATACTAGACTTCAAAAAATTGCATATCAGTTTTTTTTCTGAAATCTTACCCCCTAGCTCTTTGTCTATTCCGCATAGTATGTGCGTGCGTCATATGATTTAATAGTGTTGCCTCGATATAGTAGAATTTTTACTCGTCAGTCATCTTTGAATTCTTCATCTTATTGGGATCATTTCGCGCCTGGATTTACAATCGCGATTGGATCAGTTGCTATATACCTCGATTGCCGTATAAACATGCTATGAAATCACAATTCTAACCAGAAGCAACTAAGGAAGAATGGATGAACCGATTTGTATAATATTTAAAAAAAAAACAGCTACATTGATATTGTAATGCCCAGATCATAGAAGATTTAGAGCTGGTCAAATGTTGACGAAGGAAAGAAGTCTGCAGCCTGAAGGAAACCGAATGCAAACTATAATGGATAAAGAGGAAGGACCTATTTTTTCGTGAATATCTTAATCGAGCTTTGTACTTCCACGATTAAATCTTCGAATGTCTCTAATTGTCTTCTGCCACTTGTTCGACCACTTTCTCAATTAGAGGATCTTTAGCAAAAACTAGTCGACAGTTCTTGTCACTTCTACCATGTAGATATAATGGATAGATTGCACTTTACTACTAAAAATTTTAAAGATCATCAGATAACTTGAAGATTTTTTATCAGTATAAAAAATTATTATTCAAGTGTCTATTGTTCCAAAAGCGTGGGACGTGCTAAGTGCACGTGCTCCTTTACGCGTTTCTTCTCATTAATAAGCAGAGAATTTTTAATTTCTAAACAAACTAACAGCACGTGTTAATAAAACGAGTACCACTTGTCTTAAAAAGCTTCTGGAGCTGTTTTGAACACGAAAATAAACAGAAGTCTGTTCTTTACTTCTTTAATTCAATTAAATCTATAAAGTTAACATTTGACAAGATTTTTGGAGTGCTACCTCTTCGATGAATCTGGTGGAATCATATCTGTTGATCGAAAGAAATGACTATCTGATTTGAATTAATCGAATTAATTTGAATAAGTTAGTAATTAGAAAGTAATTCGAATGAATTAGATTAGGATTACGAGAAAATTACTAGGATTTTCAGTTATATAAGGAAATATTAGAATAGTTTACTTATTTGAATTTTCTTATAACGTGGATTTCCCAACACACATTCAACTAGTAGTTTATGGCGTCGTGTCTTAAGGCAAATTACTGGAACTTATCGTAGCAAAAACTAAAATTTTTAATAAACCTTTAAAATTTTTTGAAAACTGAAAAAAATAGATTTTTGAAAATTTTGAAATTTTTGAAAAAAATTTGACTTTTTTTAAAAAATGTTTTTCTTATATTTCGTAATTTTTTTATACTTGAAATTTTCTGAAAATTTTGAACTTTTTTACAAGCGATCGTGCTGCGTGGCTGTTTTAGAGAAGAAGTATAAAAATTTTAGAGAAAAGTCTTAGAATAGAAAGTTTTAGAATAGAAAGTTAACAAAATTCATACTTATTATTAAAATATCTATAAAATATCTATATAAGTCTAATGATCATTTTTGACGCCAAAATGGCCATTTTTTACTTTTTTCACTCGATCTCTGAAACCGCTAGACTTGCCTCCGCAAAAATTTAAACGATACTTCATCTTATCAATACAAATTAAATGTTCTTTAAATTATTTAAAATGGACGCTCCGTTCTCTCAAAAACTGAATTACCATTTTTGGCTCTTTTGCCCCGTATCTTCGAAACGGCTAGACCTGTCTTTGTCAAAAACTAATTTGAGGACATCTCCTCATCAATAGGAATCGAATGCTTTTTGAATTATTCAAATCGGTTGATCCGTGTTCCCGAAATCGTCGACAAAAATTTGTATCTAAACACACAACACACACACACATCCATTTTTTCTAAGGTATGCCAATGTTCAGAAACCTCTGAAACGTAAAGATATATAAAAATTTTCATTTTCGATTTTTTGCGATTAACTTACCCTAAGGAAAGTTAATTAATCTAATATATCAATATATATGTATATAATTTCTTCCACGATTCCATTAATCCAACAATTTTTACTGGCAGATTTATTTATTATCCACGGTTAAGCCTTTACGTGAAAAATAAAACAAGAACTATAAATATACGTTGCTTTTAAATCCTATAAGAATCTTATTGCGAATAAAAGACAGGCAGGCGAGATGGACACGAGCCATTCATTCCTTCATCTGTTCGTAATTACTCTTGAAATTTTTTTACGAAATGTTTATGAACTCTTCGTGCAGGTAGAAACGGTGTTCATATCATTTCTTATCTAGTTATATATATATATATATATATATATATATATATATAATTACTATATATAAACGCTCGGGAATATAAACATATTAATATCGAATGTAAAAACTTACATGATGAGAGTACACTCCGTGCACTTCTTGATAATTATATATGTTCTTGGATGTTTATTAAACGTTCTAAATATCTATATACGTGAATATAATATTTTTTATTTTTAAGCATACTTTTTATTTTATTTATCACAAAAATTAATAGTCTAATATCATTAAATTTTTTAATAAAATATTTGTAATTTAAAATAAATAAAATACTATCGAAGAGTTAAAATATATTATTCTAAGCAATTTATACTTTCTATTGATAATAATAATTTATTCTATTGTTTTTTATTTTTACATATACGTTTATATGAACGTCGTTTTATAATAAATAAATAAATAAAATTTATTATTGTACTAGTTTAAAGTGGCATTTAGCCTAAAGGCCTGCATGAACTTCCCGAAATGTGTAAGAATTGTTTTAAGCAATCAAAATTGAAATTTAGATATTTAGATAAAATTTTCAACTGTTCATTTCAAAAATCAAGTTTTCACTTTCTCTTAAATCTGAACAATGCGATTTCCATTTGAATTTTCTCAAACACATTTAAATTAACTGTAGTTATATTAATTATAGTTCACAGACACTTGTGCTTGTATGTCCTAAAGTTAGAGGCCATTATTTTAAATTTTAATAGATTAATAATATTTGACACATCACAAAAGCAACTTTTATTACAAATTTTGACTATAATATTATTTCAAACTTTGATGAATTTTTAAAATTAAACTCTTGCTGTAAGGCCGTAACATTTCAGTAAGTTCTATAAGACCATGATATATATCGCCAAAAAAAGTTCCATAAAAACCGACTTAATTTTTTTTTTCAATATTTAATTACAAGAAAACGGCTCGGTCGATCTTAACCTGAAACTAATCTTTGTCATTCCCAACTAATATGCTTCGCACAGTTTATGAATTTTCAAACTCGTTTAAGTTTTATGAGCTAAAACGTCGACATAAATTAAACATTTTTTTGCAAATTACAAAGAAACGGCTTGGCCAATCGTCGCACAAAACTGAGAAACGATAGTCCTCATTGAGATACATCGAATGGCTTTTAAATTTTTAAAATCGGTCCAGCCGGTTTTGAGAAAAACATCGATTTAAGGCAAGAAATATGTTCACATACATACACAACACATACACACATACTTTTTTTTCAAATTTTGTCTCATTCGATTCAGAATGGCTTGAAATGTCGAGAAAACATAAAATTAGCGAATCGGATTTTTGGATGAAAACATTAGCTTCTTCTTTGGCAAGTTAAAAATTAAATTTAATAAAATTGATTCTAAAATCTAAATAAAAATCATTGGGGGTAGGCAAGCCTTAATTAGAAATATGTAACCCTGTAGTTAAATTTAAGCTTTTCCTTAAGTTTATTAAAACGTCAATCAAAATTTAATGGAAAACATTTTTTGACTGAAATATAAAATTAAATAAAAAAATAAAAAATTACTAAAACTACTATTACGAACTAGGGATTTGTGAAAATGTTACAAACTAGGGAGATGAAACTGTTCAACTCTATGTGTTTTTTAATTACTAATTATAAAAAAATAAAATAATAGTAATTGGGTCAAAAAAAACAACTCTTAATGGTGACCAACCGTTAAGACTTTGAGGTATTAAAAATATATGTTGTTTGATTCTGAGTTGTACTAAACGTGATTATAAAATATTATACGTCAAATTGTTTTCGTAGAGAATTTTCACTAATATAATGACACGAGAATTTTATATGTATGTATATATGTATATTGTATGTATATATATATATATATATATATATATATATATATATATCACATTTTGAAAAAAATCTCCGTAGCCAATACGAATGAATGACGTTTCGCAAATGCGATGCATATCCTTAGCAAGAAAATTCTCCTCTGCATTATCGGAGATGCACTTTTTTTCATCTACTCGTCTTTGAAAAGAAACTGCAAGAGTGTTAGCAAGTCGAGCGAAACGTCGATCATCCTAAGATATAACCGAAGCTTTTAATGATCTAATTAATCATCATCTTTTCGCAATCCTTGAGAATGATTTGTCTTTTTATTTAGACTTCCCATATAATGACAATGATAATGGTGCGATGAGTAGAACGTTTCAACGTCTATTAAAGTTATACTATTATATAGGTTTAGACAGGGTTTTCGAAATGGTTTTGTTCCGAACTTGTTATTTTTAGGTTTTTGTACTCGATTTTTTTAATAATGTATTTATCAAGTAAGTATTTTATTGGCATACAATTCTGATAAAATGCACCAACTCCTGGTAAAACTTGCTAAGACACTTTAGTATAACGTCTATTAAAGTTATACTATTATGTAGGTTTAGTCGGGGTTTTCGAAATGATTTTGTTCCGAATTTGTCATTTTTAGGTTTTTAAACTCAAAATATTTTGATAAGGAATTCAACAAGTGATTTATTGATTTACAATTCTGATTAAATGCGCCAACTCTTGATAAAACTTGCCCTGAAAATTTAATACATTTTTTTAAAGGAGGGCCTTTCAAAGTTGTCGATTTTGAAAATGTTGAATTCATCGTTTTTAGCTAAAAGTCATACTTTTTGAAAACCTGCGGCAATTATGTTATTATTTTTTACAGTGGTCCTAGAAATGTTATCCACGGTTACGGTTCTAAAGTTCAAATGAATGAAATTAATGAAAATAACCAAAAAATGGTCATAATTTCTCCAAAGCTCTAGGTTGCACTTAAAAGCTCATATTTTCCAAAAAACGTGAGATGATTTTTGTTTTCTAATTTTTGTCAGGGCAAATTAAGTTCAGGATTGTCACTGCGTTTCAGTTTTTTCTACTAATTTTATTCTGCAATCTGGAATTAAAAAAAAAATCCCAAAAGCAATTGTTTTGTCAACACAAACAGAAAGTTTTTTGAATCATTTAATTTGGATGCTTAGTTCTCTCAAAAATTGCATTTTTTTGCACATTTAGCTCGATATCTCCGTAACGGTTGAACCTGCCTTTGTCAAAAACTAATCACCACTTCTCCCCTTCATTACGAATTGAATGTTTTTTTTAGATCATTCAAATCCGATGCTCCGTTGCCTCAAAAACTTGTTTTTTATTTTCTGCACTTTTTGCTCCATATCTCCGAAACGGCTGGACCTGTCTTTGCCAAAAACTAATCAGCACATCTCCCTATCAACAAAAATCGAATGTTTTTTGAACCATTCAAATTGGTTGATCCGTGCGCCCAAAAACGCAATCGAAAAATTGTATTTATACATACTTACACACACACATCCATTTTTTCTGAGTTGTGCCAAAATGTTCAAAAACCTTCAAAACGTGAAAAAATGCAAAATAATTCAATTTCGATTTATGGACCATTACAATAACTTGCCCTAAAGGAAGTTAAAAACCAATAAAATTTAATAAAACAGAAGTATTTAGGTTTAAATGTACTAGATAACTTTATTCTCAACCTGATAGGCTGTTCTTCCAGGTATACTGCATATCCTTTTCACTTTATTCAGCCAATTTATTAAGATTTTTTTTTATTTCACTTTATTTTAGCAATCAGAAATACAAAAATAATTTCTATGATCTAAACTGTACATTTAAATAAGTATGATATTATATAAGATAATCCAGTGATATATCTTACTTAGTTTACATAATTTCATTAAGATGCACGTCATTTTTTTTTATCAGCTTGACGTTTAATTCTGGGACACCCTATATATACAATATTATTTATTCCCTTCATAATGAACAAATAAATAGAATTAATTGTCGAAATATATAAAATAGATGAAAATCCACTTTGATTTCTTTGTTAGTTAATTGCAATATTTGTTGTATTCTTTTCTTCAATTTTTATATGATAAGAACAAAAAGTCGGTGATTTCACAATAAAACACACCGTGTGAAAAATTTAAACTTCTATTAAAATTTCAATCAATCTATTATTCCAAACGGGACCCGATTAAGTAAGTTACCCAATCATCCTCCTCCTATCTGTTTGGCAAATACAGTTGTACCTACGGTAACTAGACACCGAAAGCTTCTTAATCATGTAATGTCGTGAAGACAAAGTTAGAACTTCTTGGCAACCTACCTCAGCAGTAACAATCACACGTGTATTTAGTCAAATCTTAACAAGTCTTTCATCTTCCTGCCTTGGTCAGGCCGAAGACAACGAGAGAAAAGAAGATAACCGAAGAGAAGAGAGGCTCAAGAGGAGAAGAATAACAGTTATCGCCGCTTTTAACATGTAACCCGAATGGGCCAAAGTTCAAATCACAGTAATGTGATTCAGTGAAGTTTTTCGATACTTCATTCCCATAGATCAACACCTGATCTTTAGAGATGTCCCACAGGTCTACGGAATCATTTATAAATATTTACCGCCAAAGAATTGATTATCGTAGGAAAAAATATATTGGAAACTTCTTGGGTATTAAAGTACCTACTTTTTTAACTTATGGGTAAGTTTATGTTTTTGCCAAAAAATCCGATTTGCTAATTTTATGTTTTCTCGACATCTCAAGTTATTCTAAGGCGATTAAGACAAAATTTGAAAACGTATGTGTTGTTTTTTAGATAGCGAAAGAAAAGCGTTTATGCATCCCAGACTGGGTCTCTTGTCTGGGTATGTATAAAATCTTTTGTGTGTATGCAGGTATGTGTGTGTGCAAGAGTATGTGAGCCAATGTTTAGATCTTTGTTCACGTTTTTGATAAATTTTTGAAATTAAACTACTTGTCGTAAGGCCGTAATACTTCAGTAAGTTCGCCAAAAAAAGTTCAATAAAAATCGTCTTAATTTTTTTTCAACACTTAATTACAAGAAAACGGCTCGGTAGATTTTCACCTAAAACTAACCAGTATCATTTCCAACCAATATTTTTCGAACAGTTTTTGATTTTTTAAAATTGATTCGGTAGTATGAGCTTAAGTGTGGACGAAATGTTTAATACTTTTGTCCAAATTACAAAGAAACGGCTCGAGCGATCCCTGCACACAACTGAGAAATGATAATCCACATCAAAATACATCAATTGGCTTTTAAATTTTTGAAATCGGTTCAGGCGTTTTTGAGCAAAAGTGGATGTACTAACAAACGATACTAACTTTTAAACTTTGACGAATTTTTAAAACTAACGATATCGTAGGGCCGAAATATTTTAGTATGATCTATAAGACTATGGTATCTACTGTAAAAAAATCATAAAAATGGTTGAAAAAATTTTTTTTAACCCTTTATTACAAGAAAACGACTCGGCTGATCTTTACTAAAAGCTAATCAGGTCGATTCCTTACCAATATCTTTCGAACGGTTTTTGAATTTTCAAAATCGATCGAACTTCTTTTTCGGGAAGTTAATAATATAAAGGACTACTTGATATATGTAATTGAACCAGTATTTTCTTACAGCAGATGCTTAATATTTCACAAAATAATTAAGTTTTTAAAAAAAAGTTTTGTCAATTTTAATGAAATTTTACATGGCGATAGAGTTTATGCCCCAAACAATCCTACAAAAACTAGATGAATTAAATAAATTTATTAAAATTTGGAATAATGGGCTGCACCTTTAAGTCATACAAGCACGAGTTTGTGCATTTAATTAAATTACAGATATAAATTTATTTGAGAAATATTAATTGGAAATTGCAATGCATAGTTTTTGGTAAAAGCAAAACTTTCAAAATAAACAGTTAAAATTTTTACCCAAATACTACACATATTAAGAAGTTCATGCAACTTGCTTTGAGACAAAATGCCACTTACACCTAGTTTGCATTTGGATTTTCAAAGAACACTCAATATGGATTCTTAATCCTAAGCAAATAGAATAAAAGCATCTTTTTATATTTCGATTCGTATTAACAATTATGATAGAAGCACTTTTCTAATTAGATACATTTTTAAAACAGTAACACTATACCTTCCGTGAAAAAAGTACCTGATTTGTGAGAATCTCGAAATAAATTACACGTTTTTTACTCTTTCCTCATATATAAAAAATCCAGTTAACAATCTCGAAACATTTTAAACTATGTCACCTAACAACACGGGTGGCCGAGATAAAAAAATTAATTCTTCTCGAAAAAAAAAGTTCATTTCAACTCAACACGTAGATTTATGTGAGACCTTTTCATCGTGCTGTCAAGAAACCCATTTGGTGAAAAAAATGGTAAAAAAGAGTAAAAAATATTTTAAACACAACTAAAATTCTTAAGAAAATTGTGATGCTTTAAATTAATTTTTTCATACAAGATTCATTGATTTTGTAGCATTTGTCAATTGAATAAGTAGTATGAAATTATATTACAACAAAATAATTTATTGCTATCAAAACAAGCCCAGTAGCAACTAACATTCCTTCAGTAGACCATACCCATGGGTTGGTTGACTCTCTTAATGATACAGAATTTATTTTGAAATAACATACTTACAGTAATTAAACAGTATTGAATGTAAAATTAAAAACAATTAATAGATAACATTAATAGATATTATTATTATCTTTCAAATTATTCGTATGTCTATCGATTCAAATCCATTTACAATTAGAAAGTCTCGACTCGACTTCTTAATCTTACAGCTTTATATTCTTCTATATTTCAATTCAATATTATCTATAAGATATAAATTAACACATCACATGAGCCCACTCGTATCTTATCTTATCTTCAATCAATAATAATCGATATGCTTGACGAATTTTATCAATCAATTAAATTACAATAGTCATATATCGATTTTCTTTATCGATAACTTGTTCGGAAAGTCGTTGGTGTCAAGAGACACCTAGTGGGATAGTTGGGGTAAAATTTGTAAGAAGTTTTTGTAAGAAGATTTTTTTTAACTTACTGTTGGAAAGACCGTTTCTTTAAAATTAGTAGAAAATTTTTGGACTACCCTTTCAGAACAAATTTTGAACAAGTTTGAAAGTATAAAACCTTTTGAAAGATATCAGTTTGGGGTTGTACTATTAGTTAGATTTTAATGAAACTTTATGTGATGATTTAAAAAATGGCCTAAATTACAGGTTCCCAAACTTTTTAGTCCACATGGACCACATTGGGAATCACTGGTCTAAACGAACATGATCGCATTCCTACAACTATCTTAAAACAAAATTTCTCCTACAACTAGTTACTTTAGTAGTTCAATATTATTCTCAAGTAATATTATTTTTTTACTTTTCCACCAGATTTCATACTATTTTCAAGACAACATAAATCATATGTACTGGAATAGATATTTAATTGGTTATGGTGCGTAGGAATGATATAGACGACTCGAACTAGTTAATAAATATTGTCTGCTGGTAAAGGAAGTCACGATAATTGTTTTCTGATATGATAAAAAATCACAATTATATCCTGATGAGAAATGTAACCAGGGTAGTAAATCAACCAGAGATTACATGGTATTGAAGATTTTTTGAAGTAAAACTTCTTTAGGCGCGATATGGGTGTAAAAATTTCTTTAGGCTACACGGGTGTAAATCCGTACAAATGCAACGAAAACGCCAACGTGAAGTTGAACACTACGACGCCGTAAGCGCTGATGTCGCGAGTCGCGAGTATCCACTCCCGTCATGTCATGCGTAAGTCGAGCGCTAAACCCTATATGAACTTGCATTAATTGAATCACGTTTTTTATATTATGTCCTCATGGAATAAGACTTTTCTTAGAGAATAAATGTGTCATGGAATATAATAAATTTATATTGAATTGAAAGTCTCGTTGAAGACAAAATAATATCTACTGCCACGGATATTTATGTAGGTTGCCATGCGACAGATCAACAATCATACATTCGTCAGCAGTTTCACAAAAATCGGTTATTGATACCGGGGCTTTGCCGTATGAAATAATTTTAGTTCTGAATAAATTTTACATAATAGCAACTAATATTGATGTAAGTGATGGCTTAGCTAATGGTTGTGTGGGAAAATTAGTGTACATAGAACGTGGCGATAATGATGAACTTCTACGTTTATGGTTTGAATTTCCTGGTAAGATAGGTAACAAAATAAGAAGAAAGCTGCACATCATATTCAAACTCTTAATATCAGTAGGACAGCTGTGCCGATTCTCAGGAAATCATATTTGTCAAAAGAAATCATTTTCCTTTAGTGTCTGCTTGTGCACTCACAATACACAAATCACAAGGTGGTACTTTTGATAAAATTGTATATGAATACAATAAAACACATAATCAGCAGCTTCTATATGTTGCATTATCACGAGTTACCAGCATTAATGGATTGTTCATCATTTCTAAAACAACGACAAAAAATTTTATAATGGAAGAAAACGGCCAGCAGGATTAATGGACTTAAAAACTGAATTCCAAAGACTTTCAACTTGTAGATTAATAACACAAGAAGAAAAATTGAGTGAGATAATAAGTTTGAACGACATTTCATTGTTTTCCTTTAACTGCCAAGTTTACGAGCTCATTTGCCTGATCTGCAAGATAAAGTGCTACAAACGTTGTACGTTTTTGTTATTTTCGGAAACTTGGATTAATAATGAAGAACGAATTAATATTCAGAACTATTACTGTGTTACTCAATACAAACGATCAAACTCAAGAGCAGGTGGTGTAGCTGTTGTATCATTCATGTTCAGATACTCTTCATAATGCCACTCCTATGCAGTTTCTTGCGCCAACAATATTACTGGATATTCCTAATGAAATTACACAAGTAGGTGATATTGCAGTTGTCCGCTGTGTGAACACACAGAATCAAACATTGATTATAGTCGTCCTTTAAATTTCTCCCAATAAAAACATATCAAATATTATTGAATTCTTCATCAGCAGTTACTTCATTTTTCTAATGAGGGTGCAAAACTTTTAAACACTAATCACAACGAGATACCATTAATTCTTGCTGGAGATTTCAATGTCAATTTTCGTTCAGAAGAATCTCAACCATAATTGATTTTTTAAATAATAAATTTAATTTAACAATGAATAATTCTCCATTTGATTCAACCACAAGGTATGGCTCGACTATTGATGCAGTTTTCTCCAGAAATGTACATAGTTTACAAAGCAAAATTTATGTCTCTCATTTTAGTTATCACAAACCTATTATATCATATATGAAATATGATAGCAATTAATCTATCGTTGTTGTTTTAAACTGTGTTATTGATGTTATGTGATTATTAATAAATGATTTTTAAAATTCAAATATGATGTTTTTTATTTTTATCTTAATTGCCTACTCATACAATATTAAAAGTTTTACTTCAATCGCGTGTGATCCTTACGCGCACTCTTTTTTGTTATATTATTATTGTATGTGCGTCTTAAGTCTCTCCTTCGATTAACTGAAGTTGGTAGGTTATAATTTAACCTTTGTAGCTGTATTAGACATTGATTTGTTGATATATTTTATGTATTTGTTGCAGATCTTGTTACAATCACTGATTTGTCACTAAGTTAAAATTAAAGAAGAGCTCCTTAAAAAAGATACATATTTAATGATTATTTACTACATATGTTATTGCGCGAACTTTAGTTTTAGTAGTAAACAATTAGTTCCATCCAAATCCCGCTACCACCTCTACAGGTTAGCAACCACCAGGTGTATAAGCTCAATGTCATGAAGATTGTCGCCTCCATCGCCAATGTAATAAAATGAAAATACGTCCGAACAAATATATTAACAGCAATCAGATCTTAAGTAGTCTATGAGCTATTGTGCTCATATACAGGGTATCCCAGAAAATCATGAAAAAATTAAGAAAAAAAATCTCACGTTGTTTGTAAATTTTGAGCTTTTAAGTGCAACATAGAGCTTTGAAAAAACTATGACAATTTTTTGGTTATTCTGGTTAATTTTTATTAATTTCATTCATTTAAACTTAGAACTTAAGTAGTCCATGAGGTATTGTAATCATATACAGGGTGTTTAAGAAAATCTTGAAATCTCTTCATATATTCAAATTTAGAACATATGTAGTCCATGAGCTTTTGTGCTCATACACAGGGTGACCCTGAAAATCCTGAAAAAATTAAGAAAAAAAAAATCTCACGTTGTTTGTAAATTTTGAGCTTTTAAGTACAGCCTAGTAAAATTTTGACAAATTTCTGGTTATTCTGGTTAATGTTTATTAATTTTATTCATTTAAACTTAGAACTTAAGTAGTCCATGAGCTATTGTGATCATATACAGAGTGTCTCAGAAAATCTTGAAAATATTAAAAAAAAAAAATCTCACGTTGTTTGTAAATTTTGAGCTTTCGAGTGCATCTTAAAGCTTTGGTAAAAATTATGACAATTTGTCAGTTATTTTTGTTAATTTTCATTAATTTTGTTTATTTTGAATTTGGAACTATAACCGTGAATACACATTAAGAAACACAGTAGAAAATTAATAACACAATTGCCCTAAATTCCCAAGAATTAAGACTTTTATTAGAACTATGATTTTTTTTTTAAATTAGTCGACTTTGAGATGCCCTTCTTCTAAAAAAAATTTATTAAAGTGTGTTGGCAAGTTCTGTCAAAAGTTGGCGCATTTAATCAAAATTGTAAAATGGTAAAATACTTGATATTACTAGAAAATTTGGAGTGAAAATTGCATTTCTTGATCAACCGTAAATAAAGTAGGAGCAATTTTGTGCTACCCTGAAAATTTTGAAAAATTAAAATTTTACCTGAAAATTTCAATTACGATTTTCAATATATCAAAAGAAATAATAGATGATGATATAAATAAAAATGTTTATTGATAAAAAATATCGTTTAAATTAAGAATCAACAATTCATGTAGACTATACGAAAAGTCTTTGTACTTTTTTGGCATTTTCAATTTCATAGCTTTTTATAATTTTTTTTTACTAAAAAAACTTAGTTTTTCTACTTTTAATACAAAAATGTATAAACAAGAATTAATAATTTAAAAAATACATTTAGAATGTTTTAACTTACTCATGTAATATAAATACTTACGCGCTAATTACAACTAACTTATGAATTACTAATGAAAAAATACGGATTATGAATAAACATTTTTACAAAATTTTATATAATAAAAACTTAATAAATAACACACGTTCATATATCAAACATAACCTAAAAAAATGGATCCTTCAATCCTTTAACAAACAATCACTGATTTATTACAAACTCTTCCACTATTTTGAATCCTATTTTATAAAAATACTGCTTTCTTAAAATTTAATTTCGTGCTTTTCTATTTTTATCTTATAAAAAAAATTTGAAAATCTTATTTTTTACATAGCAGGAAAGCTCAAGGTACGTCAAATTTTTGTATTTTAAGTTCATGCAATTAAGTTAACGACGACATGAACTATACATAAATATTTAATAAATACTTATTGTAGTTAAGAAAAATATATTAACAATTTCATTTTGGAATTAAATCTAATTATTCTTATAAACTAAACTCATGTCATGACTTTTCAGGTTTAAGTACAAATAAGCACAAATTTTAGGCGTTCTTATTAAATATCAATCCTAAATTACAATATTTTATTACATTTCATGTACGTTTCGATTTCAATATTTTTTGCGTTTTTTTAATTTTTAGTATAAATAAATAAATAAATAATGCCCTAACACAACATTTAACATTTTATTTAAAACAAAATCACAAATGCTTGTGTATGAACAATACACAATGATAATTGTGTAAGTTAAATAATAGCACAATTTTTTGAATAATATGAATTATAGAGTACATAGTGTAAATTTCATTTTGAAAAATTTTACAATCTATTTTGGCACAATTTTGCATATCACAAAAATCTGCAACTCGTTTGCAAAATATAATATTCTACAAATAGATAAGAGAATGATTATTAGAGGAAAATTTGTATAATTTAATATTATAAGTATAAATTAATGAAAAGTCGCGCAGAATCTGTTTTATTTATTTTACTTTTCTGGTGATGTTGATTTATTATTCATAGAAATTTGCATTGGAAATCTTTTGTTTTACAATTGAGTATCATTTGAATAAAAGAACAATTGCTTGCTTTGGTTTAATAATCATACTGCCCAATTAGGGTTTTAACATTCAAGGAAATATTTATTAAAACAATTTTATTTAGATTTTTTTTTTCAATATTTAGTACTAAAAAAAAGGAATATTTATTAATTATTAAGTATTTTTACCAATAATATAATTGTTACAAATGATTGGTAGAGTATCAATATTTGTATTATTAAGATTAATTTAGATTTTATTAAGTAACTATGAATATTTCAAATATATCTTTCCAAAACGCAAGCAAATTATATAATTCATTAATTGAGCTGAGTTATTTATCAAGACAAACTCCTGATGTTAGTCTTCATTACTTTTTTCCGCAAAAATGCCAAGCCGTTTATAAGTAAATTTGTTTTATAGTTTTGAAAAATTATGAAAACTGTCTTCATTTTCTGGTGTAAAAAATCCTAGATTGTAAAAGTGGAAAGTATGAATTGAAAGTATATGGTTGTGTGTATGGAAATAATGCTCATTACGTAACTGTTTTGATTTTTAAATTAGAAACTCAGATTCTTTATTTTATATTGTTTTTTTTTTTTAAAAAAATCTTACTGCTTAAACAAAAATGTTCTTTACTTTGTAGAATATCACATATGCAAATGTGTTGTTCAAACCAATAGATCTAAATATAGGGTACGCTCTTTAATCAAACAATTCTCCACTTTTCATTCTTAAATTAAATTTGAACTCTTCTCAAAAATCTTAACAGTCAATAGATAAACATAACTTAAGTAGAAATATCCAAAAACTTAACGAGCGGTGTTGACAAAGTAACAACGAATGGTGGTAAAAAATGCTAATGTCACTGTTCTGTTTTTATGTAAGATGCGATTTGTGGCATAACTATACCAGCTTTGCTGTCGACAGGCGAAGTTGTCGAAGCAACAACTTGGACAGTCATGTTCCCATTATTACCATTGCCTCCGTTCTCGTATCTGGCATGAGTTCGCATATGGCGTGTGATCATGTCCCTTCTGCAAGCTGCATAAGGACACTGAGGACACTTATAAGGCTTTTCTCCTGTATGTGTCCTTTGGTGGGTGCTCAAGTGGTCACTCCTCGAGAATACTTGCCCACAGGCTTTGCAAGTATAAGGCTTAACACCGGTATGCAGACGCATGTGTCTTGTCAGCATATCACTTCTGGCAAAAGATCTTCTGCAGACTTCGCACAGATAAGCTTTTGCTGGAGTTGGAGTTCCCCCTGATGATGAATCCGCAGTAGCTTTTCTCTTGTGCCTGGAAGCCATGTGTTTCGCCAAACGATCGTGAAGACTGAACATCTGGCCGCAAACTGGACATACATAAGCGACGTCGGAGCCTGGAGGCATTTCCTCGACTACTGGTGATACTTCTAAATGGTACCTGGTTGCGACTGATTGTTTGGTGGTGGGAGATGCTACATCCCCTCGGACTATCACAGGAGATGCGTATGAGTTCATGAGTTTTGTATTTTTCACAGATAAATCCAGGGGATGCTCTTGTGGTGGTGATTCGCAGAAACCAGTTGCAATATATTTCGAATGCAGATAATATTCGAAACTGTAAGGAGACGGTGCTGGAAAGTATCTGTCGTAGGGATTGCCAAAACGCATTTGTGCCAAGGAATGATGTATACCTCTGGCACAATGAATGCAAGCACATGGCTCCGTCTTGACAATGCCAGGACTGTATCCACCTGGATTCGAATCTTCAGCATCAGAAGGTTCCACATTGTTATTATTAGCACTAGCTATATTATTATTGTTGAGATGTTGCGTCGTGGCCAACGTCAATTTATCCAAAACCTGAGACAACCTTTTACGTTTTCTCTGTTGTTTTACTTGTGGTATGGGTGTCATTGATACATTGTCCAAATCATGGTGAGATATGATGGAATCATGGGCCAAAATCGTGTTGTGATCAGCGGCCAGCGGGTGGTTGTTATTCTCCCGCTTGCACTCATGTTGAAGCAACTCTGCCATAGTCATCAGGATGAAATTTTGGCGCCTGGATACGGCGCGCACTGTTGTTCGGACTCGAAAGTAATTTTCAAAAAAATACGCGGGCGGTCAGCGGGATCTGCAACAAAAGAAAAAAATCAATTATAAATAAACAATGGATGGCATAAAAAAAATGAAACACATTGCCACTAACAAATTACTTAGGTTTGGTGTGTGGTTTAGATATAGAAATAAAAAAAATAAAACATTGTCAATAAATTTTACATTAGTAATAGAATTTCAGAGACTTTTATGAAACTTTCAGTATTTAATTATTTATCAATCGATTAGCAAATGCTTTTTCTTTCGATGAATCTTCATGCCGACCAAATGCAATTATTCATGTGTTCGGAAAATAATTTTGCAAAAAACGGAGATAATTCTTGGATGCTCTCTCGCCACAGGTGCCCATAAACAAGCAACTCTTTGATTTCTATCGTTTGAAGAAGATTCGCATGAGCGGCGTGAAGAATGATCACGAATCATAAACAACAAAACGAGATATGAGAGGAAAAAAAAACAAAAAAAAGAAAAAGCTGGAAATTAACAATCCAAGTCTTCCGGCAACATTGAGAATGCAGTCGTAGAAACAAAATCGCTAAAGAGTTGAAGAATCAGATAACTCAAAATGAAATACTAAAATTAAAAATCTATTGGATAAAATTCTGGACGCTATATTGCTTTAATTTTATTTTTCAATATACGGGGTCAGCAAATATATCGCGACAGTTCACATAAATCCAGCGGAAACTCTCTGGTCTGGAAATATAAGTTTCTTCTTTTTTCAGCAGTTTTCATTTGGGAATTGGCGCGGAAACCATAAAGTATGCGAGGGAGGAAAAACCAACCGACTGGATTTTAACTACAATTTATGTCATGGCTTTTAGTGAATCAGAATGATATAATGGATACAAGAGAACATATAAAAGGAGTTAATAAAATGTTGGATTAAGTTAACGATTGCTTTTATTTATCAAACTTGAAAGTATTTTTCCTCGAATTAATATTTAATATCTAGTACAAATCTGAAGCAAAATCTAGAATCTGAATTGCGTCATTTCGGGGGTGGTGCAATTTCCCTGCATGTGCACATGCTTTTCCGAGTTTTTGCAAACTTTTTCTTCTTGTTTGACAGTCAAGTCTTTTATTTCTTAACGTTGCACTTTGGCAAAGTGCGCACAAGAGCCATTACATGAATATTTGATAGAAAAAACGACAAAAGCTTTATTGCATGAATTTAAATATATAGCAAGTCAGGTTAATGATCAAATAGAAATTCTATAAAATTTAGAAATTATGATCGTTCTAATCTCAATTGGGTGGCATACTTTTATTGATAAAAGACTTTTATTACATCATATATTTTACGGACCATATATCTTTCAGACAAATCTTCAACCATTAATTAATGGACAACGGTACCAAAAAAAAATCGAATCCACTCAAAAAACACCGCTCTGAAGTAAAATGTTTTAGGCCTCCCAGATTAACATTTTTACAACAAAAGATACCACTAATAAACCGATTTAAACAAATTTACAACTTAGATGAGACTTATATGGATATTGACATGTATTAAATATGTAGGCAGCTCATAAAGAAGAGGAATAAATAATTCCGAGATAAAAGAATGGATCAGACTAGTCCGCATTTAATCAGCTAAATCTCAGAGAAGATTTTATGATCCAATTGATCTCATCGTAAAAATAAAAATACAAGTGAATGTTGGATAATAGAAATAACTAATAGAAAAAGTATCTTACAAAAACGAATATAAATAATATAATTATATTTCTTGCTAAATTTCTTTCAATAGCCTAGTGTGATATCCTTAACGGGTTGTTATTTTTCGGTATATCGTAGAACATCTGGTCTTTGGACATTGTTATTGCCAATAAGCAATAAAATAGATTTGTGTAGATCGAATATGTTATATAAGTTCATGCAAATGCACAGCGGGTTGCCAACAAAACTCTTATTTATAAACCGGGTAAATATAAACACATTAGTAGAAGAGCTTGTCTCATATTTATGATAAAATTCCACAAAAAACAAATATTTAGCTTTTTAAGTATGCATCTTTGGACAGAAAAATTAAGAGAGATATGTTTAATCCATTTTCATTATAAAGCTAGTGGTGTATGGCATAGTGTCTTAAGGCAAATTGCTGGAACTTCCCCGTACCGTAACAAAATGTTTGAGGAATATTAAATGTTCGCAAATAGATGTTTATGAATACTGTATCATTGTCGAATATTTATAAGAATTATATAAACTGAATTGCAAAGTTGGAATTATTTGTTTAAAGTATATTACAAATTTTACAAGTTTTTTCCAAAAGCAATTATTTTGTTGAAACAAGCAGAAAGTTCTTTAAATCTTTCAAATCGGATGCTTAGTTCTCTCAAAAACTGCCATTTTTTGCACATTTAGCTCTGTATCTTCGAAATGGCTGGATCTACCTTTGCCAAAAACTAATAACCTCTTCTCCCAATCATTACAAATTGAATGTTTTTTAGATCATTCAAATAGGATACTCCGTTTTCTTAAAAACTCGATTTGTATTTTCTGCACTCTTTGCTCCGTATCTCCGTAACGGCTGGACCTGCCGTTGTCAGAAACTAATCAGCACATCTCCCTATCAATAGGAATCGAATGTTTTTTGAACCATTCAAATCGGTTGATCCATGCGCCCGAAAACGTGGACAAAAAATTATATCCATACATACATACACACATCAATTTTTTCTGAGGTATGCCAAAATCTTCAGAAACCTTCAAAACGTGAAGAAATGTAAAAAATTTCAATTTCGATTTTGGGGCGATTACAATAACATACCCTACAGGAAGTTAAAAAATATCTATAATATTACTTGATCGATAATTAGTTTTGGCTAATGTCGATAATCGTAATAGAATAATGACAGGAATTAACCATTTACCATTTTTGGTACTTGAGCAAATCATTTATATTTTCATATCATTTTTTTAAATTTAAGTTTCTTTACAAGAAATTGTATACTGGCAAAATACAACAATTTTACATGCTTGAATTATTATATATTATCATATAAAAACATATTTTTCACTCTATAATTACCGATAATTTTTTTTGTATTCTATCATAACTAGTCATAAAAAATGGTCATATATGGCTTTAGAATTTGCTCTTATTACTTTTAATTTGACGCAAAAATACTGAGGAACAGCTATTTCTGCATGGAAAATATTGCCATCTATATTTGAAGTAATGAGGGATGCCACTACTGCTTGACATCAGGCAGTCCGAGGCGGTTGTGCACCTTTCTGGCTGCAAGAATAAAGGTCTAACCACTATGCTAGGAGAAACCCAAATATTTGCATAAATTTAATTCCTGTGTTCGTATTTTAGTAGTAGTTGATGTATCTAGTATAGTTAAATCGTCTCGTTACTATTTTTTTAAATTCTATTTCTCCCCCAGCTCTCCCACTAACGGTTTCCTTCCACATAATCCTTTTACAATAAATATAAAAGCACGCCTACAGATGATATTTTTACTCGTAACATTCAAACCGGATAAAAGTAACGTATCAATTCTTAACTAACAGGAAATCTTATACATTAATCTACTATTTCATAAGATCTTATCTTATCGCTTCAGGTATGTGTTGTATGAGCCTTAATAAATGTATATCAAGAATAAGAGGTAGCTAACATAAATATCTACATTTTGCTGAAAGATCTATACAAGGCTTGGTGATAAAGTTGAGATTTACCTGAGGATTAATGTAGCTTTTGAAAATTATTATGGTGAAAATTTATGGTCAGAAATAGATGTAAATTTCTTTTAACTACCAGGAGACATATATATATATATATATACACATATATATATATATACATACATATATATATATATATATATATATGTAAATGATAAATAAATCCTCTACCTTGTAAACTTTTTATACCATTTTTATGGTTAAAGTTTAAATATTTCAATCACTGCTAAAGTCATAAATAGTCATTTTAATTTACAACAAGTCATTAGCAATTTTTCGCCTCTAGTTTCATAATTGATGCAACTAATTTAATAAACAATAATGATTAAATAGTTATTACAAACAATCCTATAGTTTACTATCTCATTGCCTCATTGTGTCATTGACAAACACGTCATGTTTCCAACAATTACAATGAAAGTCAAAGATCGACAATTGTTGTTAATTACCTTTGTTTATAAATTATAAGATTGTCGTATGAATAATACAGGTGCAAGATTTTAATACAGGTATGAGATAGGATGTCGATAGCTGGGTTAAGGCGAAGGACAGCTGGAAGAGTATCGGCGTGGGACTTTGAAATTAATAATAACTTATAATAAAAATATAACTCTATACGTCATATTTTTAGGAAATCGATATATATATATATATATATATATATATATATATATATATATTCCGGGTATCCGGCCCAAAAGTTGTGGGCTTTTGATATGCACCATCATATTTCGTATTATTTTAAGGTTTTAATTTTTTCACTCGATTTTTTTAGTAAGTATTTTACCATTTCACAATCCTGATTAAATGCGCCAACTTTTGATGGAGACACTTTAGTCTAAAAGGTGGGCTTTTGACATGCACCATCAAATTTTAAGGTTTTAATTTTTTTACTCGAATTTTTTTAGTAAGTATTTTGCCATTTCATCATCCTGATTAAGCAAGCCACCTTTAGTCCATTTAAAAAAAAAAAACAATTTTAAAAATTTTAAAATCATAGTTTAACAAAAAGTCTCAATCATTGAATAGTTGAGGCAAATGTGTCATTATTTTTGACTATGGTTCTAGAAATATTAATTATGGTTACGGCTCCAAATTTAAATGAAAACAAAAAGTGAAAATTATCTACAATAAATGAAAAATGGCCTCAGTTTGATTAAAGCTTTGGGTTGCACTTAAAAGCTCATAATTTTCGAAGTACGCAAGAATTTTTTTCTTCTAATTTTTTTATATGAGTTACGATTAATACTACAACTATGCTTTGATGTTGATTTCTGAAACAACCTGTATAAATATATAAAAAATATAAAGTTTTAGGCATATTATCTAAAATTATTGGTTGATTAAAAAACTTTAAAGTATTAATTTTCCGTTATTTAAAATTGAAAATATATATTTCAAGGACAATTGTATCATAAATTAACGAAGATTCACGTTAAAGTCTAATAAGATTCGCTCTGTTCAAATAGTTCCAGTGGTATTGATAAATTTAAAGACTGCATTCAATTTAGTTTTACGAACAATTTAATTATTATTTGTACACCCTTTTGCAGTATAATTATAAATTTGTAATGCTTTCAATTCAATGTTATCTGGGTGTCCCAGAACTCAACATAAAGCCAAAACGATATGATAGTATTGACCGTAACGGTTTTAAAAAAAATTGGAATAAAAATGATCGCACTTCGTTTGAAAATTATGAGCTTTTAACTTTAACTAGAACTTTACTAAAAAATGTGAAAATTTTTTGGTTTTCTGTGGTCAATTTTTTATTAATTTTGTTCATTTACACTTGACACTGTAACATTTCTAGGACCACAGAAAAAAATAATGACACAATTGCTCCAAGTTTTCAAAAAATAAGACTTTTTCTTAAACTATGAACTTAAAATTTTCAAAATTGGTCAACTTTGAGAGGCCATTCTTTAGAAAAAATGTTCTGAAGTGTTTTGGCAAGCTTCATCAAAAGTTGGCGTAAATCTGGATTGTAAAATAGTAAAACACTTGATAGTTTTAAAAAATTCGCGTCAATCAGGATTGTAAAATAGTAAAACACTTGAAAAATAAAAATAAATAGAAAAGTCGAGTAAAAGAATAAAAACCAATATAGTATTATTTTCGTAATGAATACAATTTGCTACTTTTAAAGTTGGTAAGTAAGCGAGGCCAAATAAAAATTAAAAAAAAAATTAAACAAAAGTTGGTAAGTCTAATTTTTAATCCATTTTTGACAATATCTATTTCAATAAAATTTATCCATTATTTCCAATTAAAACTGTCTTTAATTTTTTCCATCTGTCATTTCCAATCGCGTGCCCAGGTAGCTCTTGCTACTTAGGACAGGTGCAATGCATACCTGATGAAATTAAGAACCCGCATGGCATCTTCTTCGTCTTTTCGAAAATATTATTATATTTAACAACAGACCAGTTGTGGCATTGGTCTCGTCTTTTCACCTTTGAAAGACACGACACACATGTGGGGCGCCTTTGGTAATAATAATAAAGGAAAGATGTATTAATAATCTTACAAACTTGTGCACAATTATTCTAAAATTCGATTTTATTAGGGAGTGTCCATTAATCACGTGATCAGTTTTTTAGTGAATTTTGGACTCCCCTCCCTCTTGGATATACGTTGTGATATTTAAAATTACCCCCCCTCCTCTGCCAAACATCTTTAAATATTTTTAGTTACGTAAAGTTTTTCGAATTTACTAAAAAAAATTATTTTTTTTGAAAATGTTTGTTTTTTTTTTCAAAAAATCAGGTAAACACGTGATATCTTACTAGACACCTCTCTCCCCCACGTGATGTTTCATTATTTTTTATCAACTGGCATTTTATCAGTTTAGTCAAACTTCAGTTCGTCAGTAGAACCCAAGAGTTTAGTTACCCTTACACAATGGTCCACAAGCCTATTCATAATATATCACTGTCAATCTGATCCAACTTTTTTCTATTTTTTTATCCAAAGATAACATCAAACTATTTACTACTAATAGCTACAACTTTTTTTTAATATGGCACAAAAATATCGTGATCATTCAACGATACCAGCCTTGATTGCTTTACGAGCGGCACGCTCAACATTCCTAAGAGACTTCACTATTTTTTTTATTAAAGATATCTGTTCATTTTCTATCTATGTTGGAGTTGTAATTGAAACGTATTGATGTCAAGAGCAATTCATGACCAGTTTAGATAAACAATTGCACCATGTACATCTCCGACCATAATTCCTTATCACTGGTTGCACGGATTTTTTCTCCAAAAATGGACAGAACGAATAACAATTGATGTCAAAGAACTTATAGTCATTGGACTGATTTTTTAATGAAATTTTATACTTTGTGAATATATATAAATTCAAAAACGAATTATATACGATGTTTGATTTGATAGATGTTTTTATTAGTCCAAATTTTTCTTCTACGTGTTCAGTTTTAATAATAACCACTATTTTGTGATGCACTTTTGGGAAAACCTTGTACAATATTTTATTCACTCGTGTCTACTCATAGTTTATACAAAATAACAAATACCTACATGTTTATGCATTTATAACAATGTAATTTTAGTAAAAAAAAATTGGCAATAACAATGCAATTTTAGTAAAAAACATGTAATGTGCAATTCATACTTTGAGACATACAAAATAGTCAATACTTGCAAGTATGTGTCAACTATTACAAAATTATAATTTTACATGGATTAATTATATGTTTAAATATTATATATACGAGTATATATATATATATATATATATATATATATATATATTATGTTTTCATAATAATTATATACTATCCGACGTGCCCGTCCTTGTGTCGGGAAAAACATATTTTTAAAATCATTTTTAATTGTTTACTCATTATTTATATCACGATTTTGTTTCAGAAACCTTGTTTAATTTTTTGCATAGTAATATTACACTCTGTACATCATTTGAAATAAAAACAAACATTAATTGTTGCAAAGTTAGCGGATTTGACAATGAACGGTGACAAAATCGACAGTCTGTTTTTTTTTTAAATAATAATAGACAGATAAATATGAAACATTGTTTATGCACATTGAATGAAAATTATAATATTTTTTTTATGAAAATCTTTTAAATAAATCTTTTAAATTATTATTATCATTACATTTTATTATTATTACATTTGTGAAATCGTTGTATAAATGTCGAGAATATATTATACGAACATTAATTTTTTTATTTTATTTTTTGAGATTTGTTAGTATTTTTTTGATTTTTTTTTGACATTTTCAGAATAAGTTATTAATACAATTTTAATTATTTGTACATCTTTTGAATCTTTTAAAATTTTACTATTTTTACATTTCTGAAATTTATATTATAAGAATATTAAGTTCTTTATTTTATTTTTTGAGATTCGCTGGGATTATTTTTTAATTTTTGTTGACATTTTCAAAATAAGTTATTATTATATTTTTTTTATTATTATTTGTACTTATTTATATTAAGCTATTCATAGTATTTTGAATACTCTTCCCATAGGGTAAGTTCTAGTGATCGCAAAAAATCGAAAATGAAAATTTTTGCAAATCTTTATGTTTCAACAATTTCTGAACATTTTGGCATACCTTACAAAAAATTCATGTATGTGCAGATACAATTTTCCGCCGACGACTTCGAAAACACGGATCAACCGATTTGAATAATTCAAAAAACATTCGATTTGCATTAATGGGGAGACACGCTGATTAGTTTTGAGAAAAGGCAGGACCAGCCGTTTTGAATATACGGGGAAAAAATGTCAAAAACGGTACGTAAAATCGCTAAAAATCGAAAATCAAAATTTTGGATATTTTTACGTTTCAATATTTTTGAACATTTTGGGATACCTTAGAAAAAATGTTTGTGTATGTGTGAGTATGCATGTGTGTACTATATATGTATGTGTGGATACAATTTTTCGTCGACGATATTTGATTTGCATTAATGGGGAGACTTGCTGATTAGTTTTGAGCAAAGGCAGGCTCAGCCGTTTTGAAGATACGGGGCAAAAACGTATAAACATTTTATTTGTATTGACGAGAAATAAAAAGCTGATTAAATTTTTGAGAAGGCAAGTCCAACGGTTTAGGAGATACAATAAAAATAGTTTAAGATATTTAAAACAATCAATATTTAAACAAAATCTTTTTTTTTTCAAAAAAGTCATTTTATTTCAAAAATCTCAAAATTTCGTTTTTCAAAGAAAAGAAAAAGTTATGCTTTTCAAAGTCTTCAACAAAATCTTTTTTTTCCAAAAAAAGTCATTTTATATCAAAAATCTCAAAATTTCGTTTTTCAAAGAAAAGAAAAAGTTATGTTTTTCAAAGTTTTCAAAAAAATTTTCTTTCGGGAAGTTTCAGAAGTGCAAATGGCAATGCCTAAAGGCATGATGCCATGCACCAAAAGTTTTTAAATATTTCATAAATTATGTTATTATTTTTTTTACATTTCTAGGAACAACATAGGTTGAATAAATATATTGCATTATACGAATTTTTAATTCTATTACGAATTTCAATTACCCCACTCCGGACCTGCCTCCTCTCTCTATACTCAAGTTGGCACATTTGTGTTTTGTCGCTGCCTGTCGGTGTTTCAGGTACCTGTTTTTGAGGCCTGATATTCCCTCCGCGGTTCATTCACATGACCCTCAAACAAGGTCGGAGGTACAATTTTGACCCCTTGGCTCGTGTGTGGGAGAACGCGGGTCTCGCGGGCCGATGTAAATTAATAATAAAAGAAATGGAAACTTGACACTTGAGGAAGAGATTTTTGGAGGATTTGGTTAGACGTTTTGTTTGTGATCTCATCTTCGATGTGGTTGTTTTCTTGCTATCCAAAAGCGTGTAATTAGGAATTTATTGTCAGATCGGTTATCTGGTCGTTATATTCTTGGTTTTTAATAGCTGCAGTATCTTTAAGATAATTGTCTACTGTTAAGATTGAGTTGTGCACTCGACAATAATAACTTTAAAGATATCGATGGCTTTAATTACGACCGACTTTCTTGTTCCTGTGTTCTTCTAATTGCTTCTTATCTGTCTTCAGGTAGGTAAGAGATATCTGGCGGAACCGACAGACCTCGGAGAAAAGACGCGTCATTCTAATTAATAGTAACTTTTGTATATTTTGAGAGTGCTAGTTTTTAACTATTCCTTTAATTTAACAAAAGCTAATTAGCTTTTACATAATCTTGTATAACAGAAAATGTGACAAAATAACCGACGGTTTATGCGCCAATTTTTTATCAATTTTAGCTTCCCATAGTATTTGTAATCGCAAAAAATTCGAAAATGAGTTTTTTTGCATATCTTATACTTCAAGACTTCCTGAACATTTTGGTATACCTCAGAAAAAAATTTAAGTTTGTATGTTTGGATACAATATTTCGTCCACGGTTTCGAGAGCACGGATCAACCGATTTGAATGATTCAAAAAACATTTGATTCCTGAATCAAACGGTACAGGAAGTTCCAGCAATTTGCTAGCACTAGTTAACTTCTCTGTTATAATAATGGGTCAAAAATCGAAAATGAAATTTTTTGCATTTCTTCACATTTTGAAGGTTTCTGAACATTTTGGCATAGCTCAGAAAAAATGTATGTGTATGTGTGTTTTGTGTGTCCACGTTTTCGGGCGCACGGATCAACCGATTTATATGGTTCAAAAAACATTCGATACTTATTGATAAGGAGAGGTGCTGATTAGGTTTTGGCAATGGCAGGTCCAGCCGTTTCAGACTTATGGAGCATGAAGTGCAGAAAATAGAAATCGAGTTTTTGAAAGAACGGAGCATCCGATTTAAATAATCCAAAAAACATTAAATTTGTAAGGATGGGGAGAAGTGGTTATTAGTTTTTGGCAAAGGCAGGTCCAGCCGTTTCGAAGATACCGAGCAAAATGTGCAAAAAATATCAGTTATTGTGAGAACTAAGCATCCGATTTTAAAGATTTAAAAAACTTTCTGCTTGTGCTGACAAAACTATTGCTTTTTCGAAAAGGATTTTTTTAATTTTTTTTAAATTTTTTTTTTTTTTTGATATCAAAAATAATTCGGATTTTAATTTGAATTCTGGCTAATGTTCTAAATCTCACTTATTTACTAGAAATAAACAATTTTAACTTTGTGATTCAATTTATATAATTCTTATAAATATTAGACAATGTCCTGTATATTAAATTTGATCTTTTGAGTTTTATTTATTTACTTTTCTGTAAACATATATAAATTACAGTATTTATAATAATCTGTTTGAAAATATTTATTTTTTCTCGAATATTCCATTACGGTACGGAAAGTTCCAGCAATTTGCCTTAAGGCACGATGCTATGCACCACTAGTTAATACTTTTTTACATAATTGAATTTTCCATACCTTCATGCACAAATCCATATATCACCAGTTCAAAAAAAACAGTATTTTTATTATTCTATGACAAAATTAATTGAATTTCCTTTAAAAAAATAAACGGTAAAAGCGTGAAAGTCGTTAAAGCCTTCAAGAGTTCTTGAATAATTATATTTTACCAAGATGGATCATAGAGAAGTTTTAGAATATGTTATAAGAAACTCGTTTTACATCTTGTTGTCAATCACCCGTAACCCGCGGATGATCCTCCCACGATCCCATGTTTGTCCATAGACCAGGTACGAACCAGGAAATAGTAATAAAAATAAATACCAAAAACTATTTTCAATTTAGTCGATGATGACAAGACTGTAAAAAGTAAAGACATCCAAAATGAATATTTAGGATTATATTACCCTACGAGAAGTCAATGCTAACCATCGTTGCATTATTACTGAACAATGGTGTGTAAACGTTGTCTTTTTACTACCGGGGTCAAAAATATAAAATTTACTTCCACTCTCGCACTTTCTCGATTATATCTACCTGATTTATAGTAATGTTAATAGTTCTTAAGCTTTCTGCAGCTACTAACAGTTTAAAACCGTTTTTCTCCAATGTCGGTACACTTGCTTCTTTGTATTACACACGAATGCGAATGCATAAACTGTAATATTAAAAGCTAAAGAGATAATGAAAATTCTTTAACAAGTTTATTTTATAGCTGCAGTTTAGTTTAATTACCATACACACATACATGAGATAAAATGATAGTTGGGAATATTAATTATGTTTTTATTGATGTTGAGTTTTTTATTAATAGGTGGAGGTTATAAAATTCGTAAAATGATAATAGATATTGGATTCTACAAAAACTGGTTCACTACATATTACTTATCACTATCTTATTTATAGTTCACCTCTAGGGTCTTCAAATTCCTAGGGGCTTTTTCAGAGTCAATTTTTTTATCTTCACTTAACACTACCCATTTGATACCAGTATATATTGTTATACAATTTAAAAAAAATAGTATAGACAATGTGCAGTTTTTTTTAAAGTATTGGGTTGAAGTCATACATTGGCATTTTCTTGACTCCCTTCTCTTTCACCATGAATTCATTGATTGATAAGTAAAGTAAAGAAGTCACTTTTAATTTTTTTTTTAAATATATAACAAGTATCAATCATCAGATTTATCAGAATAATTATACGAGAGAAATAACTCAATAATTATCCAAATTCTTTCATATTATTTGCAAATGCTAATGCCACCTTACCATTGTGTTGTTTGGCTTCCTGATCCAACTTGACTTAATTCTTTTGCAAATTCGCTTAGTTAGGTTCCAAATAATATACTTAGACAATTAACTAAATACAAATATATACATAAGTTTCGAAGATTTTAATCAATTTGTTTCGAATTGTCCAAGTGCATTCGCCATGACGTTGTATAGAAATCAATGATTTATCGCACTAAATGAACGACGCCTAAAGGTTACTTTCAAATTACATGAATTTGAACGAATTAAGCTACCGTAATGCTTTCCGTTACAAATCGTTCGCGATTTCATATTAATAATAACCATTGCATTGACTGGTCTCTGGTGGAATGTTTACTCAATTGGTGGTAGAAATTTTTGCAGTTAGAATTTTTTGACTTGGTTGACACAAAAACATTCAATTCGTATGTTCTGACTTGCGCTCCTTGGAAAGAAAAAAAACGAAGTATATCGATTAGGACGAAATTATAAATAAGACTGGGATTCGTGAAATTCTAGAGCCTTCCCCCATGAAGTAATGCCTAACGAGGGTTTTCAAAGGGTCAAGACACAAGTGGTAAGGTGTCACCCATTAATCACGTGACCCCTCTCCCCCTTGCCGAAACTTCGTGATATTTAAAATTAACCCCCCCCCCTCTCCAGCACTCAACATTACGTGTATTTTTAGTACCAAGAGAAAAAAAGAAATTTATATTTTTTTTAAATTCGTGATTTCTTGTTCGTTCATTGTGATTCATTTCGTGATTTTTTGTTAACCCTCCCTTTAAAGCTCACGTGATTAATAGACGCCCCCTAAGTGAAAGTTTTAGTAGGTACTATTTATAATGTTTCCTACTTATCCAGACAAAAGGCCTAGTAAAGCATGCGCAAAAGCAAGTTCTGTACTGAAAATCGATTTTTTCCTCAAAATCAATCGTTTCTTCAACACAAGCAGAAAGTTTTTTGAATCATTCAAACCGAAAAACTGCCATTTTTTGCACATTTAGCTCGGTATCTCCGAAACGGCCGGACCTGCCTTTACCAAAACTAATCACCACTTTCCTCCGTCATTACGACTTTAAAGTTTTTTAGATCATTCAAATCGGATGCTCCATTCTCTCAAAAACTCGATTTTTATTTTCTGCACTCTTTGCTCCATATCTCCGAAACGGCTGATCCTGCCTTTGTCAAAAACTAATCAACACTCATCAGTAGGAATCGAATGTTTTAATTTGAGTAGGAACCGAGCCATTAAAATCGGTTAATCCGTGCGCCCGAAAACGTGGGCAAAAAATTTATCCATACACACACACACACAAATGTTCAGAAACCTTTAAACGTGAAGAAATGTAAAAATTTTCAATTTCGATTTTTGAATGATTACAATAACATACCCTACGGGAAGTTAATAATGGAAAACAATTTTGAAATAGAGCAACTAAAATGTGCTTCTCTCGCCTTAGGGCTTCAGTAAATAAAATTCTCATCAGGGTCTAATCAAATTAATATTGATAATAATAATAATATTGATATTATTCGATTTTTGATGCTAATATCTTTTGAGTAAATATCCACAAACTCCTTCTCAGTGATCTACACAAAGCAAAACAGTGCAATTGGTACAAGTGCTCCTGTGGATAAAATATTACATTTATCCGAGTGCACAGAAGAATCCCTCCGGCATATTTCTATATAAACTATTAATATAATATGCAGTTCTAGACAAGCTGATATGTTAACGTTTTTAATGCTCATAATACGCTTAAAAACATTCTCTTCTCCTCTTTCTGATAATAATTACTTATTATATAATTTATGGCTTCGGTTTTCTTATAGTCTGCTCAACCTGAAGCTTCGTAATCGTAACGTAGACCCAATTTATGGATTTTGATAGTTTTTCTACTTACTAATCTACAATGTAAATTACAAAAATCCAATCTACAAGCCTACAACTACTACATCGATCTATTCCCAATATTTTATTTTATTACTACGCATTTTTGCGGTCATAACATATCGGAACGATGCGGTTGAAATTAAGGAAAAAATACGGTAAAAATATTATATGGTATTGACAAAATTTTTGTGTTAATTTGGTGGTATCGTGTAACACAAAACCAACAGAAGTGGCTGCTGCAGGTCGTTACAAATGTCAGTCAGTCAGTCGTTGTAAATCAAATGTGATGGAGAAGACGTCAAGAAATGCAGGAGAGAGAGAGTCTGTGACTTCTGGGATACCTCATTGTGTCATGTGTTGCCAACTTCTGATATAAATCAATTCTGATTTTAAAGAAACAATAGTAATGGAAAAAAAAAAAATAAATCAATAAGCATATGGAATTATGTGGTTCTTTTAATTAAAAAATACTACACACATTTTTTGAACATTTGATATTTCAAAGTAATCAAAATTATTAGAAATTTATAAGACCATTGTATTGCAAATATTAAATAAATATGATTTTTATTTATTTTGACGAGAAAACTCTTATAAGCTTCTAATGTGAATTTTGATATTAATTTGAGTTTTAGGAATTTTTAGGTACAAAAATCAACAAAATTCTATATCATATTAGGTAAATTTCTATAAAAATCCGCGTACTTTGAATGCCAAACTGAATTACATATTTTTGGGCATTTCTAGTATCTAACATAACTCTGAT
>NW_020536999.1:23458141-23482338 GCF_003426905.1 Ctenocephalides felis
TTACTATTTACACTATACAAATATAAGTAATTCTTGGTTCGGCGATGTTCTCAGATTATTTGTTCGGATTCAATTATAATTATTACGGTATATATATATAGCAGTCATATATATACAGCAAGTATTATGGCTATTTAATATTGTTTTCATTAACTTAAAAATACAATATCTCTTTATTATTAGTGCGCCGGTAAATAGATGCCATAATTATAAGTTTTTAAGGCCTTAATTGAGCTGTGTTGATTTAAGGTTAAATTTTGACAATATTTATAACCCAATGCAATTTTAAAGTACCAAATTTCTACAGGGCATTATTATATTAGCAGTAGTTAACTTAGTTTTTAAATAAAATTTCTAAAAAAAATGATAAGCTAGTATCAAGCGTATAGTTGAAAAGTTTACATAAAATAAAAATATACCAGTTCACAATTAATTTCTATTTTCAAATGCAATTTTGAAGTACACCAAGTTGTTGTAGGGCTTTATCATGTTAGTACATATTATAGAGCATTCAATCTTATAAAAAATTGTCAAATACCTTATTAATTTTAAGCAGGCCATTCAAAAGTTACAGATATGATATAATAAATAAATACACAAATCAGTAATCATCCCCAAAATTACCGTACTTTGAATATCACAGCTGTCCAATACAGCTCATTATACAAATTTCTTTTCACAAAGGGTTGTTACTATACCTTTGGCTATAGTTTGAAGGTAAAAACAAAAGAAAGGCATTATAAATAAAACTAATTATGCGCAGACTGTGTCATTTCAATAATCTCGAGAACCTCTTAACGTTTCGAGCTGCGAACGGAGCACCGTAATCTGTGCAATAACGATCGCCTTTCTTATTAAAAAGCATAGAAAGACGGGAATACTCTAGAATAAGGTCCACATTGGGTAAAGGTCGTATGAGGAATAGTAGCACACATACATGGACATACGGACTTTATACTGTTTGGCATTAATGTTGATCAGAAAACCTCAAGAAGAAATAAAAATAAAAATAAAAAATAGTTTGATATCAAACTAGTTATAATAGTTATTTCACATTAAATCAAATTTATAAATCAAGGCGTGAATCTTAATTTTTGGTTTAAGCTAAAGTATGTACTTTATAATAAGCAACTTCTCTCAATATGTATGTTACTATTTCCAAATCTGTTTCCCCCCGAATCCTTTGCCATCACTGGATTTTCTACGACGTAAGGTAATTACCTTAAACGTTCACGACAGGTAAAACGCTAGAGACGCTAACTAAAACCCAGTGACTACTACTACTACTGCATTAAAATCTCTACCTCTTTTGATTTTAATGCTCAAAAGACTTTATCCAGAAGGTAAAATACAGCTACGGCGTATTTTCTTTGTTTTTGATTGAATTTCGTAAAATTGGTAATAAAATTATGATTTATAAAGTATAAATACACAGGTGTAATAAGTAGTATTCAAAAATTAATTTTAAATTTCATTTCTGAATAGAATGAAATTCTCTTTTATAAGTATGTATAATTTTTGCTCCCTACCCTGAATCGATTTTGAATGTTCAAAAACCCTTAGAAAGGTATTGGTTGGAAATCATGCTGATTAGTTTTTGGTATAGATTGTCTGGGCCGTTTCTTCGTAATTTTCTATTTAAATTTTTTTTCGGTGACTTTCTGAAACTTTTCTTCGCGATAGAAATCTTGGTCTTATAGAACGTACTAAAATATTACAGCTCTACGACAAGTCGTTTAATTTTAAAATTTCATCAAATTTTAGATAAATTGACAGTGTTTTTTGGCGTGAATCAAATTTAGGCATGTCATCGACGTTTTCTCAAAAACAGCTAAACCGATTTTAAAAATTTGATAACCCCTCAATGAAACTTGATAAGCACTCGTTAGTTAGTTTTTTGTTACGATTGGCTGAGCCGTTTCTATAGAATTATCAGAAAAGTGCAACGTTTTTCGTCAACTTTCAGTAAAACATTCTGAATAGATTTTGAAAATTCAAAAACTAGTCTAAAGATATCTTTTGAAAATCGTGCTGATTAGTGTTTGGCAAAAATCGGTCAGGCCATTTTTTCCTAATTGATTATAAAAAACATCTTCGATTTTCATGAAACTTTTATATGACGATATTGTACCTGGTCTCAACAAGCACAATAAAGTATTGTAGTCCTACGAAAAGTAATTTGATTATGAAAATTAATTCTTATTTGGATTATTCGGCTACCTTAAGAAAATACTTAATTAGGTGTATGTATTAGGCATCTGTTTGTTTCTCAATAATGTCTAATAAAAAATTGTACAAAGTTAAATAATTTGCAAAAGTTTATCACATTATGATTCTCACATAATGATGCAACTCGGTATACTTACAAATTACTCATAAATTAATATACTGATTTCTTATTGATTAAGTCGATTTCTTACACTTGTCTTGTTCATGCAACTTGCCACTAGGCAAAATGCCACTTACAACTAGTTGGATTAATATTTACCTGTTATTTCCAATATCATAAGAGGCACTAAAATCGACTAGTGTTTTACCAAATAATAAGATCAATATATTTTAAAGTCATTTAAAAACTTTCTAATAACTTTTATTTTTAAAAAAATAAATCACATATATATTTTATAAAACCACACAAATTGCGTGGGTATGTGTGTGTGAAGCATCATGAATTAATTATTAATACTTCCTCGAATTAAATATGGAGTGTGAACAATAAGAAGAAGTGTGATAAGAAATTATGACTCGATTTCTATTGGCGTCCAATTTTGTCAACTTGTCCTTGCAAGTTGTTGATCACTTCTGATGGGACTTGGTCGCCCAAAATTTCGAACAAGTTGATACGTTGGTTTCCGGGAATCTGCTCATAGGCTGCCAATTCGATGCCTTCTTGAACCTGGAGATAGTAAATAGTTACCACGAAAATCCTTTTAGTCTATGTATCTTGAACGGTGGGAAGTAAAACACCATTGTACTCGTATTTTATCTATTATGTTAAAACTCACGTTTTGTATTTGGGCATCCTTGGGTATCAAGAAAGTGCTTTGTGCCTGTCTGATGGCCTCATTTGAATAAACGGCGCCGTCCTTTTGTTGGGGATAAGCCGCGGCGTACGCCAATGCGCAGAAAAACACGACGAACATGCACTTCATTCTGAAAAAATAAAGAAAATCATTGAAAATATGTTAGTAAATAAACAAATAGATGTTTTATCAATTTATTTTTCAATAAAAATATTTTCATTAATACACCTGTCCTAAAATGGACAACGAATAAAACTGTAGGATTATATAAGACTTTGCAAATACAAAATCCTCTGACCTAATTTTTTTAAGTCGTCTTGAGCTTTTTCAATTTCAATCAAAATTCAGCCAAATACGTTCATTGCCAGAGTGAGATGAAAAATAATATGATTACTATAATATTTTTTACGAAATAGTTTGTGGTATGAAAATGAAAATTTAGGATCACAAGTATTTTTATATACGCATTTTCTTCTGAATTATTAACAAGTTGTACGCTTTATTTTGTCGAATATAATATTTATGCAATTGTATTCAAATAATTATTGTATAATATCGTCTAATATCTTAATAATCTATATCAACTCAGTTCTTGTCTAATAACTTAATTAAACAATATCAAAAATGCGGTTGATAGTCATCAATTATATAATTAAAATAATTATTTATCCGAACGTGTTTGGGTCTGAAGTAGTAATTAATTGTTTAGTTGCATGTTGTTGAATTTATTCGTTTGTTTAAGTTTAGTAAATAAATATGATATAAAAATTATATTGCCATAAATAAAATATTAGTAGCATTAAGGTGACCATATTTTTTTCAAGTCAAAACCGGAACGGTAAGACAGTCAAGGAGTTCATTTTTATAATTGTTGTTAATTGGCGTAAAATTGAAAATAAAAGTTCAAAATTATGAATGTGAGAGGCTAAATTAATCCGACTTTTTCATATAAGCGTACTAGTTATACATAACACTTTCAGATATTTGATGTGTAGTTGTAATTTTAGTATCAAGTAAGAGCGAAGATATTCAATTTAAACCTATACTTTTCGAAATCCGGGACAAATATTGCTTTAAGAAAAACCCGGGACTCAAGGTGTAAATCCGGGACGGTCCCAACTAAATTGAGGCATATGGTCACCTTTTTACTACTCCAAAAATTATTTCGGGTACTGACAGAAATCAAAGTTGTAATATTATCTTTAAATAGTTGAAGATAATTTAATTTTGTAAATTTGTTTTTTTCTAATTTAATTTCTAAATTTGTTGATTTTGTGCGTTACTCTAGGTTGTAAGATACATAGGGGTACCGGTTAGAAACGGGACGTCAAAAAATGTATTAAAATCACTATAGACAATGCAGTATATTCTTAAAATAAATTTCAATATAGTACGACATTAATTAATTTCAAAGCAACTACAAAATTATGATTGAAAATATAAAATTTATCGAATCTGATCAGGTTGGCTTGCAACTCGTTCATGCATTTATTCATAACAGTTCTTGTATGTTCCAAATTATTCGTTCAATATTGATCGAATATATGGCAATTTGGTACAAAAACTAATAATCTTTAATATTTCCCAACATTACTACACTGAACAACTCGGTTTACTTTAAAATCGTTTTTTAAAACAGATATTTAGTTGTTCACTGAGCGGCCAATCTAGATTTAACAAAAGCATTGCGCCAAATAGAGTTGCGCATAGGCTGCAAATAGTGGGGAAAATATTAAAAATCTTAAGATTTATAATATAATTATAATTATTATTGAGTTTCATAATAAGACGTGTAGCAAATATTAAATGTTGAAACATCTTGTCTCGTGTTGATTTTAATAGGATGCAAAATGTCTTAGGGTATCAGTACTCATGATGAATGTGAATTTGCCAATATATATGTATATGTATATATGTATGTGTGTTTGTATATATATATATATATATATATATATATGATTATAATTGTAGTATCATCTCCCACAAGAGAGAGTTTTAGCATCAACTTTCCAATGTGTTCTCATTCGTCTGTTTGCCGCTCTTCACTTTTATGTAATGACGATAATAACTGACGATAACGATTGTGAACTTTACGATACTAACTCTCTAATAACACATCAAACTATATCCGTAATAACTCTGGATAAATATCAGATAGATTGATAATATCTGCAGTACGCAATTGGAGGAAGTAGAAAAAATAGGCAGAGATAAATGATAAATGAATTTTAGGCGAAAATTTATGCATTTATGCAAGTAAATCTAGGAAGGAATTTGTCTGGTTAATAAAATAAATATAGTATTTTTGGTACCTCGACGATACATTTTATTTTTCCTGGTGCATGGTCTCCGAATCGATTATAAATCTGTCTATTCATCCATCTGCTATAGAAATCTCTTTCTTAAAGGAAGACTCATAATAATAACAAGTCGCAAACTTTCACTTTGCTTCGCTAACAATAAATAAGACGTCGTCGTTGTCGTAAAATCTACAACAATAGGTTTCTGAGAGACGACAATGCCTTAGAAACTATTCTTTGAAACGTTATGTGTTAGAAACAGAACTTTAGATTAAATATTTTATCTTATAGGTTATAATATAGCCTTAGACGCAAGTTATATATTGATACGTAATTGTTAACTTACTCGTAGTTATATCAACTATTATATTTTTTATTAATTTCATTACTTAAACCAACACAAAGGGTATTATCCTACTTGTTGATAGTTTTTATTGCAATATTAATTCAATTAAAAAATATAGTAAATTCTTACAAAATTAAATTTCCTATTTTATTTTGTATTCTTTTTTTCTATTTTATTTTGTATGATTATATTACATGTTCCATGGCGTAACGGTTAAGCGCACTGCCTTGTGAGTTCATATCCCCGCTCTGGATAACGTGATATCATGCAGCAGTGATATCAATTCACACTTGAAAATATAGATCAAAAAATATGTTTCCAATTAAAAATAGCCTATTTCGGGCACTGCGGTGCGAAATGCAATGTAAAATCTCTCTAAAAACTATTCTTGTCTGAATCGAGTTGGAGTTTAATTGAGCGGATGGACCTGTCCAAGAGCAGTACTACCGTTATTATTATTATGATTGTATCATAATATAATTTATATTTTAGACTAGCAAATGTAAATTTGATAGTTTAATATTAATAAAATAGTCGACAGATTTTATTGTGATACAGAATGACATGAATGCTATAGCATTCAAATTTTGAAGTCAATTATTTTGAAGTTTCAGCCCAACACCTCATAGGACGTAAAGTTCTGATTGCTGTTAGGATATGAGAATAAAAAAAAACATTGAATTGAATTTTATATATCCTTACGTTTTTGTAATGATTATACTTGACAAGGTAATGACTAAGTGATCCTTTTCCGCATTACTTTATCTTTTCCCTATAAATTAGGTTGGCGTAAAATAGAAGCGAAATACTTGACGTGGATGCTATAGCATTCATCGTATATAACAATTAAAGTATGATTAACTAACTACACTTATTAATTTAAACTGTGTTTGATAAAATTTTAGATATCATAACTAATATAAAAATAAAATGTCATTTTTGTATCCTGCTGGAACTCTTAGTGTTCTCGAACGTGTTAAATTAAAATCACTGTTGAAAATTAGAAATTAATTGCTCGATCTATTGAGGCAATTTTAATTGTGCTTTTCTTGCGTACTTTTTATTGTAACTTTTAATAGTTCTTAGTAACACTCAAATAATTAACAGATTCAATAATAATATCTAATAGCCGAAGGTTTTGCAGCAACTTGGTATACTTTAAAACAAGTAACACAACATCCGTGAATTATCAATTCTTATATTGGTATGCGAGAAAGACATTGTTGGAAAAAGAATATCGTAGAAAGTTATTATGTATTTCCATGTGACTTATTAGCATTCACATCATCACTGAGACGATATTTGTTTTAATAATTCACAATTCACTCTCTCTTCGGACGAAACACGTTTATTTGGATATTATTGAAAAAAAAACTATAAAGAAAAATAGAAATTTCTTCCACGAGTATAAATAAAATTTAGACATTTCAATACCAGTTGTTTCTTTGTATTTATTTAATTAATCAACGACATCTTATTGCTCATTGCAAAATTGCACGATCTTGCTCAATAAAATACTCATCGAGTCTTACGATAGCTCAAGTCGCAATTAATCTTTTTTTCCAATGGAACTTTGACATATAAAATCATATTGCAAAAGTTCAAGCAAACTTAGATATCGTCAGATAAATAAATCTGATAGTCACGTGTAATTAGAGTTACATCAAGGGTCTGCCTTCTAACCTTTTTTTAATTTTTTCAATTTTTCAAAAAAAAAAATTTCAATGCCCAGCTGAGGCAGCTATTTAAATGTAATAATTTTTCATTATTAACTGGAAGAAATGTACTTTCAAAATTAAAAAGAAATTTGAGAAAATAGTCAGTAGTTTTATTTATTTGGCGGACCAAGTAAAAATGTTTTCATATTTTTTATTTATTTATTATTGGTATTACTTGTTTTGTGTATCGATTTTATTAGCGCATTTTATCATCACTTACAATTTGATATGAAAATAAAATCATTTTTGCATTGATTTATTATATCACTTGTCACTTTTAAAAATATGGCTAAAATAGTCGAAGTATTTGTCAAAGTTCAAAATTATATCTTGTCTTATAAATTGTCTTATTTGATGTACTTTAAAATCGCAATTAAAAATATCATAAAAATTTAAATACACGTTGCTGAAATGCATCACTTCAATATGAATTTGATAACTTTTAAATTTGCTCGAATAATATTTTTGATAAAATTTAATTTTTTTTTTCAAAATTAATAATTTTTGTCTATCCAAAACATGAAATAAGAAACCTATTAAATTATAGTACAATATCATATTAAACTCTAGTTCGTTTTATCAATATATCGATTTTAACTTCTAAACTGAATAAAATATTGCGATACAAATAGTGTATTTAGAAAACTTCTTATAAAATCAGAGATCTATAATATTGTGTAATTATAAACACTTTAGCTTAATTTGGTATACCCAGAAAATTAAAATTAATCTGTACAATTTGTTCGAGAAAGCTGCTATTTTTTGAGGTACATTTTTTCGTAGCGCGATTTTCAACTTTTAAACTATTTATGGGATTTAAATAATATTTTAAATTTGAAGAAAATTTGTTTAAAATTAGGGAAACTTTAATATTGCACATCTCGATATACTTATGAATAGAAACAGAAAAGTTAGCAGGAAATTAAAATTAATCAATACAATTTGTTTAAGAAAGCTGCTATATTTCAGAGGTACATTTTTTCGTTGGACGATTAATAACTTTTAAACTATTTGTAGGATTTAAATATTATATTTGAAAAATTTGTTTTGATATTCTTATAAACAGAAACGTCAAGCAAAAATTAAAATTAATTTGTACAATTTGTTCGAAAATGCTGCTATTTTTCTTAGGTACATTTTTTCGTTGGGCGATTTATAACTTGTAGGATTCAAATATTATATTTAGAAAATCTGTTTAAAATTAAGTAAACTACAATATTTGCACATTTCGATTTACTAATAAATAGAAAAATCAGCAGAAAATTAAAATTAATCACTACAATATTATTCTTAAAAACTGCTATTTTTTGAGGTACATTTTTTCGTAGTGCGCTTTATAACACATAAACTATTCGTAAGATTTAAATATTATATTCAGAAAATTTGTTAAAAATGAAGTAAATAACAATATTGTATAACTCTAAACCCTTGCACATCTCGATATAAACAGAAACAAAAAATAAAAATAATCCTGTTAACTTCGAAGCAACTTGAGTAATGGTACCATCAATTGATGGTAATGGTACTATTTAGCTGAAGAACATTTTTAGTATTTCACTATTTGTTGGAAATATATTATAGTATTTGCAAATATATTCTAAACTAAATTAACTGCAATACAGCATAATAATAATTCACTCTGTCTCACAAATAGTAAACAAAAATCGTCAAAAAAGGCAAGCATTACATTTATTTGGCGTAGGTACTCAAAAAGATCACTTGCACTCGTCTCCACAATTATTTCCTTCAGTGGACGTAAATTAATTAATTTAAACTAGTAAGTAGTGAAAATAGTAAAAAACGTAAAAAAAATAATTTTCTACTTACATGATGTTTTCTTGAGAACAAACTTTACAAGACTGTATCGACCTGTGGGAAGAGCAAGAGTCTTATAACCGGACCCCGTTTTGCAGGAATCCCACTCTGAGACTCTCGAAGATTTTTTTTTGTTCAATTTCAATAATAGACGTTCCAGTTGTACACGTACGACCATCTTAAGAGATTTATTTAACTGGAGGAGAGGAGAAGATGTTTGCTATTTTATTAGTTATTAAAATATAGAAAATGACACTTGGATTGTTTGATTTGCTAGACTAATGCGTAATGTTTGAATAAATATTTTGTAATGGGTTTATAGTAAATATTGTAGAAATCTTTAAAAAATATCACTGTATGATAATTATAAATTATAGATGAGGAGCAAAAAGTTATTTTCATCATCTCGATTAAAACTGAATGTTGGATTTGTAAAATTAAGACACCAGTAGGGCATTTACGCACAATTTTTATTATTTCACAAAAACTAGAAGAAGCTTTAAAATTCAATTACGAAAATAAAACTAAAGGTTTCAAGTTTACATATCAACTGTTTTTAATAAAATCCAAATCGTAAAATATTTAATACAATTTTATTAAACGCTGAGATTTTGAATGTATCTCCATTTCCCGACAAACATCGTTTAGCAATATAAAATATTTCTAAAAAAAATAGTATAAAAAATAATGAACTAATTGTCAATATAAAAGTATTTTGTATGTCAATAAAAGGGGCTTCTATCACAAATAACATGGACGGTTTACCCATTGCAAAGCATGCCACATATAAAGGTTCATGGAGGATATACGTAGTCATAGCAAGTTAATAAAAAGTTTTAGAGCTAAAAATAAGTTATTAAATCATTCTAATGATTTTTAATTTTGAACCCAATTTTTACCACAAAGAGCCTGCAGCAGTGAATGATTTACCCACTGCAAAGCACGCCACATATTTCATGGGGGATATTTGTAGCCTTTTGACTTAAAAAGTTTTGGTTATTTATTTATTTATTCATTATTTTAATATTTTTTAACAATTCTCAATCTTAAATACTTAATGCCAGTTTTGAACTGAAAATCTCACATAGATGGTTTACCCACTGCAAAGCATACCACATTTAAATCTTCATGGTTCTTATTTGTAGTCATTGTACGTTAAAAAGTTTTAAAATTAAAAATACAATTATCAATTTATTTTAACATTTCTTAATATTAAATACTTAGTGCAAATTTTGAAAACTCAAATTTTGAATCTATCATGGATGGTTTACCCACTGCAAAGCATGCCACATATAAATGTTCATGGGGAATATTTGTAGTCATTGCAAGTTAAAAAGTTTTAAAGCTATTAAGTAAGTTTATTAATTAATTCTAAAAATTCTTAATATTAAATAGTTCATGCCAATTTTGAACTCAAAATTTTAATATAGATGGTTTACCCACTGCAAAGGATGCCACATTTAAATGTTCACGGAGCATATTTGTACTTAAAGTGTTCAGAATTGTAAATTTTCGAAGCAAATTAATATACTAATTAATTCTAATATTTTTCAATCAATTGGCATTGGACAAACTATTCAAAAGTTATGAAACACATAATGCTTCTAATAAATACATCTCAGATCTGAATTCTCTTTTCTCATCGAATGTAGACGAATAGTTTCAGGATAAAAATGTACTATTAATGAAATTTATTTTCCATCTGAAATTACGTATTTAAAATACAAAATTAATATTTATAAAAACATATTTCGTATTTGGCGTATTAGTATTGATTCATTATCAATTATCATTTTATATCATCTTCTTTATGTTAAATAAAAATATGTGATTTTTGATTTTTGTTGCTGGCATACCCCTTAAGCAATGCAATGAGGGATTCATATATTTTATATTTTTATTTATTTATTTAATTTATATATTTTCTATAGAACGTTAGAAAAATAATTTCATTATATCTCAAAAACTAAATCTCCGATTTTATATAATGATAGCTAAAGATTTTTGTAATGATTTTTTGAAACATACTAAAGTACTTATCATTTCCTATATCATTACTCATGATTTTACTTGGGTTTCTCACAAACATTTCTCTCCTAAAAAATATGAAAATCCTTGAAGAATTTTACGATGTCTTTGGCATTTTTTCTTTTAATCTGAAAGGCTAATGTAATCCTCGATTTGTCGGAAAACGTAAAATTAGAAACGTGATTGTTATTTATTTTACGAAAACTGCTGCAGGCTCTTTTAGGAACAGAGAGATTACCCGATGGAATTGCTGCTGGTGGTGTTGCTGCTGCTTCTTAAGGATTTATTTATAATTTTCTTTTACTTTTTCGGACAGAAGAAGAGATTATTTTTGAAAGATGAGGGAGGGCTCGGAGATTACGAATCTCGGTTTAGATTTATTATCTACATGGATTCTAACCATCGTTGCAAACTCGTTTATGCGTTCAGTTGTTGTATCATTCGCAACTTTTAAACCGTTTATGGAATTTAAATGGAATATTTGACAAATTTGTGCTAAAATATATAATATTGAATAATATTCAACATTTTTTAACATCATAATTCCCAGCAACAAATCTGTATACTTCCAAATGTATTCAAAAGTACCAGCCCGTCGCGCGTGATTCATCTATGCATTTTTATTGCAGTTTCTGAAATATTATAAAACTATATATACCAATAGTTTATTTTAGTTTTCGGAAATTGAATTATCATGTCACAATTTCTATTTGCCTGTCGTTAATTTTCTGGACAGTCAAAATAATAGTTTTTCCTAATGTTTAAATATAAATGTCCAGTTTTGATTTATAGTCGTGGACACAGAAGACGTGACACAGCTTTTAGGTTTTTCATTTAAATCTAATTTTCTGTAAAATATTTATAATTAATTATTCATTTTTCTTATACGCAAGAGTGTATTTTATTATTACATTATATCATGTAAAATAATTATTTTGATGAAATTTTTCACATATTTCATTGATATTGATGATATAAATTAGGATCTGTAGATGATTTTAATTTTGCGATATCATATGCTTGTCACCACAGTACATTTGTTTTTAAATGCGATTTTAAATTATACCAAGTAGTTTTAGGATATAGCAATGATAGACAATATTACAGAGGATTTAATTCTCTACAAATTTCAAGAATATTGCATTGGCTTTGGACAAACTGCTCAAAAGTTATCAAACAAATAATGCATAAATACATCTCGGATAAGAATTCTCTTTTGCCATCGAATGTAGACCAATAGTTTCAGGGTAAATTAATGAATTTTATTTTTTATCTGAAATTATATATTTAAAATTAATTATTAATCTTTATAAAAAAAAATCTTCACCTTGTTTTGGCGCATTAGTATTAATTCAAGCAAATTTTAATTAAGCAATTTTATTAAATTTTATTCCAACAATCTTCTCAATCACTAAATCTTCCTAATTAAGCAATTTACGTCGTTCTCTTATCACAGATTACCCAATTTTTATCACTTTCACCTAGAATTTGTGCAAATATTGCAGACGAACGAATGTGAGAATTAAATAAAAAAAAATGTTAATGGCTTCATGCTTTTACGAATTGTTGATTTATAAACATTTTTCGAGATGTTTGTAATATTTACGAGATGTCACACAAAGTCGGAGAAAGTGAAGATGAAAGAGGGACCTCTAGCTCTAGAGCTGTGCAGAAATCGATATCGATAATCGATAATCGATAATTGATTAGAATTAGTAGTTTATTTATAGTTATACTATTAGATTTGATAGATAAGTAGTTGAAGCTTTATTTCGTATAATGACATGATCGGTTTGTCATTGTAATTAGCATTTAGAGAAATAAAATAACCTTCATTACAGAAATAAAATAATTGCTGAATAATAAATTCTATAATATTCGTTCACACAGTGGATTATGTTAAACAACGCCTAAACAAATATTGTATTCGCAGTTTCACTAATCTACATTGTGTTTGAAGAACTTCAAGGAATAAAAATTAACATTTATTGACTGCTTGTATTTTTTTGACTTTTTTGCTGGCGATATAATCTCATTCTTTGAACAGTTGTAATATCTGTCTTGCCTGATAAATGTTTTCCATTTTAATAACTTCAAAGATTTATAGAAACTACGAATAATATAGAAATAATTTCTAATCATTAAACTTACGTTCAGTACACGGCACAAATGTTTAATTTGTTTTATTATTTTTAAGGAACAAGGTAAAATATTCTTCTGATTCAGGCATTTTACATTGAATCAAGATTTGTACCACGATGTAACTTTAAAATGTTTATTTATCAATGCCAATTTCTTTTTTGATATCGGTACGCATACAACGTTGATGCCGGTACGTATACAACGACAGATCTCTATTCACATACGCGGTGACTAATCACAATCGACCGTTGTTGAAATGATCTCTTCGAGAGCGGACGGCGAACAGTTCGGGCGTAACAGACTTCCGTTGCATTTGTACGGATTTACACCCTAGTCGCACCTAAAGAAGTTTTACTTCAAAATATTTTTTTACAATATTTTAGTAGTAACATGTTACATGAAATCTGTTCAAGTACTTTCAACAATATCGAGTGTCATTAATTAAAAGTAACCGATTCGCTAATCCGTTTCCAATACGTGAGAATCAACGAGTAAATGCACAGATTCAGATTCAAAAGCGAATCCTGAGCCGTTTGCTCAAAATAATCCTTAAAACTACCTCTACACAAGTCTTCGTCTATCTGTCGACAGGATATAAAAGGATTAAAAGCTCTTAAAACAGACAAACTCTCGTATGCGAACTTCTTCGTACGAACATTAACTTTTACAGCTAATAAGCGCAGTCTCGGAAAATTCACCTCCATCTTTCGGCTTATGTTTTCCTTCCTTCCCTCGAAGAAAATAGAAGAAAATTTACAACAAAAAAATCGTGCAAAGTAAGAAGAAGTGAGGAATATTACGATAAATTTCATGTTTTTTTTGCGAAAGAAAAATAAGTAAAAAGACGCGTGCCCTGGCTGACGTGTGAACGAAGACAGATGGTTGTTATAACATTTTTACTTATACATGGATTTGTATAAGTACCCTCTGAAGGATTCGAGAAATTATTGCAAATATTTTTGACTGATTTCATGTCATATAATTTAAAAATTTAATATACTATTCGATACTTGAACAATTTTATATGTTCTGTCAAGTCTTCGGAGTAGACTGAAAGTTGTTGTACAGTCATACTGTACAACTTCTAGATAATTGAATTTTCGAAGCATTATTTATGTTAAACGATTGATTTAAAAGTTACTTGCAATATAATAAATATAATCACAGACAAATTGCGGATCAATCCACATTTGATAGTTACTGCTATTTACAGCTTTACCACCATTATCTTGAAACAAAAAAAAGAGTGTGTATAAGGTTCACACGCGATTGAAGTAAAACTTATTTGCTACTGTACAAGATGACATTTAAGTAAAAATAAATACATCATATAACAATTTTGAATAATGTTTAATAGTAATATGGTAACAATCATGATGCAGATATTTATTATTATATTATGATTAGTGCCAATCATTATTCACATTTATATAATGATAAATTATAAATTATATATTTATAATAGCATTAAAAATATGTGAAATATTTGAAAACAATAATATACCTAATTAAAGTCATACTTGACGTGATCGGTTTGTCATTGTAATTAGTATTTAGAAATGAACCTTCATTAGAGAAATGAAGTAATTGCTGATTGATAAATTCTATATCGTTCGTTCACACAGTGGATTATGTTAAACAACGCCTAAAAAATATTGTTTTCACAATTTCACTCATCATGTAATTGAGTTTGAACAACTTCGATTAATTAAAATTGACATACATTCATTGACTGCTTGTATTTTTTTTACTTTTTCGCTGGCGATGTAATCTCATTCTGTGAGCAGCTGTAATATCTGTCTTGCCTAAAAAATATTTTCGATTTGAATAACTTCAAAGATTTATAGAAACTACGAATAATATAAAAATTATTTCTAATCAATAAACTTACGTTTAATAAACGGCACAAATGCCTAATTTGTTTTATTATTTTCAATGAACAGGGTAAAATATTTAGGCATTTTCATTAAATCAAGATTTGTACTAATATAAGATGTAACTTTGAAATGTTTATTTATCTATGCCGATTTCCTTGCTGATATCGGAACGCATACAACATTGATGCACGACGACTAATCACAATCGACCCGTATAGAAATGATTTCATCGAAAGCGAATGACGCACAGCCGTAACGCATTTCCGTTGCATTTGTACGGACTTACACGCTAGTCGTGTCTAAAGAAGTTTTACTTTAAAAAAATCACCTTTTCGCAATGATGTATTAGTTGGTAGATTTACTGAACATGGCCAGATAATTGTTTGTCGATATGTGTTAATTGTTGTGATTTAAATCATTTGATTTAGACAGTATAATTACTGAAAGCCAAACAGGATCTTTGTGCCCTGCCATACCTTATGTGGATTTGCTGTAGGGCTTCACGATATAAAAATGCATTAGATATTATTCAAATTACTCTAATTTTCTAAATATATAATAATAATAATATATATATATATATATATATATATATATTATTATTATAACGGTTTAAAACTTACAACATCTGCAATAAATAAATACGTCTAAAATCATTTAGTATGAATCAATTTTCCTCATTTATATCATATAGAAATTCTCGAACAACCCTTTCTACTATCTCTTACTATACTATACATCATTATTTCAATAACAAAAGTTTTATCCCGTATCCCGTGTTGTCCATGTGTATTAAATGTTTCTCGGCATGGCGTGGAAAACTAATAGATTTTATTTACCCCTTAGATACTACGATCGCACGATGAAAATATCGAGGAAAACATTGTGTAACAATTACGTTACGTCAACTCATTGTCAGACTTATATTGGAACTGACAAGCAAATCCCACATCATATATAACTTGCTCATATTCGCTCCCTGGATGGCCCCGAGATGAGAGGAAATTTCATACACATATAGTAATATAGATGTATAGTTATACAATATCTTCTTCATAACTTTTGAACGGTTTGGTTAAAATATTCAGGATATTCGAAAAATTTATACAGAAAATAAAAAATTATAATATTGTCTAATTTTATAAAACCGACAGCATTGCGGTGTACTTCAAAATCGTAACTGAAAATAGATAAGGGAAAGTAAAGTATTTTCCAATGTAGTTTTTACCGCTGAACGCGAATCTGAAATCAAAATTGTGGGTTAAATGGCAAAAAATGGAAATAAATAAGAAAACGACAAAATATTCGATCTAGCAACTCTCAAGCATGAAAATCAAAATCTTGTGAATTCTGACTTTTCCTGGTCTTTTTTACCTACTTAAAATAATTAATGGAAAATAAGAAACTATATAGGCAAAAAAAAAATTAAATCTTATCTGGTACTTGGATTTAATAATAGTAGATAGGTATTCAGATTTAGGTTTTTAAATTTATTGTATATTACGGTTACAATTTTAATTTTCGAGCCTCATTTTATATATGGGTGCTTACAGGCGACACTTGATCCAAATCCAGATGCCATGGTAAGAAGAACGCCCAGAAAAATGGAAAATTTAAAAAACAAACTCGACGTTGCACATCCAGTGCATTCCCGAGGACACGTAATGCAATTTGTTACACAGTCTTGCAAAGAAAAACAGAAAGGAAACACTATATATATATATATATATATATATATATATATATATATATATCCAAGACTCTACCATTCAATATATATATATATATAAAGTGGAGAAGATCACTTCGCAAGACACTTTATAAATGATTTCATACACCATTTCCCAAAATAATAGCAGCACGTTGTCCTCGAGGAGATATACACGTCAAGACGGTAAAGTTCAACTTTTATTTACTGAAAAATCGATACAAATTCGAAAAAATAAATGCGATTAAATATACAAAATTTAAATTATATTTATAAAACATAGAAAGGCGTTTATTCGGCACTATAAACGATAAAGCACATATAATAAAAATATAAAAAAACTCCAACTCGATTTAGGGAAGAATTGTGTGAGAGATTTCACATTGCCATTTTACATCGCAGTGCGCAAATTGGGCTATTTTCAATTGGAAACATAATCTATATTTTCCAGAAAAATTGATATCACTACTGCATGATATCATGATATCCAGAGCTGGGGCTCAAACTCACAACCCTGTTCACACAAGGCAGTTAGAATTGTAGTTTTGTACAAATTTTATGAATATTTTATGAATTTTGGTGAACGATTTAAAATATAAGAATGATTGATTTAACAAGAGATATTAGAAATAAAATCTTCTCAGCCCTGAATTGCTAAATTTTGTTCGGGTTATAATTCACGTAGTAGTAAGATATATATAGTGCAGGTAGATTTTTAAAAATATTGAAGATAAAGTTATATGATACCTATAATAATACAAACTAGTGGTGCATGGCATCGTGCCTTAAGGCAAATTGCTAGAACTTCCCGTAACAAAAATTGGAATTTTAAAAACGATTCAATTTTCTTTTAAAACCATGAAAAAAATCGATTTTTGGCATTCTTAAAATTTTTGAAAAAAAATTGATTCTTTTGAAAAATTAATTTTTTTATACTTTGAAATATTTTGGAAAATTTGAACTTTTTTTCAAAGCAATCGCGATACGTTAGCTGCGTAGAAACGAAAAATCGAAGCTCGTGGGCGCCGCCAAAAACTACTCAGCACGTCTCCTTATTATACGAATCGAATGTTTTTTTTATTTATTCGGTTAATCCGTGTTTCCGAAATCGTCGACGAAAATTGGTATCACAAACACACACACGTACATCCATTTTTTCTAAGGTATGCCAAAATGTTCAGAAGATTTTGAATCGTAAAGATCTCTAAAAAATTTCATTTTCAATTTTTTTGCGATTACTATAACTTACCCTGCGGGAAGTTAAAAATGTGATCGTTAACATTTTTATCAATATAAAATTATTACGAAAATATAACATCAAATACCAGTCAAGTACTAGTATACCTAATTGCTATACTATTGAAGCTCAGTGGATTTAAGTGTACCGTTTAACTAATAATTCCTGATTCAGGTGTATTGAGAGCAGTTATACGATTGCATCTCATAATTCGCATTACGTAACATAATATGTCGTTTATTCCGTTTCCGATTACGGAAATCAAATCCAGGTATGCAGAGCAACTCTTGGTCTGTTGCTCCTGCATACTTCTTGCTCCTAACTAACAAACTCCCATCCTCAGTGGGAGTTTTCTCGTCTTCCTTTGCCGTCTCTTGAATCTAGATAGAATGTCTTCAATTTGAATCGCTTCATTGGGCCCCCCTTGTAGCACTACAAGCATTTACTTCAATACTGCAGCAGCAGCAGCAATTCTCAATATTTACATTGGCACAACGGTATGTATTTACTGCACTTTTCACAAATATTGCATTTCTGTTTGATTAGCGGAAAATGTAAAAATAATAACAGACGTGGAAAAACGAAGCTGTAGCAATTTATAGCTAACTCTATGTACATACCATGCATCTAAAAATAAAATAACAATTAAAATTGGGATTTGGTTTAATTTTGTACGTTTGCACAAAGCAGACTTTATTAATGGATACGAAATTTTAGACTGTGTGTGGAACTTGTTAACTTCCCGTAGGGTAGTTGTAGCAATCGGCTGAAAATCGAAAATGAAAATTTTGGATTTCTCCACGTTTTGCAGGTTTCTGAACATTTTGACATACCTTAGAAAAAATGGATGTGTGAGTGTGATTTGTGTGTCCGCATTTTGTCGTTCACGTTTTCGGGCGCAGGGATCAACCGATTTGAATGGCTTAAAAAACATTCGATTCCTATTGATACGAAGATATGCTAATTAGTCTTTGGCAAAGGCAGGTCCAGACGTCACGGAGATAAAGCGCAAAAAGTGCAGCAAATAGAAATTGAGTTTTTGAGAGAACGGAGCATCCGATTTGAATGATCTAAAACATTCAATTTATAATGATTGGGAAAAAGTGGTGATTAGTTTTTGGCAAAGGGAGGTCCAGCCATTTGGAAGATACCAAACTAGATGTACAAAAAATGGTATTTTCTGAGAGAAATAAGGATAAGATTCGAACAATTCAAAAAACTTTCTGCTTGTGTTGACGAAACAATTGCTTTTGGAAAAAAAATGTTTCATTTCAATTTTTTTTAAATTTTTTTTGTATGTCGAAAATAATTCAGATTTCAATTTTAATTCTGGTGAAAGTTCTAATGCTCACTCATATATTTTAAGTGAATAATTTTATTTTTGTAATTCTGTTTATATAATTCTTATGAATATTAGATGATATTACAGTATTTATAATAATCTATTTGAAAACATTTAATATTCCTCGAATATTTTATTACAGTACGGGAAATTCCAGCAATTTTCCTTAAGGCACGATGCCATGCACCACTAGTTTTATTTTGGTTCTGAATTTGTAATACCTTGATAAGTTTTTTGTGACATCAAAGTATTAATGGTGCGTATTTCCTTGTTTTTTTTTTATTAAGAGGCAAATTCCGCAGTAACATAAACAATTGCTTTTGGAGGGAAAAAAATCTTAAAGAATTTTTTTGTAGATCGAAAATAATTCCAATTTTAATTTTAATTCTGGCTAAAGTTCTAAAGCTCACTTATATACTCTAAATGAATAATTTCAACTTTGCAATTCAGTTTATACCATTCTTATAAATATTCGGCAATGATACAGTATTTATAATAATCTATTTGAAAACATTTAATATTTCTCGAATATTTTATTACAGTACGGGAAATTCCAGCAATTTTTCTTAAGGCACGATGCCATACACCACTAGTTTACAATTGTATGAGCAACCATATAAAATCTAGGCACCAATTTTGCCAACTAATGCCAATTTTACCAACTAATAATAATCTAATACTTATCGAAATATTTTTTATCACTTACAATTTGAGGATTTTTGTACACAAACACCCTTTCCTCTATCTCTAAACCCTCTTGCAAATATATTGTCTATGTACAATGTGTACTTGAATCTAAGGTACATCAACGGTTCATTTATTCCCTGTCTATGGGCCAACTCTCCTGGTTCCTGGTTCCTGCTCCTGAAGGGGGCTCTCACGAGCACACGTACCGGAACTAACGGCGAAACTGGGGGATTCCTCAGTCCTGGGGCCTTCTCGGACTTCCATACTCAGTTCTTACCCCCCAGAGCTATTCGAACTTCTTATGATGGACTGACGAAACGTTTGATATTCTACAACTAAGTTTGACTTGTTTTCGACTTGTAGACTAAGGTAGTCTTGCTAAAGTTTACGGTGGAATTCGATTTTGTAATAAATGTGAAATTTATTTGTTATTTATAGTAACAAGGTGATTTTTTATATCCATATTCATTACTAAATGATTCCTACTACATTGTTACCAACAAGGAAGCAATTATCAATATCAGCAGCGCACATCGACATTAACTTTTATAATAACTACAAATTGAATCTTCCGAAACAATTCACTAGGTGTCATTATGCAATACTTGAAGTGAAAGTTTTATTGGTGTTTGCGGTATAAAAATGCTAAAGGATAAAGGGCTTATTAATATCGACATGTTGAATTTTATGGAAAGGTTTTACTCCTATCGACTTCATCGTATTTTCTACATTTTCTAGCGTTCTGTATTATAATTAAAGCGATACTTCCCGAACAGTGAAGCAGAAATTTTGCTCTCGTATATAAATTAAATTAATTTCTACGAAGCTACAAGCTATATGAGCTACAAATGAAATTAGCAAACTGACATCGTGTCGTATTTTACTACAATTCTCTTCCTTATTCCGCCTTCTGGCTTTGACTGAAAACTGTTATAAGATAAAAGACGTATGAATATTTTTCGTATTTTCATTTACGTTCAGAAAAGATATTAAAAGATATTAAAAGATGTAGGAAGTACGATAAATATTGTAATGGCGAAGGAAATTACCAGTGTTTCACTTCATATATTGGTAGTAAAACGATTTTCTTCTCTATATCAAATATCTCGCGGAAAGTAATAATCTAGATATATATATATATATATATATATATATACATGTGTGTATATATATAAGGATGGTCTTTATTATGGACATTTTCGAATTTCTTTGCTCCCAAGGGCTCAAATGCTTCCAAATTGATAAAAAAATCTCTAAAAGTTTTAGCTCTTAATATTAACTTTTAGATAGTGCGCAATTCAATCAAAGTTTTGTATGGAATTAGAATGAAAAATTTTATATAACTTAGCGAAAAATGTATCAAAAATGATAATTCATGCCATGTTTTATTAAAAATTCGACGCTTTACAAATCAGATTTTTTATAATTTGTTTTGTAGAGCGTCGAATTTCCAATAAAACTCATTCATTTGTGCGCTAAGTTATATCAAAAAAACATTTTTAAATTTTTTTCCGTGCTAATTCCATACGATAATAAAAAAATAAAATAAAAACTGATGTTTGTGAAATAGATTTAATGGTAATAATCAATTAATAAATTTTTATCATTCTTTAACTTCTCGAAGAAAAAGTTCAAATTTGATTTGCTAATTTTAAGTTTTCTCCATTTTTCAAGTAATTCAATTTCAATTCAATTTTTGTCATTCGATGTAATTAGATAAGAACTCTAATTTGTCAATTTTGCGCGACAATCGGTCAAGCCGTTTCCTTGGAATTAGCAGTAAAGTGTAAAATCTTACATCAACGTTTTAGCCTAAAATCTTGAACTAAATTCAAAAATTGTTCGAAATAATGGATGGGAATTACGTTGATTAATTTTTAATAGTAATTGGCCGGGCCGTTTTTTCATAAATATATGTAGAGAATTTTTTTTGACGGTTTTCTTAAAACTTTGTATTACGATAGGTTTCGTAGTAAATTTAGTATAACATACTAAAATAATATAGGCCTACGGCTAAATTTAAAAAATTCATAAAAGTTTGGATTTGCGCCTCGCGCCTAATCGATTCTAATCAAAATCTATTCCTTTCGTGCATATGTAGATTCCTTCTGATGCATATTGTAGGTAGCTACTGATCACAGTTGGCGTCCACATTCTACAAATATACATTTAGAACCCATTTTTTTATATATTAAACAAATTAATTTAATTTATACAATTACAGATATTATATTTTATATATAATATACCATTTAACAACTGATTCGTTTAATCTGATATATATATATATATATATATATATATATATATATATATATATATATATATATATACATATACACACTTATGTATAATATTTATATCATTTGTGGGTACGATATTAAACGGGAGTTTTGTGCCATGTCTCCCTCGAAATCAAATGCAGACATGTTTTGGGGCTCTGATGGGATTCTAATGTGAAACGAGCCCTAGGGCTCGTTACAAGTTCCTCTGTCAAAGGAGAGAAGAGAATGTAAACAAATCAAGTGAATTGAATACGTTTATAATTATTTGGGAGTATTCAAACAAATGTGTCACTCAAATTGACTTTTTGGGGAGAGATCAGATGGAGATGAACATATCCATCCAGATCTCTAAATAATATTTAAATGATAATTGAAACATGGAACGGATCAGAGATGAGGACTGTAAATATTGCTTCGGGGTGAAATGGACTGGCCAAGGTAGGAAATGGAGCAGTGGGATAGGAAAGGACTCTACTAACAAGAGAACAGTAGATCGGATTTATCTTGGTAAGGAATGGAATGTCGAAAATCAGAGATAGGGACGATATTAAGGAAATTAACGAAATATGCCAGAAGAAAAAAATAATACAGTAATAAACAAATTTGTATATAGCTTAACAAATAAATATTGCGATTTATAACCTATTATCAAAATAATTTTTTAGGTACTTACTACTATGAACCTCATCCTTGTATCTTGTTGTAAGTCAAAGTTACAGATAATTTATTTGTAGGGCTCGCCCGTAGGTAAGCGGTTAAGAGCGACGGGACTTGTTTCAGAGGTCCCCCGGTTCGATACTCACTTCGAGCAGCCTGTTGTCAGGCAGAAGTGACAACGATTTTCACTTGGAAATATAGATAGCAATATGTTTGCAAGTGAAAATAGCCCTCACCCGGCATTGCTGCACCAATAAAATGTCAGCCCTATTAGATTAATTCTAATAACAAAAAATCATCAAATATGGATGGATTAACTATTGGGTTACCATTTAAAAAATACGAAGTAAGGAGAAGTTTCAACCCAACAGCTCATAGGACGCAAGGTTCTGATTGCTGTTCAAAAATAATATAAAAAAAAATTATTTGTCAACAAATTTGTCAACAACGATTCATTACTATTAACTGAATAGTAGATTGGACATCGAAACAAAACATATTAAATTTGTCATGTCATAATATTTATTTTTGTAAAAAAGTATTTTATATTACAATATTTACATAAAGATATAATCAAAGACAATATAATTAAAGATAATTACAAATAATCGTATCTCCACAATTTCAAAGCTTACAAGCTGTTTTTTTATAATAAATGAATTTTTAGCGCATTCGTGGTTATTTTGTGTCATCAACGGCGATTTTAGAGTGTTTGGAATTGCTGAGAAGTCTTCTTTTTGCAAATATTACCACGGACTCCCTGTCTACTTATAAACCATATAGAACATTATAATCATGTTTATGAACGGGTATAAATTTCGTATGCACCATCTCGTTATTACACCGTCGATAATGCGTTTATTATTGGGCAAAATTTTAATTATGCATTTACGGGGTGCATAGGGGGCTTCTATGTATATTTTCATGCAAACTGCATTCGAGATAGTGCAGGTTGTGCTTTATGCGAAATCGAAGCGAATGAAATTATATAGTATGAATATATAATATATATATATATATATATATATATAT
>NW_020536999.1:23483338-23506135 GCF_003426905.1 Ctenocephalides felis
TATTTATTATCAAATATTATATATAAAAATTTATATATATATATATATATATATAATTAAAAACAGTGCTTTTCGGCAGTTCAGTTTGATATAGATATTTTTGAAAGATTTCATTCAATCATGTTTTCTTTCATTAATATTCAAATTTGAGTAATGTCCATATTCTGAGTAAAATGTATTTAATTTTGAAAACTCAAGCATAACCAATCATGTAGGCCCTTTACAAATAAATTAATAACCACAATAAATAACACTTATAAATTTTACGATATGATTAAAAATTCCATATATGCCACCACTATAATTTTTATTTTATGTTAGTCCTACAGACATGCAAAAATATCGATCAGAATGATCGTTGTTGAAGTTCTCTTTGCAGCTTGTGAAAAAATTCTGATACGTACAAAATATTTTTGGTTTTAATCTAACATCAGCCGATCTTATTAAGCTATATTATACAGAATAGAACACACTATATAGTGACACTAAATAATGCCCTGTTTTTCCACAGATGCTAATAGGTAATTTATTATGTCTTAAATTGACTAGTCGGACTTGAGATTGTGAGTTGTAAAACTATAGATTCTAATTAATTGTTCTGTAATTTTTTTGAGATTATAAAATTCTAATCTAAAGTACTTCAACACAAAAGGCAAACATTATAATATTTTGGTAAACACTATATTAGAAAGTAAATAAAATCTCAGTTGGTCAATCGTCAATTTACTAAAATTAATACAATATATGTCGCTTTTATCAAATTAAAAATGTTATGCAAATGTGTGTTGTAACGTGCTAATATCTTATATTAAAAAAACAATGTTATTGTTTATTCAAATATAAGTTTTCAGTTATTATTATTGTAAAAAATGAACCCATAACTTTACTTACTGTCTATCCTTTAAAATATGTACTTTTAAAATACAGCCTCTTTTAGTGTTGAAAAAATAGACGTTGAACATCGAAATATGACTGTTTCCTTTAAAAATAATGAAATAAATATAATTGATTACATAGTTAAAAATATATTTGCCTTCATTTTGAAGTACTTTTCTATCTCGTAAATCTACTGATTGCATCGAGTTTTGTGAAATATTGGTACAGTTTTAAAAATAATATTTCTACAATTAATTAAAATTGTTTAAGGACGTTTTTTTACAAATCTTTTTGAAAATCATATCATCATATTAAGAACAATAACCTGATGTATATAATATGTATTATAATATCTTTTATAAAAAATCGTTACTATAATGATTTTTAATAACATTTGAACGTTTAATATTATGACTAAAGAAATCATTGATAACTTTTCGAAAATTATTTGAGCTTGAAAAAATATTTGAGACCGCAAGCAAAATATCGTTTATCTATTAAGTTGCTAATGAATCTTTGAACTGAGAGCTTCTGTTCTCCTGAATCTTTGATTAGGATGCTCCTGTTCTCAATCAACATAAACCAAAATAATGTATATATCTTTTACTTCGGTTTAATAAAACATTACAAATTTTGAATTTTTCCTAATCTGTCTAATTTGTGGAAAAAAACGTACCATCCCAGATATCACAATAAATGAATAAATATTAGTTAAAAACTAAATAATAACTTTGTTTTACAGTTGCAATCTCCAAACCGAAAGTGGTTTTTGAAATACCGATGCTTGTTGTTCTTTACCGCCAAGAATATAAACAAACAAGGGTAACCTGCTCTGTCCATCACCACGACCAGCACTACGGGCCCTTGTTTTTCTAACAGGAAGAGCCATCAATTCTACACCATCCTCTGCACAAAATGGAGGGTTGTCCATCCCTGAATCAGGAGTATCTAAAGCTCGACGGGCCTGAAAAAGGTACAAGCCGCGATAATATTTCTACTATTTGACCTAAGGCAATATTATAAATTATTTGATTCTCTACTAATTGTTTATGCATTATACAAATAAATTACTTTAAAAGTTAGAAGAGATAATAAATAATTGCAACAATGATTTTTTACTTGCTGAGCTCTGGCGTCGTCATCATTTCTCTTCATCAATATATGCTGAACGTCAGGTCCTAAATAATGGGGATTGCAGAATCCAAATAATCCTGATTGTTCATTCAACCTGTTAACTGTCTCTGCACTGGCATAGTCAGAAGTTGTTTCGTTGTCTTCAGAAAGTTTTGTTTCCTTAAAACGCACAGATGCCGATTTTGGGATGTCATCTCCATCGCACAAATGAGAAGAATAACTTTGTTCACCATTTGGACGAAATCTTCTATTCGTTTCACTGATATAAACAAAATATGAGTATTTCGGTACAACACTTTATGTTAAATAAGTTACCTGGAGTTTTCAGTTGTTGGCGATAGGGCTCGGAAATTTGGTACTGAAACATGATCCCGTGGTATTTTGCATAGCTGAAACGCATATGAGCTATGTGATCTAGGAAGATTAGAAGGCTCGTCTTCGTCATTGGTTCTTAAAAGGTTTTCGGTGCTGTCGTCAGCGCTGGGAAGAACCGAGTAGTTGCACCTGGAGCTCGCGCCAAATTTAGGAATATTTTTAGTGATTTCTTTCAAAAATCCAACGCCTAAAATGCACTCTCATAAACATCTACTCATTTCTTATTGTTTAAATTTCTATTACCTGCAGTGTTGGAACTATTTCCGTTCTGAATGCTTTCTTCGTAAGGAGGAGGCGGTATATCGTCGTCAGGACATGGAGACACTCTGTTTCCCGGAAAGCAATACGAAGGTGGTTTTTGACAAATGCTGGAAGGCGTCGTCGTTAATATTGAAGAACTCGATGATGCTGATGGTGTTGCTGTAGAAGCTTCCGGTTTTAAATGCAAAGAAGAAACTGCTAAAGCAATACTTTGGGAACGCGGTTGCGGACCTACGCCTACCGTAGAAAGTTTATCCCAAGTTTCTGTACCTGCGGATCAGTAAAATTCTTGATAAAACTGGTAAATATTATTAGCAGTTAATATTATTATTTTACCAAAGCTAAAGCGCCAAGAGTCATTGGATAAATTTCCAGAAGTCTCTCCACCAAATATCAACATTGATCCAGGAAGTCTACAAGCTGCATGACTATGCAAAGGACCTGGACTCATCTTGCCATTTTTGATGCAACTCCATTCTTGACGTGCTGCATGTACAAACAAAAATATCATCAATTACCCATTACCAATGTATTAGGATTTTCAATTATATTTACAAGTGTTCCATTTCCACAAATCTTGTCGTTCTTGCAAATCCGTCATACCACCATAGATCCAAATGTCATTTCCATTAATTACTGCACTGTGTTTGTGCCTCGGAGGGGGCACTAATGAATTATTGTCACTTCCTTTTCTTTTACGAGGCCACAAAAGTTTCCAAGTTTCAGTTTCTACAAGGAAGCATTTTATTTATTATTGTTCATTTATTTAGTATATATCTGAAGATCCCACAACAACTCAGTATACCTAAATCGATATTAAATATTGAAATACAATTCAAAATGGTTATATTCTGCTAAAATTTATTACTCGTATATATGTTTTGAACAAATCCATTAAAAAAATGTATTTAGAAAATTTGTACCAAAATAAATAACCTACAATATTTTCTAAAATCATAATGTCCTAAATAAAACTGTTTTAATCTAAGATGGAAAAGCAAAAATATTCTTGATAAGTTTTGTGAATATTTCAGAGGTATTACAAAGATATCAAGTTGCACATAGATATACAAATATTTACCAAAATTAAAAGCCCATAACTCATCAGAAGATCCTCTTAAATCCTGATAACCACCATGAAGAAGCATATGACCTCCAAAAATAAGGGCACAGTGACCTCTTCTACCACGAGGAGCTTGATCCGTTTTATTGAAACGCACCTTTCGCCATCTGTTGTCCTGAAAATAATGACAAAATAAGTATTTTTGTAACAAATAATAGCGAAAAATATTATTTGTATCAATGCACCTGTACACTGTATACCCATAAAGGGGTCTCTGTACTTGAAAACCCTACTTCACCCCCGAAAACATATAAATGTCCTTTGTAACCTACGGCAGAGTGCTCTTGAAGACTTGGTGGTACTTCTCCAGAAGGGATTAATTTTTGCCATTTTCCGTCAGCTTGAAAAAATAATATTTATTGATATTAATAAACTTTTGTTTGAAATTTCATATACTTACATATTCATATATCAGCCATTTAATTAAAAAAAAAATAGATATTTTTAAATGTTCCTTAGAGTTAATGAGATAAATATATATATTCTACAGTTTACCTAATCTGTAAGCCCACAAGTCCTTCAATGGTATGTTACCATTTTTACCTCCAAGAAGGTAAAGTCTACCACCAAGAAGAGTAACGCTGTGTTTCGTCCTTCCTGGAGGCGCAGGTGGATCGGCAGGTACACTACTCCACATCATTCCTTCAAATATATATATATATATATATATATATATATATATATATATATATATATATATATATGATAATCCACATTCACACCTACACACACATAATAATGAAAATAATAATAATACTTAAAAATATTCTCCATTACTATTTGGACGAATATCATGTTCGTTCCATCCCTGGTTAAAACCACTTAGAAATCATTTTCCAAAGACTAAACAATTAACTAATTATAATCACATAACAGCAATTATTTCCAAGACAGGTAAATTTGCGTGCAGGTTAATTATATCCGATTTCTGACATCTGATAAAACGAATTTCCTGAATGCATTTTCTCAACTATATATATATATATATATATATATATATATATATATATATATCTCCATTTATAAATTCAGTTGTGTTGTATATTTTCACACATATATTAATTTATATGGTCAAATGCAAATAGTGAACAGTAATAACGTAGCTGGGGGTACGCTATTTTTTCTTTCAACCCTTTACACATTTATAATATCAAGCAACATGGATTAATAAAATGTATTGGTTTATAACGCAAAGTTTGTATTTGATTTAAATCTAAATACTGGAATATGGCTAATGAACTAGCGTTTATAGGACCATATAAATATATAAAACATATTATTTAAATTCTAAATCAAAGAGAGTATATAACAAATTGGTATAAAGTAGGATAATCTATAATATTTTCTAATGCTAAAAGCATCTACAATATTTTGGTATACTTTAAAATCTTAATTATAAGTAAAAAAATAAATTGATAAATTTGTAACTTCTTATGTATTTATATATTAATGATTTTCCTGAATGCATTATATAAATTTTAATGATCGATCATTGTAGATCTACAATATTCTGTTACATTATTTATTTATTTATTTATTTAACATATATAATAATATTCAAATAATTATCGAATAATATTCTAATTTGCAATTTAATATATAAGGTTATTTAAAGTTTAATATAAAAATTTCCAGCATCTTTTATGCACTTATTTTTTTATAATAAAAATAAATATAAAATTTTTAAATAATTATATTATTATCAAATATACAAAATAACACTATACAGCAAGACAGTATACCTTAAAATCGTTATTGAAAATAAATCATCAATTTAGAAGTGAACAAAATTCGTTATAACTTTTGAAACATTCATCTGACTTAAATGCGGTTTTTAAAGAAATTGTAGAAAACTAAATGATGTGCAATATTTTACAGTATTATATCTTTCTAACAATTAAATAGAAAGTATTGAAGCGAGTTCTTTAAAATTAAAATATTCAACAACAAAAAACCCACGAACAACTCGGTGTGTAGGCAAATTGTTGAAAATAAAGTTTTGTGATTGTAAAAATATTTATAGCATTTAATTCGATTGAAATGAGTGAAGTGATTGAGAAATATCTTTACATTTGGTAAATATAAAGTCTTTTCAAACATTGAAAGACCCCACAGCAACTTCACTCAAAAACACACAAAAACACTCAAAAACTAGTAAAAATAAATTATTTAACAAAAGTACATCCATTTCTTACATTTTTTTATTACTTTTAAACTGTTGGTGTAATATAGATAATAAATAAACAATTTCTAATATCAATTCAATACATCGTGAATCAACACAAAAAGTTACTTATATAAAGTAACAGACCAATAAAAAAATTAAATACCTAAATAGTTTGGTAACGAAATTAAATTTCTTCTATATTATTCATTATAGTAAATAAATTAATTTTGAATCATCAATTTTATTTATTAGAATCAATCCGTAACTAATAATCAATAATTACGGGCATTTAATATTTATACAAGTTGCGAAGATAAAATAATGAAATATTAAACTAACTTTCAAAAGTTAGTATATATATATATATATATATATATATATATAATATTTTTATGTTGACGTCTTCTTGAAATCATACATGTCGCTCATTATATATATATATATATATATATATATATATATATATATATATATATATCTTTTATTTCGACGACTGGCTGAAAAACATCATTCACGATATGTCTCGACGTCGAACAAAAAAATCTATTATATATATATATATATATATATATATATATATATACATATAAATCATAACACGTAAACAAAACTAATTTTGAATAAACCTCAACACCAGCTCTCCCACAATTTCCACCTCGTGTATGTATTAGTATCCGTATATAAACTGACGATCAATACGACCTCATGGTTCTCAGGAAATGCATCGCAAAAAACAGCATTAAAAAATTTCAAAATCACTTGAAACACATCAAAATTGATCACATGTTTATTCATTTAATAATATATGCTTTTGAAAATAAATAATAGTTTGTATATTTAATTCAAAAAAAATGCAAATTGTATGCGTTTTAATTTCCATGCTGGAAACCTTGCCGAAGGAAACCTGGGGAACGCGTCTTCGGACATACAATATGGATGGAAAAATAAATAAACCCATATATATATATATATATATATATATAAATATATGTTAAAAATTTTATTATATATATATATATATATATATATATATAATGCATCGTAGGTTTTTTATTGTCGTAGGATTTTTATAGTTTTCGATTACCGATAACGATTTTAAAGTTTACCGAGTTGCTTGAGTATATTATTGCTAAAAATTATTGTATATTAATAACTTCCCGTAGGGTAAGTTATAGCAATGGGCCGAAAAACAAAAATTAAAATTTTTGCAAATCTTGACGTTTCAGACGTATCTGAACATTTTGGCTTACCGCAGAAAAAATGGATTTGAACATTTTGGCTTACCTCAGAAAAATTGGATTTGAACATTTTGGCTTACCTCAAAAAAATTGGATTTGTGTGTGTGTTTTGTGTGTTCGCAATTTTTCGTCCACGTTTTCAGGCGCATGGATCAACCGATTTGAATGGTTAAAAAAAACATTCGATTCCTATTGATAGGGAGTTGTGCTGATTAGTTTTTGGGAAAGGCAGGTCCAGCAGTTACGGAAATAACTGCAAAGAGTGCAGAAAATAGAAATCGAGTAATTGAGAGAACGGAGCATCCGATTTGAATGATCTAAAAAACATTCAATTAGTAATGATTTGGAGAAGAGTTTATTATTTTTTGGCAAAGGCAAGCCCAGTAATTTCAAAGTTACGGAGCTAAATGTGTAAAAAATGGCAGTTTTGGAGAGAACTAAGCGTCCGATTTAAATGATTCGAAAAACTTTCCGCTTGTTTTGTTTCATGAAAAATTTTTGTTGGATTTTTTTTCAAAAATAATTTTTTTTGTATATCGAAAATAAATCAGATTTTATTTTTAATTCTGACTAAAGTTCATCTTTCTGAAAGCATCTAATAAGCTTTCTTTTATTCATTCTTTATGAAGATCTGAAAAAAAATTAAAAATAACATTAACCACATATTAAAAAGCAAAGATTATTTTGAAATTTTTATTTTAAGATATTTCAATATTACTTTGATGTGTGCACATATATTGATACATTTATGTATATTAATTAACATAATTAACTAAATATTTTAATTTTGATAATTATATGTACTTAATTAGGTTGCAACTTTCTTCCACGCCACCCATGAGGTGAAGTTGCCAGGCGCGTTTTTTTTAATGTGGTATCGCCACAGAAATAGATACTTTTATTCATATTTACGTTTCTAACATTTCAGATGGAAATGGATATAGTGTAAATACTACTAAGTATCGATTTGTGCAGCCCTAATCCACTTAAATTAACTTACAAACTAATTATACCTAACTGACCCGAATATAACGCCAAAAGAACCCCCGCGAAATGACCTAATGTACCCCAAAATTTCGGTTTTTAAAAATGAAAGAACCTCTCGTGGTAAACAAAAAAAATGAATATAAAATGTGTACTTTAGTATTTTAGCGGTGATTGTAAATTTATAAAAAAAGAGCATTTACATGATGTACCCCCCAGATCCACCATGTAAACACTTGGAAAAAAACTTCATAGGTTCCCAGCCTATGACAAATCATAATTAATTAATTAATCTGAAGAAAAGCGCGAAAAATATAAGAAAGGCTCTTTCATAACGCCACCCTTTTGAGCTCTGAATAAAAGTACGCGAACAACCCCAAAAAAGGTACGACCGAAAATTTTAATGTCAAAACGCCCCCTAACCTGACATTAACTAAATACTACTATAATACAATAATATTACTAACTATACAATAATAATAGAAAGTCTTATCTCACAGTTAATTTTCCTTTCGATTATGTCATATCTTCCGTCAATTCAGTTGTGGGCGTATAGTGGTGCTCGTTGGTTTTGAGTTCTAGTTCATTTTCTGGCAAATCTCGTGTAAGACCTAAAAAGAGGTAAACATAGAATTTCATTATATTTATTCCTATGGGTTGTAGAAGTAATTGTAGGTACCCACTTGCACATGTCCTTTAATTCGGTAGTGGTCTTGGTAAGACATACAATACAATGTCTTCTTGGAAAGACATCTGAAATGAAAAAAAAAAACATAAATGCCCCTAATAGGGACGAATTTACAAACGAGGCCCCGATTATATTAATAAAAGAATATATGGCCATAACTAATGTCTAATTAACGATAATACGATAAAAACCTCTACATATGCCTATCCTCCTGGCAGTTATTTGGAAGTGTGCTGGTGCTTTGTGGTGCGAAAAAAAATTAATTCTGTAAGCCTGAAATAAAAATTGGTTTAAAATATATAAAGAAAAATGATTTATACATATTACTTAGCAATGTGCTAATAATTTTAGTGTCTTGGTACATCAATTACTCTGACCAATTTTCTCCTATGGGTTGTGGAAGTAGTTCTTGGTACTCACTTGCACATGTCTTTCTATTCGGTAGAGGTTTTTTGCTAGTACCTGTATGCTTCGTAAGCAGTTTCCTTGGAAAGATATCTGAAATGAGATAAAAACAACACAAGTGCCCCTAAAAATAGGGGCATACATACAAACGGGGCCCCGATAACAAAATTAAAAATATTATATACTTATATCTAACTAAGGTCTAGTTACTTAATATTAACTTATGAATACAAAAAACCTGTACATATCCTTATTGAGGTGAACTGAAAGAGTTAAGGGTACTCTTGATAGAGTGTAATGATTGCTATTTGGTATGTTTAGCATCTCACTTCCCAATATGAAGGTTTTACCTTAGTGTCCTAATTCGACTCAACAAAACCTGCAGTTACCAGTGGAGATTTTAACTAACTACACGATTAAAACGAAATCTACTTATCAACTTATTGATTGTTACCGAGTCATGTTTACAGATCCGAGAGCTCGACTGCACTTATGTACAGTGATGTCTTAAGCCTAAATTCGAATGTACAAACGATTGGGCAATCATAAAGCTAGAAACTATTAAAAATGTATAGAACGGCGTAATTACGAAGGGGAAAGCTTAAAATCGGAAAACTCGGATTTTTCGAGATCATGTTTTTTCCTGGTACAACATACCATCACTATGCACTAACTAAGCGAGGGCCTGTGTGCTACGTACTGGATTGACCACCTAAGAGGACTGATACTAAAAGACGATCGCGACTCCGGACCTCATACGATAGGAACCTTTTAGGCAGGAGGGGATTTAGTTTGCACTAAGGGTTGTGCAACTCCTTGGAAACGATGTACGATGGTTTTATAGAACGCAAACAATTGCGACTTTGGACCTCATACGACAGGAACCATATAGGCGGGTGGCGGATGTAGTTTGCACTAAAGGTTGTGCAACACTTTGGAAACATTGCATGCTGTCGTTACAAAGTCGCAATCACTTTTTAAGTATCAGTCCTTTGAGGTAGTCAATCGAGCCAGTAGGACGCCAGCCTCCGGGCAGTTAGTGTATATTGGTGCGTGTGTTGTTCCATGGGCGAAGAACACAATCCAGAAAATGCGAGAGTTCTCCGATTGTAAGCGATTCCCTTTGTCATCACGCCGTATTATACACATCTATAATTTCAAGGTTCATGATCAACCAAAACAATAGTATATCAGAATTTAAACTTAAGACATGACTACAAAAATACAGCCATATCTTCGCACCGACAAACACAACTAGGTAACATTAAATAAGTTAATAAGTATAGATTCTGTTTCATTCGTGTAGTTAGTTGCGCACTCCACAGATAATTACCGGTTTTTATTAAAAGTCAGATTGGGGCGCTAAGGCAAACCCTGTATATTGGCAAATGCAATGCTAAAATGTACCAAATAGCAGTCATTGCACCCCAAAAAGGGTACCCTCAACCTTTTTAATCCACCACAACCTCCTGGCGGTCATCTGGCAGTCCTGGTGCTTACCGTTGCGGAAAGAAATTAACTCTGCAACCCTGAAATGAAAAGTGACTTTAAACAAATGAAATAGACAAAGACCTACAAATACTATTTGGCAGCCTGCTCTTATTCATTCCAATCCTCCGGTACATCATATCGGTGCACATGTTCTCCTGTTCGTTGTAGTATTCTAACTCCTGGTATCTTTAGTTGAGGCCCATTTACACTAAAATAAATGTTAATTTTAGTTATTTTTACACAATTTAGGGTTTTGTAACATAATACCTTTTTTTTTTAACTTCAAACAGTACGTCTTCAACATTTCTCCGTTTAGGAGACTTATTGTGCAATCACAAAAAATTTAAATTATTTAATTAGAATATGTTCGTTACATTACAGCAGAAAAATCAGTCAAAATAAAAACAAGTAATTTATTGAACAAAGTTTTTAGACGAGTTATTTACATCCATGCTACTGATAAAATAATTCCAAAAAATGAAACATTGTACATATAATACTAATTAGAAATTAAAGTGTATGGGGTTGCGTTGCTTCTGGGAAAAACATCGCAAGGATCCATACACCGAATGAAAAAAATTAATATATCTAATTAATTTATTAACGAAACGCGAATTACTTGAACCTGCCGTGGGGGGTAGGCGACAGGAACACATTTAAACACGGAAATCGTTTTAAACGATATTAAAATTACGAATAAGTCGTCGCACGAACAAAAAAAAAAATAATTAAAATGTGGACGCAAATAACTCAGAATTATAACTTTAAAGAATTATAAAAAATAATTAAAAATTGTAAATGTGATTAAATAAAAAAAATCTATGCAGAATAAATCCCCGAAGCAATCCGCCACTGCGCAAAACACTGTATGAAATCTGAAACAAAACAAATGTAGTCAATTTGAAATATTTGAAACATAAGATTTATATTAAAACTTTACAATATAAATATTGCATTAAATTATTTATGTTAACTCAATGGCTAAAATTTAATATTTTCACAACAATAAACACTAAGGCGACTCTTCAGCACAAATATATTGAATTAGAAAATGTAACGTAAATCGTTTAATATAAAAGAGACGAATATTTACATCAATTTATTTACATTCTTATAGTTATAATTCAACAGAAAATCAAGTCAAATCGAATCGATAAAAACAAATTCCATGACACGTATTTGAAATTGAATGTACGAAACTATTACATAATACATAAATATTTTTAAAAGACTTACCACTGACTGTAGTGTACACGAAGCGAGCTCCAAATCCAGAATGATTTTTGTTGGAAATTACGCATTTCTTATATGGGGTCAGAAAGGGACAAAACTAAGAATTGTTACCAGATGATGCTGAAATTCAAAAATTGTTATCTAATTGAATAGTTTCGGGTTCAGAACCACAGAGGGTGCAATACGAAAGGTTTGTACCTCACAATCAGTCTGAATTCAACCTTCCTGGTGAGGTGGTCGAAATTATTACATATTTGCATCTAGTTCTGTTTGATTTATATATTTGATTTAATTGTGAAGTATTATTTGTATTAACTATGTTTTTATTTGTATTTGCGTCTTATTAATTTGTGCGTTTGTATATATAATTATAAAACAAAATTAAAAGTATTTTTGTTTTCTTTTCTGTTTCAAAATTACACTGAAGATGAGACCATCACCTTGGTATCGAAATTTCTGTAATTTGAAAACACACTATTTGACATTTGAATTCTATTCGTAACACACGTCCTTACTTTTTTCCAATCAATACTATCAATACAATCAACTAGTAGTGCATGGCATCGTGCTTTACGGCAAATTGCTGGAACTTCCCGTATTTTGAAACGTAAAGATATGCAAAATGTTCATTTTCGATTTTTGTGCGATTACTATAACTTACCCTATGGACAGTTAATTTAATCAGTTATTGTGTGATTTTATTAAATGGTTTTATGCGAATTTAATTTTGCACGATTGTTTTGTTCGCTTTATTTTTATGTGGTATATGAATCTTACGGGGTATTCTAGTGTAGGAATTTAAACAAATAGTTCTTTTTTTAACTTTCCGTAAGGTAAGTTATTGTAATCGTCCAAAAATCGAAATTGAAAGATAAAGAGCAAAGAGTGCGAGTTTTTGAGAGAACGGAGCATCCGATTTCAATGATCTAGAAAACATTCAATTTTTGATGATTGGGAAAAGAGGTGATTAGTTTTTGCAAAAGCAGGTCCGGCCGTTTCGGAGATACAGAGCTAAATGTGCAAAAATGGCAGTTTTTGAGAGAACTAAGCGTCCGATTTAAATGACTCAAAAAACTTTCTGCTTGTTTTAACAAAATAATTGACTTTGGAAAAAAAATTCTGTTTAAATTTTTTTTGTATATCGAAAATAATTCAGATTTTATTTTTAATTCTGACTAAAGTTCTAATGCTCACTCATATACTTTAAATAAATAATTTCAACTTTGCAATTCAGTTGATATAATTCTTATAAATATTAGACAATACAATATTTATAATAATCTATTTGAAAACATTTAATATTGTTCGAACATTTCGTTACGGTATGGGAAGTTCCAGCAATTTGCCTTAAGGCACGATGCCATGCGCCCGACAAGTTTAATTTGTACAATTCATGTTAGATAAAAAGCTCAACAGTTACATAGAATTTAATAAAAAAAAAACGCATAAACAAAATCTCACACGATTAAATGAGGTGTTACGAGATAATATTTGAACAAATCAAACTATAAAGCTTACATTTTATTTTTTAATAAGAAAGTTCGAAACAAAAGCTTCATCAGTCTTGCCTTGGCCCCTTTCATGATAAAAGCTCGCTCCATCTGCATGCGAGCTTTCAAAGCTCTGTACAGCGCACTAGTGAGAGAAAATGAGAATATTAGATCACCTGTAAAGAAAAATATTAGTGATATTTAATAATAAAAAATATAATTAAATTAAATTAAAAGGTACGACCCACCACAAAATTTGCGGCCTTGACTTAAAAAAGTTGCTCATCCTTGCTCTAAATAATACAATAATTCGACATCATATATTAATGTTATAAAAATTATAAATCGCGTTTATTTAAATCTTGCCAAGGTGCGAAAAGTAGGATTAAAATTTACAAAAATATTAGTAACATTTCTTGTTAAATATGTAAATTATGATAATAAAAAATAAAATTAATATTCACCTTAACAACTGCCAGCATGCTGATTAAAAATCATACACAAGCCAAAATATTCATAAACATATGTCACATATTAGCCAGGATGTTGTACAAAAAATCACACATTGGTCAAGATATTATCTCTAAATAACACATGAGACAAAGACTTTTCTGAAAAAAATGTCTGTAAACCATAGCTAAAATTTAGCATATATTAGCTATTGATCCTGATGTTATCTGAAAAATCATATACTAGTTATTGACTAAAATTCACTTCACTCGCTAAAAGCAAATATTAAAAACAAATACTGACTACATATAATATTTCTAATAACGTTTCTTAAAAATGTTATTTATATATTAAAATAAAATTTCTTCAGTGTTATTTTAACAGGAACGTTTATTTTGCAATGAGCAGAAATACAAGCTTATAATAATAAACGTACAAGTGACCCATAAAATGTCCGCCACTGCTTAAAACCTACAAATATAATATTATATAATATCTATTTACATCGCTTAAATGCAATGACAAAAATATATCTCAACAAATAATTCTAAACATATCAACTAACGTAAAAACAGACATTTTTATCCATTAAATATAATATATATAATATATGGCTAACATCTATTAAATTAAAAATATATTAAATTTTATGCACTGGTAAATAAAGATATATTAGACATTTTATTAAACAAATATAATATATAAAAAATCGCACAAAAGCACGACCGAATCTCAAATAATATAATTAAAATCTAAATTTATATAATAACAGACATTATTCCTAAACAATTATTTACATGTTTAAGTGAAAAAAGCAGTGGCGCACCTTGAAAATAAGTCTGGGTTGCAGACTGAATGACTCAATAATATATAAATCTTTTATTTCAATCTTACTTATCTAATTAAATAATATTTGCGCATTTTTAACAAAATTAAATTATGTGTAGACGATTAGAAAGGGCGCTGTTGGTAAATTGTTGGCGAGAAAAATTACACAAAAACATACATACATACATACACACATACATACATATATATATATATATATATATATATATATATACACATATATTTGTGAGTTTCTTAACAAAATATTTTTAAGTTGTGTTTTCAGAACAAAGTTTTGATTGTTTTTTTAATATTGCGAAAAAAATCAATTAAAACGATCAATTGAATGTGTAATGTACACTTGCTATATCGGTTCAGAAAACAAAACTTGAAAAATCCAATAATAAATACATGTATCCAAATAAAATCGGAATGATTATTAATTTCTTTTCGATGAGCCATTCAGCGCTGTTTACTTTCGTAACAAAAAAAAAACGAAAAAAAATACAATTCACATATACATTTTTTTTAAAAAAAATCCTCGCACAATATGGAATCTCATGAAAATCATCTTGAATATTAAAATTTAAAAAATTTCTTCTTCATATAATGATATATATATATTTATAGATTTTTTAGAAATTATTACAAAAAACTTAACGAATTTTCGTGTACATTGATTTAGCTACACAAAAGCTGAAAGCCTTGAACGGAATTCCAGCGAACGACTAAAATTTATCAATATTCATTTATTTAATTTTTTTGCGCAATTTTTTTTAAATAACAGAGCAAATAAACATCGGAAGCGACATGTTGCCCTTCCCGGGGGGCGCATAGAAAGGCGCTCCAATTCCGGGAGCAGGGGCAATTTTTTTCAATACTCTCATTGTGTTTTTTTTAGTTAAAGATATGCATTTTTTTATTTGACAAATATTTTAAGCAAGTATAAAATCGTTTCGATGCATGTTTTATTCTTTTATTCAATTTTATTTAATTTTTTTGCTCTGTTTTGTTTCATATTTATTTTTAAAATTATTAGTTACAGCTATGTAGTTTTTTTTAATTTTTTTGGTTTACGGAAGAACTCATCAACCGTTCGTTGGTTTTTTTTTCAAACTTTTTTTTTAAATACAAATTTGTACAAATTTACCACTAGACTGCATAATATATTATTTCGTAATAATATATTTCTATCAGGCGTATTACATTCTTTTACTTTCGTTTACAAATGACTTGAATAAAAATAATAAAACAGAGTGTGCGAACCAGAATGCAACAAAATTCAATAGGCATATTCTCGGATAAGCTTGCTCTATCAATAACATTTCTAGTAATTTCAATTAAATTATTTAAATAACTATCTTCCTTTCAGCTTTTTTACCATCGATCCAAGCCAGCACACCCTGTCTGCATAAAAAGTGGAGTTATGAACGCTTTTCGCTTTGCAACCGATAACATCCAAAAATAATTCCAATTTTTGTAAACTAATTAGCTATATTTATAGCACTATTCATAGTTAAGAGCAAAAAGCCATCATAATTACTAAAAGAAAAATATTTTTCTGCCTGCTTTTTATTAACCGTGTTCACAAAATGTATTTTGGCAAAATTTCGACAACCATAGAGTTTTCATAGCTTATCTTAAAGTATCCGAAAACACAAAAAAATATGTTCAATTCCAAACAATAACCGACTGTCAGTGTATTTTATATTATCGTAACTACATTTATAAATATATTGAAACCTAGATCAATTTTTATAAAAAATGTTTGACCGATGTGTGTCGCTACCACCAGCTATAGTTTCACATAGCGGCATACGCTTTTCTCGGGCAGTCGGCTAATAAAATTGTTACTTAAAATGGTGACTTCAGAAAGGCAATGAAAACTACACTTTTTATAAATTCACAACAATGAGATGATATTTTTATTTACAAAAGCACATAAACCCATATTAGCCATAGTACGAAAATTATTATTTTTTTGGTATCACCTTGGTATTAAATGTACTACTTGAAAGATATACACTTTGTGTGATTTAAGAAAAATCGTAAATTTAATAAATGCACGCTGGAAAACTTTCTTGATTTTAAAGTATACAAAATTACTGAAGAGCACTTGTACAAATTTGTCAAATATACAAGTTACGAAAATATATTCGCACTATTTTAGGGAATAGCAACCCTTCATACAACTACCTCTGCAAAGGTTATCCGATAGTGTGAGAGCTAGTGTCCCCACATAGTGTATACCTATTTATTGTAAGTCTACAAAAATTATCATAGAATTTATTGATGATCGTTTCGTTTCGTACAAATTCCTTCTCATACTGAATGCTTATAATAAATAAATGCTATAAATAATGCTGCAGCTGATATGGGTTCATGCGCGACAAAGAATAAAAATGTAATTTTCTTTATCTACTATATGTACACAATTAGTGAAATATCTAAAAAATGACTATAATATATCGATTACCAAAAATACACGAGAATCCACAACGCTTCGTTTTATTTTTAAAAAATAGAACGTTAGTTATATTATTATTTTTATGTCATATTGTAAATTTGATTTAAATCTGTAAATCCTCTAACAACTGGGGAAGAAATTTCGTGCGAACAATTTGTGCGAACACAAAAAATATCGCATTCTAAAAAATATACTCTTTTTTGCATTATTTGGTTTTGCTTTTGGAATCGACTTTCGGTGCTCAGTCTAATAATAATTATAGCTTATCCACTAAATATGAATAAAACTATTAAAATAAGAAAGCTGGAAATTGATGAAGTAAAATTTAATTATTCAAAGGTCCTAGTCCCACTTGAAGAAAAAAAAACATGTTTATCACAAGATTAAAATATTCGAATAACTTAAATAAAAAAATCATCTAAAATGGTTCGGTGTTACAAATTAATTTAATATCCGATATTAAATATCCAAAAATCATATCTATCATTAGACCTAGCACCGGTAAGTTAATTTCAAGGAATTTCCTCTCCATTATAAACAATCATTTAGCATTCACATAACTTTCTATCAGCCCTACAATTAAATTAAATAAATCTGTTTCCAAAATACTACAGATGTATATCGTTTAAAACTTTAAACAACTACTTAAAAGTTAATTTATATCAAAGCTAATTTTATTTTTTTTATAGCGCAAAATATTCGCTCATATATATATATATATATATATATATATATATATATAAATACATATATGTGTATATAATTTTTTTTAAATATTTTTTTTGCCATTTATTATAAGGTGACCAGTCTTCAGTTAATACTTTTGACACATTATCGATCATACAATTAAAATGGAGATGATGTTTGAAGAAAAACATTTTTTAAAAATATAATTTAAATTAATTTTATTTATCAACAACATTAAAAAGCAAAATAAAAAAAACGTATTTTTTATCAATTTTCAATTGTGTCGTGGAATGAACGATTTGTCTGACAATTTGTAACATTATATTATTTGTGGCCTGAATTATATAATTATTTTTTAAGATTTTTCTATATTCAAGTTACGATAAAAAAATTACAATTATTTTTTAAGATTTTTCTATATTCAAGTTACGATAAAAAGTGCATCGTAAAATCGCTGCATTATAATACATAACGCATTCGAAATAAGTTTCTAGTTTCAAAGTCATTTTTGAAGTATACAGAGTTTTCTGTATGGTCTATAACATTTTATAGATAACAGGATTTTCTACAACTTATCCAAATATACTTCCAAGCGAATCATTCGAATATCAAAGGCAGATCAAATCGTCCATTCTAAATAAAATTTATTATTTTCTTCAACGTTTTTAATACAAATATGAAAGATAAGGCGATAGGAAGCATTTCTATAATATTAAATAATTAATTTATCAAAAATTATCTTATCTATAAATCAGCGAATGGAATCATTTCTCATTTCCGAGACTAATTTGAGAAATCCTAATTAATATTATATAATATTCACTTATCAATTAAGAAAAGCAATAATAATAGCACTGCTGCGGAAGAATTTTCATCTAAGCATAAATTAAACAATTATTCATCAATCGATTAACAACAAATACTAAAAATGACGATGCTGAAAAAAATATATCATGATCTTAAATTCTAAATTTTATGTACAAAACAAAACCGGCTAAAGATCCGATTTCGGTATTTCATATATATATATAAACTCACTCTAATTTCAAAACCGTATTTCTTTTGGTTATTACCTAAACACATCCACCACATTTCAAATCTTTTATCACAGGAAAATTTGCGTGCAAATAAAATAAAAAATCGCAAAAGTTTCCGAGGAAAACGAATCCTGACCAAGATGGTAATTTTTTTCTAAACTATCAATATAAATGCTTTTTTAAACACCTTTTTTCTTGACCACTTAGTATATTGCACCAACATTTTAAAAAATCTACGAATTTCTTGAAAAATACATTTAGACTACAAATCCATTATATTTACAACAAAAAAAACATTTATACGAAAATTGTACGATCCATCATGGAGTCGTTACATCTACAGCTAGTTTTATCTAAAGAAATATTTAATTTATTTATAGGCATTCTTAAATACTAAATTATTATTATTACATTATTTTAACTAAACATTTAGCATCAATTATCTTCATTTCTTTTATAAGAAACTGTTTTATCGTACGTGGCAGTGACTTATGGTACAATATTTAATTAATTAATTAACTAATTAAAGTTTAAATTAGTGTAAAAGGTCTACAAAACACTAATCGATAAAAGGTCACGGTAAAATTACCATTTATTTACCCCATAAATTTTTGGAAAAATACCTAAGATAAGCAAAATATGGTTCTAAAACAAAATTTGATTTTGAAATATTGACCTCAAGAATAAAAATATACATTAACGATTTCGCTAAGACTTTTAAGACATTAACGAGTGTGTCGACTTTTGCTTCAATATTTATTATTCTGAGTTAAACAATTGAGTATTCAAACGTTTTATGGCAATTTTTAATTTTGAAATATTTTTTTTTGATAATGTTTGCAATAGGATAGGGCGGGTCATAGAAGTCCATTTTGACTTTTAGCAATTGTATTGTTAAAACCAATCTAATGATCTCACAACAAATACGTATATCGTCAAAAACATTTACGAGCAGAGTTGGAACAACTATTTATTTAATTTATCTCTTGCTAAATTGCTTTTTTAAACTTAATTTACTTTTTTATTTACTATTGTTTATGTTTACACCTTTGCTGGGGTAAAGGTTCAGTTTATAGGGGTTGTATAAAAAAATTTTTAAGTTGATTCTAGTTTAAAAATAAAAATACGTATTATGAACAATTGAATAACGTATACATAAAAATTATATCAAGGTCTCGTAAACTAAACAGTAGTGCTCACAACCAAAAAAAAACAACGAAAAAAAATACTTTTGTTATGGATTTTCAAACATTGGCGTTTATCTCATGATAGCGAAGTCTCAAGTATAATAAGTTATATATCTTTTTTCTACTTTTAAATATTGTTGTTAATTTTTTTTAACTTTCTGTGTTTTTGAGATATCGGTGTTGGACCTTTTTACCCGCTCTACCCTATATTAAAACAAAATTGGAGGAATTGGTGGCTCGTACAGCTGTGTGAAAAACACTCTCGTTAGCGAAACGGTTAATGATGCAAAATGATAAATGTTTGTTGAAACTTTGTTCAAATCGTAACATTATACTAAACAATAATGCAAAACTGATGAAAAAAACAAAAACAAGATTTATATTCCGATGTGAAAAAAATTGGAATCGTAGACTTATACAAAAAATAGTGTAAAATATGCTCAACTAGTTGTCTCCAGGACATTTTTTAATCCAAACAACAAAATTCAATTACAACACTACACAAAATGCGTTTAAATCTACGATCCAAACAAATTATAAACCCAAATCCATCACCATAAGTTACCAAAATTTTTCCAAAAATTTATGCTCTTCATCCACGACGTCTCTTATAACTACCATCATTTCTACAACTATGGTTCAACATCGTCTTCTTGATCTTCGTTCAGACATGTCTCCTCAGATGTAAAGCGAGATGGTCCGATCTGGAGAAGCACCTTTCGCATTGGTGACACTTGAAGGGTTTGGCACCAGTATGTTTTCGGTAGTGACGTGTGAGTTCATCAGATCGCGCAAAACGCCATGTGCAACCTTCCCAGGAACAGATGTAGGGTTTTTCGCCTAGAAGGTAAAGGACACATTAAAATTGAATTATAATGAAAATATTTAAAATAAAGATGAGCTTTATGTTTACACAACAGGAGAAAAAAATGGTAAAGGAACTGATGATATTGATGATCATAAATGGTATTTCCTTATTTTCTAATGAATTGAATATTTGGTCTCATTAACTTTCTATAGGGTAAGTTATTGTAATCGTCCAAAATAGAAATCGAGTTTTGGAGAGAACGGAGCATCCGATTTGAATTATCCAAAAAAACATTCAATTCGTAATAATGAGGAGATGTGGTGATTAGTTTTTGGCAGACAGGTTCAGCCGTTTTAGAGATACGGAGGCAAATGAGCAAAAATGACACTTTTTGAAAGAACGGAGCATCCGATTTGAGGGATTCAGAAAACTTTTTGCTTCTGTTGTTGAAACAATTAATGGCTGGTGAAATTTTATATTACATGCCAAAAATGACGAACTTGCACAGTTCTGTATATTGCGTGACTAAAGCTATGACAATATCATGCAGTACGGTTTATATGCCGAATAAAAATAAAATTAGTGGTGTATAGCATCGTGCCTTAAGACATATTGCTGGAACTTTCCGTACAAAAAATAAAATTAAAAAAAAAATCATATAGAAATATTTTGGAAATTTGATTTTTTTTTCAAAGCGATCGCACTGCTTTAGATGAAATATCGAAGCGCATAAGAGCCGCGTCGCTGTCTAACGGACAAATTATGTTACGGAGCCCATAGAAATGTAAACTAAATTAATACACATTATTGAAGTCTCCATAAAATATCTGATAATTTGATATGCATATGTCTAATGATCATTTTTGACCGCCAAATGGCGTTTTTTAACTTTTTTACTCTATCTCTGAAACCGCTAGACTTGTCTTTCCAAAAAATTAATCAGTTCTTCATTTAGCAATACAAGCATGCATACATACAAAACAAATACTAAAACATACATATACAAAATGTTTTTTGAATTATTAAAATCGGATGCTCCGTTCTATTAAAAACTAAGTTACAAAAAACTAATCAGCACGTCTTCTTATCAATACGAATCGAATGCTTTTTGAATTATTCAAATTGGTTGATCGGTGTCCCGAAATCGTCGATGAAAATTTGTATCCGCACACACACATACATCCATTTTTCTAAGGTATGACAAACATATATACAAATATTCATTTTCGATTTTTTGCGATTACTATAACTTACCCTACGGCAAGTGAAAAATATTGTAAATATCATTCAAGATTCTATAACAATAAGCCTTTAGCTGTCCTGCTCTTAAATAAGTATTGAAAGTTCATCAGATATGCAGAAACGCATCAAGAATTGGTGATTTAATACAAGTATATGTATTCAATTCAACTAACAAAGACAACTATTAAACAACCATTCATTGTTTATAAATAGTGATTTTGATTAGGCAGAATTTTCTAACACTATTTTGCCCTAAGTCAACTCGAAAAAGAGGTTAGAGACACCTTAAACAATTAACATGATATAATTAATAACTCCCGTTTCGACGACCAACAATATACCCGATGTCCTCCCATAAACACATTAGGTGCCACCAAGGCGGGGTGCTCTTTGAAGGGTGCTCTAATTTGATCCTTTGATGACTACTAATCGCACCCAATCTTAAACTGTGCGAACTTGCGGTCAGGTAAGTTTAGGACATGAGGTAATTATAGATTAACATGGAACGGACTTGGGCAAAAGGCTAAACAGACCTGCTTTGTAAATTACCAAGGATAAAAGAGAATTTAGAAGCAAAAAATTTAAATATAAAACGTTGTTTGGAGTAAAAATAAGATAGATAGCAA
>NW_020536999.1:23507135-23641371 GCF_003426905.1 Ctenocephalides felis
GTTGGTTTATTTGACAAGTTTTTACTAATATTATATGTCAAAAATCAATCCAACTCGGAGAACGACGACGACGACTTTGAAATCCTTCGCGATCGCTAGTCGACTAGAGTCTCGGTCGACCAAAGACGGATCCAAAAAAGTCCAGATGAGACGACCCAATCACATTGAATTGATTGCTCATTTGAACAAAATGAAACCCAACACAAAAAGTTGAGTTGACGCTCAGTACTCGAGTAATAAGTGCAATGAAACAGCTGCAAGGTCGTTATTTCATAATCGACCTTGCAGTATTTCGAAGCGTGTGCTGAATGCATAAATGCCGCATGATGCATTTATGTTTGGCGCCATCTCGTGCCATGTTCAATAATAACTGGCAGAATGACTGGTATTGCACCGTGTTCACAGTAAAATTTACACAAAAAAATATTGGTCAAAAAAATTTTGGTCAAAACCAAATAATTTTGGTTAAAAAAATTTGGTCCAAAAAATTTTGGTCCAAAAAATTTAACCCAAAAAATCTTGGGAAAAAAAATTTTATCAAAAAAATTTTGGGAAAAAAAATTTGGCGCAAAAAATCTTGGGAAAAATAATTTTGGCACAAAATTTTTTGGTCAAAAAAATTTTGGTCAAAAAAAATTTACCCCAAAAAATTTTGAGAAAAAAATTTTGGTCCAAAAAATTTTAGTCAAAAAAATTTTAGTCCAAAAAATTTTGGTCAAAAAAATTTGGCCCAGAAAATTTTGGTCAAAAAAAATTTTGGTCCAAAAAATTTTAGAAAAAAAAAATTTGGTGAAATAAATTTTGGTTAAAAAAAATTTTGGTCCAAAAAATTTTAGTCAAAAAAATTTTGGTCAAAAAAATTTTTGTCAAAAAAATTTTGACCCAAAAAAATTTTGACCCAAAAAAATTTTGACACAAAAAAATTTTGACCCAAAAAAATTTTGACCCAAAAAAATCTTGGTCAAAAAAATTTTGACCCAAAAAATTTTGGTCAAAAGAATTTTGACCCAAAAAAATTTTGACCCAAAAATTTTGACCCAAAATATTTTGATCCAAAAAAATTTTACACAAAAAAATTTTACACAAAAAAATTTTGACCCAAAAAAATTTTGACCCAAAAAAATTTTTGTCAAAAAATTTTGACCCAAAAAAATTTTGACCCAAAAAATTTTGACCCAAAAAATTTTGACCCAAAAAAATTTTGACCAAAAAAAATTTTGGTCAAAAAAATTTTGACCCAAAAAAATTTTGACCCAAAAAAAATCTTGGTCAAAAAATTTTGGTCAAAAAAATTTTGACCCAAAAAAATCTTGGTCAAAAAAATTTTGACCCAAAAAAATCTTGGTCAAAAAAATTTTGGTCTAAAAAATTTTGGTCAAAAAATTTTGACCCAAAAAAATTTTGGTCAAAAAAATTTTGACCCAAAAAATTTTGGTCAAAAATTTTGGTCAAAAAAATTTTGGTCAAAAAAATTTTGACCCAAAAAAACTTGGTCAAAAAAAATTTGGTCAAAAAAATTTTGGTCCAAAAAAAATCTGGTCCAAAAAATTTTGACCCAAAAAATTTTCACCCAAAAAAATCTTGGTCAAAAAAATATTGACCAAAAAAATTTTGACCCAAAAAAATTTTGACCCAAAAAAAATTTTGGTCAAAAAATTTTGGTCAAAAAAATTTTGACCCAAAAAAATTTTGGTCAAAAAAATTTTGGTCAAAAAATTTTGACCCAAAAAAATCTTGGTCAAAAAAATTTTGGCCTAAAAAATTTTGGTCAAAAAAATTTTGACCCAAAAAAATTTTGGTCAAAAAAATTTTGACACAAAAAAATTTTGACAAAAAATTTTTATCAAAAAAATTTTGGCCCAAAAAATATTGACCCAAAAAAATTTTGACACAAAAAATTTTGACCCAAAAAAATTTTGTCAAAAAAATTTTGACCCAAAAAAATTTTGACACAAAAAAATTTTGACCCAAAAAATTTTGACACAAAAAATTTTGACACAAAAAAATTTTGACACAAAAAATTTTGACCCAAAAAAATTTTTGTCAAAAAATTTTGACCCAAAAAATTTTGACACAAAAAAATTTTGACACAAAAAATTTTGATAAAAAATTTTGACACAAAAAAATTTTGATAAAAAAATTTGTCAAAAAAATTTTGGACACAAAAAAATTTTGACCCAAAAAAATTTTGGCCCAAAAAATATTGACCCAAAAAAATTTTGACACAAAAAAATTTTGACCCAAAAAAATTTTTGACCCAAAAAAATTGACCCAAAAAAATTTTGACCCAAAAAAATTTTGACCCAAAAAAATTTTGACCCAAAAAAAATTTTGACCCAAAAAAATTTTGACAAAAAATTTTGACACAAAAAAATTTTGACACAAAAAAATTTTGACCCAAAAAAATTTTGACCCAAAAAAATTTTTGTCAAAAAAATTTTGACCCAAAAAAATTTTGACAAAAAAATTTTGACAAAAAAATTTTGACACAAAAAAATTTTGACCCAAAAAAAAATTTGTCAAAAAAATTTTGACCCAAAAAAATTTTGACCCAAAAAATTTCGGAGTAAAAATTTTGGTCCAAAAAAATTTTGACCCAAAAAATTTTGGTCAAAAAAATTTTGGTCAAAAAAATTTTGGTCAAAAAAATTTTGGTCAAAAAAATTTTGGCCCAAAAAATTTTTGAAAAAAAATTTTTGGAAAAAAATTCTTGGTCAAAAAAATTTTTGGTCAAAAAAATTTTTGGTCAAATAAATTTTGGTCAAAAAAAATTTTGGTCAAAAAAATTTTGATCAACAAAATTTTTGGACAAAAAAATTTTTAGTCAAAAAAATTTTAGTCAAAAAAACTTTTGGTCGGATTATCGAAACATCGGATTATCGGAATATCGGATTATCGGATTATCGGAATATCGGATTATCGGAACATCGGATTATCGGATTATCGGAACATCGGAACATCGGATTATCGGACCATCAAAAAAATGTTTGGTCAAAAAAATTTTGGCATAAAAAATTTGAGTCAAAAAAATTTTGGCACAAAAATTTTTGGTCAAAAAAAATTGGAAAAAAAAATTTGGGAAAAAAATTTGGAAAGACTGGATTATCCGGATTTCGCATTATCCGGACTTCGGATTATCGGAATATCGGAATATCGGATTATCGGTTTATCGGATTATCAAAATATCGGATTATCGGAATATTGGATTGTCGGAATATCGGATTATCGGAATATCGGATTATTCGGACTTTGGATTTGGCCTTAGTAAATATCGGATTATCGGAATATCGGATTATTTGGACTTCGGATTTGGCCTTAGTAAATATCGGATTATCGGATTATCGGAATATCGGATTATCGGAATATCGGATTGTCGGAATATCGGATTATCCGGACGTCGGATCATCTGGACTTCGGATTATCCAGACTTCCGGATTATCCGGAATTTCGATTATCGGATTATCGTAATATCGGATTATCGAAATATCAGATTACCGAAATATCGGATTATCGGAATATCGGATTATCCAGACTTTCGATTATCCGGACTTCCGGTTATTTGGACCTCCGATTATCCGGACTTTGGATTATCCGGATTTCGCATTATCCGGACTTCGGATTATCGGAATATCGGATTATCGGAATATAGGATTATCGGAATATCGGATTGTCGGAATATCGGATTATCAGAATATGGGATTGTTGGAATATCGGATTATCCGGACTTCGGATTTGGCCCAAAAAATTTTGGTCAAAAAAATTTTTGGACAAAAAAATTTTGGTCAAAAAAATTTAGTCAAAAAAATTTTGGAAAAAAATTTTTGGTCAAAAACATTTTTGCTAAAAAAATTTTAGTCCAAAAAATTTTGGAAAAAAAATTTTAGTCGCTGAATGAGTCGGGGTGGCAATGCGGGTACTCCCACAAGGGTCTCTCGTAAGCGAGAACCAATGAAAGGAATTTAATTATTAATTGTACAGGCAGTACTGCACAGTGTGCGACAGCCCGATCAGATTCTGCTCCTGGCAGAAGCAATTGATTGCTCATTTGAACGAATTGAAACCCAACAAAAAGTTGAGTTAACAAAAATTTTTGGTCAAAAAAATTTTGGAAAAAAAATTTTGGTCAAAAAAATTTTTGGTCAAAAAAAAATTGGTCAAAAAAATTTTGGCCCAAAAAATTTTCGGAAAGAAATTTTTGGCCAAAAAAATTTTGGTCAAAAAAATTTTTGGTCAAAAAAATTTGGTCAAATAAATTTTGGTCAAAAAAATGTTGGCCCAAAAAATTTTGGAAAATATATTTATTGATTCAATTGAATTTAAAAACAGGTATTTTCATGTGACACACACAACTAATTAATTTTTATACCTTGAAAGTATAACTAGTATACAAAAGTGCTAAAGTAGACGGCTGCTCTTGGCAATTGGACGTTTATCGCCCAAGTGGACCCCCTCACCACGATAAGGTGTCAGCCACGAGAGGGAGGATTCACTCTGAGATCGACAAAGACTTTGAAATCCGGTTTTCCAAAGTCCGGCATATGCCGCGATCGTCACCCATTTCACGCTGCGATCGCTAGTCGACTCTGGACCCGGTCTTCCAAAATCGTCGAACGCGAACGCTTCTCACTCGCTCACACGTACCATGCAACATGCAACACACAACACACAAACTGACAGCCCCATGCTGTCAGTGCCCCCCCAATAGCCGCAGACAACGGGAGAAGATAGAGGCACCATACCGATATCTCCCGAGTCCGCGATCCAACAAAAATCAAGATGAGACGACCGAATCAGGTTCTGCTTCAGCGGACCTCGAGGCATGGTGCTAACGAGAGGCCTGACAGAAGTGATTGATTCTCACTTGACATTAAAGCCGGTCACTGGGACTCTTAGACACAACGGCCGCTGGGTCGATGTTTCATAGTCGAACTCGCAGTATTTCAAAGCGTGCGCCATATGCCATTTGGCCAAATCGACATGTCTAAAACTGCAAGTTATACAATTTGACGTTATATGTCATATGTCAATCAAATAATGGAATAGGACAGAGATTGAGGGGAACGGGATTTAATATTGATGATGAGTGGATAGGCTCTTTGCTCTTGGCAGTATTGCCGGAAAAGTTTTCGCCGATGATTATGGCGATTGAGCATTCCGGTATAGCCATTACGACGGACGCAATAAAAACGAAGCTGCTGGATATAGGAAACGATGTTGCGGTTAATAATGATGAGGGCGCCTTTGTGAAAAAACAAAATGGCAGGTACAAGCACCGCCAAGATTCAAACTCGAATAATTTTGATATTAAAAAGGAAATTAGATGTTTTAAATGCAAACGACTTGGCCATTATAAAAATAAATGTCGTTCCAAAACTGTGAATAATGAGCCTGATAAAAATGCATTTAACATAGTTTTTTCAACTGGTACATACAATAAAACAGATTGGTACATACAACAAGAAACCTGATGTGCAGGAAATAAGGACAGCTAACAATACGCAAATGAAGGTAGTGTCTTGCGGCAGCGTTTTTCTTAGGACAGAGGTTTATGGTCAAGTTCATGATGTTGAAGTACAGGATGCTCATTATGTACCACAATTGTCTGCTAATTTATTATCTGTTAGCGCTCTTACCAGAAAGGGTAACAGGGTTGTATTCAATGATAATAAATGCAAAATTTATAACAAAAATAACACTTTGGTTGCAGTGGCGGTACTTACAGGTTATATGACAGGTGGAGTATGACAAATAATATTAATTGTTTGTTAGTTACAGATCCTAAGTCAGGAAATACATGGCATATACGGTTAGAACATATAAATAACACAAATTTGTGTAAATCGATTAAAGGCTTAGTGAAAAGACTCACCATATCAGAGAAGGCAACATCAGACATAAATAATTGTATAGTTTGTTGTAAAGGAAAGCAAACTAGATTTCCATTCAAACACAAAGGATCAAGAGCAGTAAAAATTCTAGAAAATATTGAAGATGTGCCTGGCAAGAACCCAATAGAACCAGTAGTAAACAGTGTTTCAGTGAGGTTAATGAATGCAGAAATACGAAAGTCTAAAATAAAAAGAAAGAAGAAAATATTTGATAATTATGTCACATATGCGTGTAACAACTTTCAGAGGCCGAGTGCATGGCAATGTCAGGTGCTTCCAAAGAAGCGATATAATTAAAAGGTTTGTTAATGGAATTAATGGATGTAGATGAGAGTGTATGTTATTACAATGATAGCAAGTCAGCGCAAAAACTCTCATACAATCCAGTTTTTCACAATAGATTAAAACACATCCAGAGAAGCAATTGCAGATGGTGTAATCGATCTAAAGCATGTGCAGGCAAATTATGCGTCTGCTGATATATTCACGAAGAGTTTAAGTGTATATAAACATTTGAAGTTTTTGAGTACACAAATTGTTTAGTATAGTGGGGGTGTTGAAGTTTGATACTAAACGAACTATGCCTACTCTATGTTTATGTATATATTCTCTTTTGTTTTGTGTCAACAAGTGATTGTTAATAATATTTGTAATGCATGTGATTGGTTAAAGAATATACTCGTATAATCAGTCAGTCTGTTTTCATCCCTCTGCATGAACGGTTATATTATTATTCACATAAACTTTTAATATAAATTCTACACCTCTGACAAGTTGCCAATCAGATAATAATGAAAGTGAAAGATTTTTAAGATTCAATTTCCCGACGTTTCAAGTCTTTAAGAAAATACTCCGAAGTAACGTGATCGTTCGTTTTCAAAATATGTGTAATAAATTCACTCAATTAATTTATTTTTTAATGATTAAGTCATTACTTATACATATCGGGAAGTTCATGTAACTTGCCTCAAGGCAAAATACCAATACCAACTGGTTTGAGTTTAAAGATCGGGCGTCATTTTGCCTACTTGATAGCCAGCATGCTAGCAAGCAGACCAAAAAAGCAACGAAACAAGCGTCGTGTGACAGGCCTTTATATATTTTTTTTTATTTATGTAACGCGCATGTTTACACTCAAATAAAATATATTATTTCAACTTATTTGTCTATGATATACACATCAAATTCAAGACTATTCAAATTAATTTTAGGCCAATCATAAATATTTCAATTAGTTGTTTCGCTTCGACGAAACGGTTGATTTATTAACGAAAAAATAACGGGTTCAGAAAAAAAACGTTTTTTTATTTAACGCCCAGCACTGAATCAGTTGTCAAAGCTGTCAAATAATAAATGCAAATGATAAAATTTATTTTAAGAAAAGGTATTGATATATCAACAAATGCTTTTCAAAAATATTATGGTGGAAACGAAACGACTGAATTTTGAATGCAAAGGCATAAATCATTATCGAATAACTTTTTTTTTTGCTATTATTAGTATTGCTTAGTCGCTACATTTCTTGAACAATAGCTATGAATAATTATCACTATTCTGAATCCGAAGATGATTCTTTCGAAAGTCATCCTAATTTTTCAGTATTTGTTCTTGGAAACGTAACATGTCGCGCTTGTTTAGCTCAAGACGAAGAAATGCAATCTTTATTTTCAGTTCAAGAATGGCACTCATTAGATAAACGAAATGAATTGTTGAACATGTTTATTTCTTGTACTTCACTTGATGTTACTTTCAATGATCTATATCCAAAACATATTTGTAATAGTTGTTTCAAAGAGCTGCATGAAGCTTATGGCTTTTGGAAAAAATGTAGGCAATCTATCGAACAAGTGGATAAAATTACTAAAGGAATGCACATAGGAGACACAAACTCCAAAACTGATTATTTGATTGACAAATGTGATACTCTAATAGACGATAATATAAATAATTTGAATAATGCCTCTAAGACCTTCCCAAAGAATGAAACAATTATAATAGACCAGGAAACAAGCAAAACTCAAAATGCTTCCGAAAAAAGTCCTAAATCTCAATGTAGAACTTTAAAATTGACAAATAATGATACTTATTCACAAATTGAAGGATCTCATGATAAATCAAAGGAACAAGTAAACACTGATCAACTTCAGTGTCACAAATGTAATATAACTTTTAGTAATACAAAAGACTATGAAACACATTTGGATATAATTCATAAAATTACAATTGCCACGAGTACATTGAATCAAGCCAAATGTAAAAAATGTCAAATTGTTTTTTCCTCTAGGAACGCTTACAAATTGCATTGGTATAATAATCACAATCACAAGATGCATACAAAATTAGATAGTTCTGCAAATGGTACAGATGTTTCAGAAACCAACCAGGAATCTATATCAGAACAATTTGTTATTCTAAATGATGATGAAAGTTCAATGTGCGATTTAAGTCCAAAAAATGCCCAGAAGCATAAATGTCGTAAATGCAATCTTACTTTTGCCAATAAATCTGAATATAAAAAACATGCTGCAAAGCACAATGAGCATTTATGTCCTCAATGTGGTCGTGTTTTCAATAAAAAAAATCACTTAAATTTACACCTCATAACACATTCAACATTGCGTCCTTTTCAATGCAATATCTGTAATAAAACATACAGATCACATGCTGCTTTGTACGTTCACAAAAGTACACACAAAGGAGAATTAAGATATTCCTGTGAGCATTGCGACAAGAAATTTGTAACTTGGAATGCAAGATATAAACATATTAAAGCACATCACACTGCATATGATAAACATGTTTGCGAAATATGTACCTTAGGATTTCGAGATGCTTCAGCACTTAAAATTCATGTACGTAAACATACAGGTGAAAAGCCTCACGCTTGCAATGATTGTAGTATGACTTTTATTTCAAGCAGCCAGTTGGCAAAACATAGACATAAACATTCCGATATAAAAAAGTATTCGTGCGTGATCTGTGAAAAAAAGTTTACACGCTCCTCTGGATTGAAACAACATATGGTTACTCATACAGGAGAAAGAAAACATAAATGTGAAACATGCGGAAAAGCCTTTACACAAGCACATGTTTTGAGAAGTCACATGAAATTACATGAAACGATAAAACTTGAAGAAGACCTTACAAATTGAAGACAAAATTGTTTATTAATTCAGTTTTAGGGTAGGTTAGGCTAATGGATTTTGTTTCGGTTTAATTTAATTATATGTTGTTATAAGAAAACCTAAATTATGTTGTGTGTATATGCAATAAAGTATTGATAAATGTTCAATTTGTATTGTAATATTTTCTATGAAGCAACACACACAAACACAATTCATGAAGATTGCAAATAATCAAAACTTGAAAACTTGGATATATTAAATCATCAATCTTAATTATACATATTTGATTTTTGTTATCAAATAAATGTTGTTCACGCCAAAATCAAAGCATGTCATATATTGATATAAAAACAAATAATATCAAATATAAAATCAATCAATCAATACAATAAATTTAACAATGTTTGGTTTGACACTTTATTTATAATATTAATTGTGTTTATTTTTAATTAACTACATATTGTATTTGTATTTACAATGTTTTCAAAGTTTTAAAATTATTGTATTGATTGACTGATTTTATATTGATTTTTTTTTATATCTTTTGTTTTTTTTTATCAATATATGGCATGCTTTGATTTTGAGGTGAACAAATGTAATTAAATCACTATTATTATCATGTCATAATATATATTAATTAAATGAAAAGATATTTACATTTCTATAATTTAAATATACATTCTCACATACACAATATATTGTTAGCAAAATAATATTCAATCTCTGAATCTGTCAACAAACATCAAAGTTCATCTTTTTTATTACTTATAGTCCGATCACTAGAAACAATTTCATCTGAATCAACACTGGCAGGTTTAGGTTTGACTAAACTTTCAATTTTATCCATTCGCTCTAAAAGTTCAATTAGTGATTTATCTTTGAATCTTAAAATTTCATCAAATAATTTTTGAGTGGCTGCCAATTTGTTTTTGATATCAGATTTGCTTACTTCTACTATTAAATCACTGGGTATTGCATAAATGCTTGTAGGATCTCGTTCTATTTCCAATTCATTTAATAGCCAGTGCGTCATCCATCTAAGACCAACCATTAATCGACTTTTGAAATCTGGACCACGTTGCTCATTGACTATGTTGAAATAATATAATACAAGTTCTTCAGGCAATTCTAGTTTTCCCGAAAAAACTCTATTCAAGATTTCTTTCCGCTTTTTGTTCCAAACAAAAGGAGCAAACAAATTTTTTGTGTCATCGTTATTCTGTTCAGACTTCAAATCTGTAGTTTTTGAAGGTCCTGTGTACTCAATGACAACTTTCACTTTACCATTGACAGTAACAAAACTAGCTGTAAAGTATTTTAAAGCTATTGAACCGTGCTTGTCACCGATGCTGCGTGATTCATTTACTTTCTCACCAAGCAGATTATTTTTCTCGGTTTGAGTTTCATCAAAAATATTAGGAGCTTCATTGCTTTGATTTTTCATCATTTGTGCTACACCTAATACAACTTCTAGATTAGGATCTTTTTGCATAGCAATTTTCAAAACATTAGCATCTGCAGTGAATAGAAATACTACGGGAATATGAACATCATCAGTTCCGTCTCCTGACATTATAAACATTGGTGAAAAAGTAGATGAGGTGCTAGGAACATTGTCTACTACAATAGCAGCAATGGCACCAGCTGCTTCAACCTTTCGCGCTTTATCAACAAATATACAATCACCTCTTTCCATTATTGCAATGCGTCCTTTCAAATCCTTTGAGTTTAGAATTTCTAAAAAAAATACACACAATATATGGGAATGTTGAAACCAAGATGATCATTAGTCCAACATATTCAAATCAACAATGCAAAAAATGAATTTTGTTTCATATCTAGTTCATAAACTACCAGATTACCCAAGTCATTATATTTAAATGAATTGAGCAGGGATTGCCGACACATACTAACTAGTGGTGTATGGAATCGTGACTTAAGGAAAATTTCTGGAGCTTTCCGAACCAAAAGTTTTTTTTTTAAAAAAAAATTAATTTTATTTTAATCTTTGAAAAAATTTGATTTTTCAGAAATTTAAAAATTTTAAAAGAAAATTGACATTTTTGGAAATAAAACTTTTGGAAAAAAATGTTTTTTTTATTTTGAAATATTTTGGATTTTTTGAACTTTTTTCCAAAGCAATCGCACTGCTTTAGCTGCATAGAGATAAATAATCGAAGCGCGTAAGCGCCGCGTCGCCGTCTAACGGACAAACGATGTTACGCAACCCATAGAAATGTAAACAAAATTGATACACATTATTAAAATCTCCTTATCAATACAAATCAAATATTTTTTAAATTGTTGAAATCGGTTAATCCGCGTTCCCGAAATCGACGACGAAAATTTGTATCCGCACACACACACACACACATACGCCCATTTTTCCTAAGGTATGCCAAAATGTTCAGAAGGTTTTGATACGTAAAGATATATAAATTTTCATTTTCGATTTTTTGCGATTACTATAACTTACCCTACGGGAAGTTAAAAACAAAGCCCATTGATTCTGATCTATATTAATGTATACAAAAAAAAAATGCAGTTCGTGTTATAGTTATTAAGACTGCCAAAAAACGTATTGTACTTACTGAAAAATAATTATTTAAATAGTACACTATACCTGAACAAACTCTCAATGGCTCAGTAAAAACAACTTTGCCGAAAACTTTATCATCTCCTTCCAACTTTCTTCCGAAATGGCTTGGGCCTGCTAATAATACAACCTGAGAATAATATACAAGCCATTATTAATATTTATAAATTTAATTTGATCTATTTAACAAAAATACCTTTTGAGGAATCTCCTTGGAATTTTTTGTCCAAAACACAACAGATTGAGGTACTACATCATTATTCAAAGATTGTGTTTTTGATAATTCAACCATTTCTTGCATAAAAATTAAACCTTCTTCTGCATCAGCTGGTGAACGAGCCTTTAGAAATAACATTTATCTATTAAATGTGTTGAATGTATATTGAAATAAAAATAAAAACTTGAAGATAAAACTTTGTATAATAATTATAAAATTAATTGTTTGAATTAGGCTGTAATTATTTCATATACTGTAGTTATTCCATACTAATGTTCAAAATCAACACGCTTATTAATATAAATATTATTTATTTAGATATAATAGAATAATAATAGAAGAGAATGGTGATTTCTCCAAATGATGACTTTTTTATTAGTATTTATTTACCGGCTTAAATTTAGTCTAAATAAATTTTAAAATAAGTAATTTTAATGAAAAAGCAAAAATTAAAATTACCAATATGTGTTAAATGAAAAGTAATTTTTAATATATATATATATATATATATATATATATATATAAATCCTACATGTATATAAAAAAACAAATAGTACTTTTTAAAAAATATATAATAGTTTTATATGTTTTAGTCTTCATAAATCTGAAGATATTCTCAACAATACTAAAAAATTAAAGTTATAACAATCAAAACAAGTTTTCTTAGTAAAAAAAAATAATAATAATAATCGTATATTTTTATTTACACATGCTTTAAGCGGGTATTCTGGTCTAGACGTATGAATTTAATGTTAATTTTGAACGACCGTAAAAAAGGCGAACAATATTTTTTTTGCGGAATTTGAGTATGAGGGTAGTTCATACTGAAGAGGAGTTTATTAAGTCCAGTAGAAAATTGAGAAATTGTGGGTATCGAATAAAAAAATACGGTTTAAAAAAAAACGCCTTTAAAGTTTCGCAGAGGAAGAATACAAAGAAGGATTATCATGGTCGAATAGCTATATATTCGACAATAATTTATATTTTGAAAACTTTTGTACAGATATTCTTGAATAGTTAAACTTTCAAAATATCACAAAAAAAACAAAATATTTCTTTACAATCTAGACCAGAATACCCCTTTAAATAATTAAAGACCAAATGACCAATTATATCTTACATAATTATGTCATTGAATCTTTTATTTCTTTTTTATTATATAAAAATAAATAATAACTCAAATTTGATTCAATATATCATTCACTCTTCGCTGTACTAATTTATAAAACCATTTGCTCCATCACTTCACATACTTTTATATTTATGAACACAATAGCTCTATTTATTTACAAATTAAAAAAAATTGTTATTAATAACACAACTATTGTCATTAACGTCACAAACAAACCTACACTGGAAAATGTGTGTAGAAGCTGAACTCTTCCATCATTGAGTGTTAACATAGATATTCCCATATCTCTGACAATTTTCAAATGCTCCGGATTGTTTGTCTGAAAATCGGCTGCTTTGAGTTTCCTGGACCCTGGTTGACTAGTTTTAACGCAAACTCCAGAAACTAAATCCTGTAGAGGTTTTCTTACTGATTCAGGAAATAGTTTTCTTGTTGTTGGACAGGTTCGGCTAAATTCCGTATCAAGTATATCTTCATCAAGATCACCTTTGAAATAAATAAATATTATTCTATCATACTTTGTAATCATGTAAATCAGTTGAAATCAATTAATACATTTGTTCTATATGATATGCTTTATATATAACCGAAAGAACATTAAAGAGTGTAAGAAAATTAAATAATATAATGTTACTCGCACCCAATATAGTGGAATTATTCACACTCCCTGCTAGTGTTAGTGGTAGTAAATGTGCCTCAGTTGTAAAAATGAATTCATCCAGATCTAATACTAAGTCCGACGGATCAGAAAATAATAAAAATAAATATTTAAAAGTTTCTGCAAGTACGAATGAATCCATTCGATCTTCATGCATTCCTGTTCTGACATCATTAACAGCGGCATAACCACATGGTACTTTTGCATGTACCTGCAGTGCTCTAAGAACTTTCTTACCGACCTATGAAAATGAATTTTTTAATATAAATATACATAAATAATCTAAAAGTAAAAATTAACTTATACCTGTAAGTAATATGGATCCTGTGTAGCTCTATATAAGAAATATGTAGATTCCAAGAATTCAGGCCTTAAAGGATGCTGCGCCCAATGAACTTGAAAATCTAATGTAAATGCCTCTGGTATTAATGTATGCCTCTGCATGACTTGGTATAGCATTTCATGAGTTTCTACTGCAGGTTTTAAGTCACCAGTTAAAACTTGTAAACCTGGCCAAAAAGCTAATAAAGCATCCATAAAGTTCCTTGAATTTGTATGTGGTCTGCAACACGATTAAATTTATTTATTATTACAATTAACATGGGCGTTAATAATAATAATAACACAAAAGTTTTAACCTGTGCATATGAACATCCAATAACATTGGCCCTTGACTTATATATTTCATGACCGCAGAATAATGTCTATTGAATCGATTCAAATATTTGTCTTCACCAAGTAAAATATAGGCTTTCAAACAATATTCATAATAAGAATCTATTCCTGCACCTACACCTGAGTCTTTCCTTATCCAGTCTCCAGAATGTACATTTAGAACAGTCCCCATTAAATCTGAGAAAAAGTTAACATTTTTGAAATAAGATTCTAAAAACTGGAAAAAGGATGATAAAACTAAATATGTATAATTATTATTAAACAATATTAGTTTTTATTATAAATACAGTGGTACTTCGACTTACAAGCTACCTTAGTTATGAGTGCTTTGAGCGATTTGTTGCTTCGACATACGAGCAATATTCGAGTTACGAGCTTTGAGCAAGTAAGGGTTTTCTAGAAAAATGTTAATGGCAATGTAACAATAATTTTCTTGTCATAAAAATACTTTGCCTGTTATATGATAGTAAATTATTTTATAGTTAGTCATTTATATATGTTAAGTAGGCGTTTTTTGCTCATTGTGCAATTACAAAATATTATTCACTTTTATTATATAATTATGGGCATAATACGAGAAAAAGTTGATGAAGGTAAATACAGCTCAGTGCCTTACAATAATTTATAAGCAGCTTTCTGAGCTCTAAATCACCCTGAAAAAGTTAAAAAAGTTTAAATACTGGTGATGTATGGCATCATGCATTAAGGCAAATTGCTGGAAGTTCCCATACTGTAACAAAATGTTCGAGGAATATTAAATGTTTTCAAATAGATAACCATAAATAAATACTGTTACATTGTCTATTTATAAGAATTATATAAACTGAATTGAAGAGTTAAACTTATTTATTTAAAGCATATAAGTGAGATTTAGAACTTCATCAATAATTAAAATTAAAAAAGAATGATTTTCGTATACAAAATAAAAAAAAAATGTCATTATTATGCACAAAATGTATTGTTACTTTATATTTTGCATTTGAGTTGTTTTCATTTCAAATACCTTACTCTATATTTATATTTCAAGATTTAAATACAAATAAATTCTATATATTATGTGCATATAAATACGGACACATATTTTGCCTACAGCAATTTTTAAAAATATATTTTTGTATTTTATAAAAAAAAGGTATAGTTTTGTGTCATTTTATAACAATGGTTTCTTAAAATTGCCAATATATCTAGGTAAAATCTGGTTGCTCTGATCTCCGCCCAAGCCAAAGTTGCGAGAAGTATAAAATTACGATTTTTATCATTTTACTACGGATACGCATAAAAATCTTCAATGCGGGTGTGCTAACGATTCTTTTACACTGTTAATTTTTTTTATAATACTTCATGCTTATATTAAATAATATTAATATAATATATTACATCTCTATTTCGTATCTGCCTAAGAGTCTGTGTTTCAGGCTAGTAATCTGATGTCATGTTACAATATGATTGTTTTTGGTGGGATTTTTGTACAATAGTTGTTTGAAAGTAACTCTGCTATTTTGTACTAGACGGCAAGGGGCCGCACAAGAACCTACCGGAGGCCGCAGGTTCCCCACCTATGTTCTACATCCTCCCCCCACAAAGTTATGTCTAACGGCGGTTTCCGTGGGGACCAGAGGCAAGGGCAAAGCGGAGGTTTTAGTCGGGATTATACTAGAGCGGTATTGAGTCCGACATACCCAGACAAAACACCAGCCTGGGAGGCATAAAGGCATTTCCTTCGCTATACAAAAAAAAAAAACCTTCAAAACGTAGAGATATGCAAAAATTTTCATTTTCGATTTTCGGCTCATTACTTATAACTACCCTCCGGAAAGTTAAAAATTCTATAATCTGATCTATAAAAATTCTATAGTTTGAGCATGAGCGTTGTGACTTAAACATGTCTAAGTCAATCCGCAAAATCATGAATGAACAGGAAAATATCATAATTAAATTAATAAATACTAAATCTATTTTTAACATTAAAAAACGTTAACATAAAACACGGTGCTGGTACGAACTATTGGCATTTGGATGCATTTATATGGAAAAAATTGCTTCGAGATAAGAACGACTCAAAATACGAGCGCTTTTACGGAACCAATTAAACCCATATATCGCGGTACCAGTGCATGTATAAAATCATACCAGAACTCCGATGACGCATTTTCCACAATTCATCCATTGCGTGATGTGCTTTCATTTCGAATATAGGTTCTCCACTTAATCTAGACAGGGCAGCCATTTCCAAAATCATTGTTCCAGCACAAGCTGTGCAAGTTTCACGAGCCTTTTCCAATCGTTCTCCCTTTATCCCATGCCTTAAATTTACCTAAAATTTCATTTAACTTAATTTCACAAAAAATATATAAATTGATATGATACAAGAAACCAGTTTTATGAAAAAAGCCTTACTCTTGCATGAGGAATTCCTGTTGTTGTATTAAAAGCAGGAAGTAACCTATATCCTAAATCTTTTGCCATGTGTAGCAATTCACCTCTATACCAGAGCATAATATCATATCTTTGTTGCAAATATTCAGCTAGAACATGAGCCGACAAAAGCCCACCCAGCATTCGAATATTAGTTTCAAATACAGATACAATAATATCATTATCGAAAGAAACATCATTAATAACTAATTTCACAGCATGTTCGAACTCTTCAAAATCTCCTAAAATAACTAAACTATCCAAGGTGTCTACAAGTGTTAGTGAAAAATTTCCCAAAATATCATCCATATCCCCTCTAGGAGCAGCTATTCCTCTGTAACGCCCCGCACAGCTCAGAGGCATTAATTCGTCAGCTGGATAAGCATTATCCATATAAGCGCGATATGCATGATAAAACATTTCACGAGATTCCTCTCTGAAAATACCATTAAATTCAATAATTTTTTAACATCACAAAAACAAAATATTTTTGATTAATCGGTACTCACTTTAAGTCATCTCGTTCTTTTTTAGACATTATATTACTAGTCCGAATATCATCTTCACCTCTTGTAAAAAACACGCACACAATGAAACAACCCAGAGTAAGTAGGAACTGAATTTGGGGCCCACATATGGTGAAAAAAATAGCCATTTTTAACGCAATAAAATAAATCCCATGTAGAAAAATTTATTGTCAGGATAATTGTTTGACATATGGATTCAAAATAATAGGCATATTCGTCTATTCAGTTAAAAAAAAAAGCTGCAGATGAAGAGTTGGCACAAAGGATGGAACACATGATTCACTTTTTAAAAAAATATATATATATATATATATATAATTACTTATACCGTGAATTTTAGGCAATATAATTCGAAAATTAATACACTTGATTGAAAGGCAACAAAAATTAACCCACGTCAATTATTATTGTTACAAGTATTGCGTTATATTGTTTGACATAAGCAAAACGCGAATAAATATGATTTTGCAACCGTTGTATTTGAAGCACTTTATATATAGGCTATTATAAAATACAGAGCGATATAAATGTAGATTAAGAGATAAGAATGTATTTTACACAGAAAAAAATATTTCTGTCATGTATACATTTTACAAGATATCACTTATGCTTCAACATAACCTCACATATCCCCATACAACATAATTCAATTTCATATAAATTTAACGAAAAATATGATATAATATAATTAAATTATTTTATCATTTGTATAAATCTTGTTTCTTCTCAAAAATAATAAATTTATCATATTTTCAACTCAAAAGCTAATAGCAGTATTTCACATCTGTCAAAAATTTGCACCAACCCAACAAACATGACGTTTTGCTTTTAATAATTAAAGCTTTTTTCACATAATTAATGTAATACAAATTTAAATATGCTGAATCCGTTCTTTAGAGTCAATTATTATCAAAACAAATTGTTTCTATTTCATATTTTGTGACCTTATGTCAGCAATGAGATTGCAGGATTTAAAAATTGTACGAATTTTAGTTGGAGTCTTAAAAAAATTATGGGCAATTTCTAGTGCTACGGCACTGGCGTGTTTAATTTTATATTGGTTTTATGGAGGCCTTTTGGCTTTCCTTTTATTGCTATTTGCTATAACAGGTAAGTGGGATAATAGAAAACCTACATTGAAATATTTTCATTCAAGCCCCCATAATTTAAATTTATCTTTCTACATTTAAATATTATTTAGTTTTGTGGTTTGTAACTGCATAAATTATTACCACATTAACCCTTAAAGCAGTCGTCTTAGATTCTATCTCATTTGTTTTGTTAGAAATAAAGAAGACTTTTTACAAACATAAATAAGTTTGTGTGTATATATATATATATATATATATATATATTTATTTACTGTTTAGGTATATTGTACCATGCTGAAGACCAACTAATTTACCATCCCGATATGCCCTCCCACTCAAGAGTGTTTGTGCCTTTGCCGTCCATGTTTGGCTTACCATATGAAAGTATATCCTATAAAGCAGGAGATGGAACAGCGCTTCATATGTTCTTCATAAGGCATCCTGGTGAAAAAGGTTTACATGCCCCTACAATTGTATTTTTTCATGGAAATGCTGGCAATATGGGCCACAGGTAAAAGTGAATGAGTCAAATGTGTGATATGTGATTAGTAATATTTGATTAATAATTTTATAGATTAACATACATATCAGGATTTTACAAAGCTTTAAATTATAATGTTCTGCTGTTAGAATACAGAGGCTATGGTCTTTCTGGCGGTTGTCCTTCGGAGGAGGGTTTATGTATGGATGCAAGAGCTGCATTAGATTATTTGTATACAAGACATGATATAAATCATTCTAAGATTATACTCTTTGGAAGATCTTTAGGTAATGTTAACTTAAAATATAAAATAAAAATGTACTTGGAATGCATATATTTTAAATCTAATTTTGCCTTACCAAAGGTGGAGCTGTTGCTATTGATTTAGCCACAAATGTTGAATACTCTACAAGAATTTGGTGTTTGATAGTCGAGAACACTTTCACTTCTATTCCAGAGATGGCAAAAGTATTACTGATTTGGAAACCTATAGAATACTTACCATTATGTTTTTACAAAAACCAGGTTCATACAATATTGATTATTTAATTACAAGTTGTTGATTTGTACTTCAATACCCCAATTTTTCATTTTTACAGTTTATGTCACTACATAAAATACCATGCATGACAGTTCCAACAATGTTCATATCTGGTCAAGCCGATACTCTTGTACCCCCATCAATGATGACGCTATTGCATTCAAGATGTGGATCTGAATTGAAATATTTACATAAAATTGAAGGTGGTACCCACAATGAAACTTGGACAAAAAAGGGTTATTACCAAGCTATAGCATCTTTTGTAGAAACAGTCGCTGCACAAGGAACGCTAACACAACCACCCATGAAGCATAACATTGATGTACATAGAGTGATATTGGATGTTTGATATTAAATGTTATTTATTATTGTTCTGACTGATATGTACTGTTTGAGAAAAAACCTTCACTAATAATTTTAATAAAATATTGTTTGGAAATTTATATTTATTAATTAAATTTATTAAAAATTAATATTTCCATATAGATGTTAAACTGCATACAGTATTCATTATTTTATTATTATTAAAATGTGATATATAAATAATAAACTTGTGTATATAAACCAGCTTGGCTTTTGTTTAAGAGATTTGTTAAATCTTCCAACAATAATTGCTTTGATAAAAATATCTTTGTAATGTTTTAAACAACTGTATTCAGAAATTCTAAATTCACTTACAAGCAAACCAATCAAACCAAATTTTTCTTTAGCACAGACATCTCTTTATTCGAAAGAGGGTTTAACATCAAACCTGTAAGTGGTGATGTATGTTCTAGTTCTCTCAATTGATTCACTTTAGCTTTAATACTTTTTTGCAAATTTTCTACTTCAGTATTTATCAAGTCAGTATCTTTTTGCAGTATGTCAAGAGCTCGATTTTTCTCAGATTTTACTAAGCTGGCGCCAATTTGAATCCAAAATTTATTTTCTGTTGAATTTCTAATTTCACGAGCAGCTACACGCAAATTGTTTCTTCGCTCATCTAGTTTCACCATTTCTTGACGATCAACTAAAATTTCTTCAGCAAGTGATTCGATTCTTGCTAGATAGATTAATTGTTCCTTTGTTTCATCCATGCTACAAATTTTGATTCTAATTATAATGAAGTTACATTAAAAATTAGATTAAATTTTGATTAATATTGATCCTGATATCTTACCTTGACAGTACTTGTTTATCACATTTTCTTTATTTTTATTTCAACTATTATTATTAAAATATTAGGGTTATTTAAGCATGGTAAAATAATAAACTTAAACTTAATGTAAAGAGAGGGTAAAGAGGTAAAGAGGTTTTGAAGTTTCTTCCATTTCCTTGAAGTTAGCATCAACTTAACTTGATTGGCGCGAATTTTAAAATACAGAGTTTAATTTAAGTTAAACAAAAACTTGAACATAAACAGTTTAATCCAGTTTTATCTTTTCTAATATAGTACATACTCAACATTATAATAATTCCCATAATAAATGCATCAAATCTAAAACTAATTATGAAACAATTTTTAAACATGATAATACAGGTATTCATTAAAAATAGCAATACACAATATTCTTATAATATTGATATTATGTTATTTAAATAAATTCATAAGGAAATTCTTATAAATGTAATATCAAACTAAATCTCACTCAAGAATCTATTTAATTCTATTTTGAAAAATTGCAATAATTTTTTGAGAAACTTATTTCGAGATACCATAAAAAAATCGAATCTATAATTAAAGAAACTTCAATAATATTGATCACACTACAGCAATATACATCACATATAACAAAAACAACTAAAACATTATCTTTAATTATGAAACATAATTAAACACAAACCTTTGAACATTTTAACATCAAGTAAAATAATTTTATAGAATACTTATATCCTAGTACATATTACATTTGGCACATAAATTATTAATCTAATATTTACTAATTTAAAAAATTCAATAAAAAAAATTAATAATGTACACTGTTATTGAGGTTTTAAACTAATTATTACAAAATTAATAAAAATCTTGGCACTGTCAAACAAATAATTAAAAATCCAATCTAGATATTTGAAAATACAAAATTTATATTTCACGAAAATATATATTCTACTTGAAATAATATCAAAATAAATTTTTTACTGTTTAACTGAATTTTAAATCAATTCAGCAATTTTTACTAATTGTCAAAATTGATATGTAGATAAAATAAAAACTTATGCAATTTAAATAAAGGTACTATGCATTTGGTACAATTATTGGCAAGATTTAATACAATTAATATATTATTATATAATAATTTTAACATATGTATATATATATATATATATATATATATATATGTTAAATTTTTATAATTTTGATGTTGAGATATGTGAGATTCAGTCTTCAAGGCTTCATCAACTAAAAACTTGTATGACTTTAAAATATTTTTATTTTTTCCATACGTTTCGACACATTGTTTTGTGTCATCTTCAGTGGACTCTAGTTTGAAGGTACAGATAGAAATTATTAATTAAAACTAATATATAAGAAGTGATATGGTATGAGGTTACATGTAGGTAATTGTAATAATCCTAATTATTTCATAATTATAATTGTTTTCAATGCACAATAAAACCAATTCTTGACACTTTAAATTGAACAATATATAAATTTTAGAATGAGTTTTTTTATGAAATTGTAAGCGGGATGTACTTTACAATTTCATAAAAAACTCATTCTAAAATTTATATATTGTTCAATTTAAAGTGACAAGAATTGGTTTTATTGTGCATTGTGAACAATTATAATTATGAAATAATTAAATGTTTTAAAGTCGAAGAAAAAATAAAAATGTTTTAGAGTCATACAAGTTTTTAATTGATGTATTGCCCTGAAGACTGAATCTCATATATATATATTATATATATATATATATATATATATATATATATATATATATATATATGTTAAAATTAACAGTGCTTTTCGGCAGTTCAGTTTGATATAGATATTTTTGAAAGATTTCATTCAATCATGTTTTCTTTCATTAATATTCAAATTTGAGTAATGTCCATATTCTGAGTAAAATGTATTTAATTTTGAAAACTCAAGCATAACCAATCATGTAGGCCCTTTACAAATAAATTAATAACCACAATAAATAACACTTATAAATTTTACGATATGATTAAAAATTCCATATATGCCACCACTATAATTTTTATTTTATGTTAGTCCTACAGACATGCAAAAATATCGATCAGAATGATCGTTGTTGAAGTTCTCTTTGCAGCTTGTGAAAAAATTCTGATACGTACAAAAATATTTTTGGTTTTAATCTAACATCAGCCGATCTTATTAAGCTATATTATACAGAATAGAACACACTATATAGTGACACTAAATAATGCCCTGTTTTTCCACAGATGCTAATAGGTAATTTATTATGTCTTAAATTGACTAGTCGGACTTGAGATTGTGAGTTGTAAAACTATAGATTCTAATTAATTGTTCTGTAATTTTTTTGAGATTATAAAATTCTAATCTAAAGTACTTCAACACAAAAGGCAAACATTATAATATTTTGGTAAACACTATATTAGAAAGTAAATAAAATCTCAGTTGGTCAATCGTCAATTTACTAAAATTAATACAATATATGTCGCTTTTATCAAATTAAAAATGTTATGCAAATGTGTGTTGTAACGTGCTAATATCTTATATTAAAAAAACAATGTTATTGTTTATTCAAATATAAGTTTTCAGTTATTATTATTGTAAAAAATGAACCCATAACTTTACTTACTGTCTATCCTTTAAAATATGTACTTTTAAAATACAGCCTCTTTTAGTGTTGAAAAAATAGACGTTGAACATCGAAATATGACTGTTTCCTTTAAAAATAATGAAATAAATATATATTGATTACATAGTTAAAAATATATTTGCCTTCATTTTGAAGTACTTTTCTATCTCGTAAATCTACTGATTGCATCGAGTTTTGTGAAATATTGGTACAGTTTTAAAAATAATATTTCTACAATTAATTAAAATTGTTTAAGGACGTTTTTTTACAAATCTTTTTGAAAATCATATCATCATATTAAGAACAATAACCTGATGTATATAATATGTATTATAATATCTTTTATAAAAAATCGTTACTATAATGATTTTTAATAACATTTGAACGTTTAATATTATGACTAAAGAAATCATTGATAACTTTTCGAAAATTATTTGAGCTTGAAAAAATATTTGAGACCGCAAGCAAAATATCGTTTATCTATTAAGTTGCTAATGAATCTTTGAACTGAGAGCTTCTGTTCTCCTGAATCTTTGATTAGGATGCTCCTGTTCTCAATCAACATAAACCAAAATAATGTATATATCTTTTACTTCGGTTTAATAAAACATTACAAATTTTGAATTTTTCCTAATCTGTCTAATTTGTGGAAAAAAACGTACCATCCCAGATATCACAATAAATGAATAAATATTAGTTAAAAACTAAATAATAACTTTGTTTTACAGTTGCAATCTCCAAACCGAAAGTGGTTTTTGAAATACCGATGCTTGTTGTTCTTTACCGCCAAGAATATAAACAAACAAGGGTAACCTGCTCTGTCCATCACCACGACCAGCACTACGGGCCCTTGTTTTTCTAACAGGAAGAGCCATCAATTCTACACCATCCTCTGCACAAAATGGAGGGTTGTCCATCCCTGAATCAGGAGTATCTAAAGCTCGACGGGCCTGAAAAAGGTACAAGCCGCGATAATATTTCTACTATTTGACCTAAGGCAATATTATAAATTATTTGATTCTCTACTAATTGTTTATGCATTATACAAATAAATTACTTTAAAAGTTAGAAGAGATAATAAATAATTGCAACAATGATTTTTTACTTGCTGAGCTCTGGCGTCGTCATCATTTCTCTTCATCAATATATGCTGAACGTCAGGTCCTAAATAATGGGGATTGCAGAATCCAAATAATCCTGATTGTTCATTCAACCTGTTAACTGTCTCTGCACTGGCATAGTCAGAAGTTGTTTCGTTGTCTTCAGAAAGTTTTGTTTCCTTAAAACGCACAGATGCCGATTTTGGGATGTCATCTCCATCGCACAAATGAGAAGAATAACTTTGTTCACCATTTGGACGAAATCTTCTATTCGTTTCACTGATATAAACAAAATATGAGTATTTCGGTACAACACTTTATGTTAAATAAGTTACCTGGAGTTTTCAGTTGTTGGCGATAGGGCTCGGAAATTTGGTACTGAAACATGATCCCGTGGTATTTTGCATAGCTGAAACGCATATGAGCTATGTGATCTAGGAAGATTAGAAGGCTCGTCTTCGTCATTGGTTCTTAAAAGGTTTTCGGTGCTGTCGTCAGCGCTGGGAAGAACCGAGTAGTTGCACCTGGAGCTCGCGCCAAATTTAGGAATATTTTTAGTGATTTCTTTCAAAAATCCAACGCCTAAAATGCACTCTCATAAACATCTACTCATTTCTTATTGTTTAAATTTCTATTACCTGCAGTGTTGGAACTATTTCCGTTCTGAATGCTTTCTTCGTAAGGAGGAGGCGGTATATCGTCGTCAGGACATGGAGACACTCTGTTTCCCGGAAAGCAATACGAAGGTGGTTTTTGACAAATGCTGGAAGGCGTCGTCGTTAATATTGAAGAACTCGATGATGCTGATGGTGTTGCTGTAGAAGCTTCCGGTTTTAAATGCAAAGAAGAAACTGCTAAAGCAATACTTTGGGAACGCGGTTGCGGACCTACGCCTACCGTAGAAAGTTTATCCCAAGTTTCTGTACCTGCGGATCAGTAAAATTCTTGATAAAACTGGTAAATATTATTAGCAGTTAATATTATTATTTTACCAAAGCTAAAGCGCCAAGAGTCATTGGATAAATTTCCAGAAGTCTCTCCACCAAATATCAACATTGATCCAGGAAGTCTACAAGCTGCATGACTATGCAAAGGACCTGGACTCATCTTGCCATTTTTGATGCAACTCCATTCTTGACGTGCTGCATGTACAAACAAAAATATCATCAATTACCCATTACCAATGTATTAGGATTTTCAATTATATTTACAAGTGTTCCATTTCCACAAATCTTGTCGTTCTTGCAAATCCGTCATACCACCATAGATCCAAATGTCATTTCCATTAATTACTGCACTGTGTTTGTGCCTCGGAGGGGGCACTAATGAATTATTGTCACTTCCTTTTCTTTTACGAGGCCACAAAAGTTTCCAAGTTTCAGTTTCTACAAGGAAGCATTTTATTTATTATTGTTCATTTATTTAGTATATATCTGAAGATCCCACAACAACTCAGTATACCTAAATCGATATTAAATATTGAAATACAATTCAAAATGGTTATATTCTGCTAAAATTTATTACTCGTATATATGTTTTGAACAAATCCATTAAAAAAATGTATTTAGAAAATTTGTACCAAAATAAATAACCTACAATATTTTCTAAAATCATAATGTCCTAAATAAAACTGTTTTAATCTAAGATGGAAAAGCAAAAATATTCTTGATAAGTTTTGTGAATATTTCAGAGGTATTACAAAGATATCAAGTTGCACATAGATATACAAATATTTACCAAAATTAAAAGCCCATAACTCATCAGAAGATCCTCTTAAATCCTGATAACCACCATGAAGAAGCATATGACCTCCAAAAATAAGGGCACAGTGACCTCTTCTACCACGAGGAGCTTGATCCGTTTTATTGAAACGCACCTTTCGCCATCTGTTGTCCTGAAAATAATGACAAAATAAGTATTTTTGTAACAAATAATAGCGAAAAATATTATTTGTATCAATGCACCTGTACACTGTATACCCATAAAGGGGTCTCTGTACTTGAAAACCCTACTTCACCCCCGAAAACATATAAATGTCCTTTGTAACCTACGGCAGAGTGCTCTTGAAGACTTGGTGGTACTTCTCCAGAAGGGATTAATTTTTGCCATTTTCCGTCAGCTTGAAAAAATAATATTTATTGATATTAATAAACTTTTGTTTGAAATTTCATATACTTACATATTCATATATCAGCCATTTAATTAAAAAAAAAATAGATATTTTTAAATGTTCCTTAGAGTTAATGAGATAAATATATATATTCTACAGTTTACCTAATCTGTAAGCCCACAAGTCCTTCAATGGTATGTTACCATTTTTACCTCCAAGAAGGTAAAGTCTACCACCAAGAAGAGTAACGCTGTGTTTCGTCCTTCCTGGAGGCGCAGGTGGATCGGCAGGTACACTACTCCACATCATTCCTTCAAATATATATATATATATATATATATATATATATATATATATATGATAATCCACATTCACACCTACACACACATAATAATGAAAATAATAATAATACTTAAAAATATTCTCCATTACTATTTGGACGAATATCATGTTCGTTCCATCCCTGGTTAAAACCACTTAGAAATCATTTTCCAAAGACTAAACAATTAACTAATTATAATCACATAACAGCAATTATTTCCAAGACAGGTAAATTTGCGTGCAGGTTAATTATATCCGATTTCTGACATCTGATAAAACGAATTTCCTGAATGCATTTTCTCAACTATATATATATATATATATATATATATATATATATATCTCCATTTATAAATTCAGTTGTGTTGTATATTTTCTCACATATATTAATTTATATGGTCAAATGCAAATAGTGAACAGTAATAACGTAGCTGGGGGTACGCTATTTTTTCTTTCAACCCTTTACACATTTATAATATCAAGCAACATGGATTAATAAAATGTATTGGTTTATAACGCAAAGTTTGTATTTGATTTAAATCTAAATACTGGAATATGGCTAATGAACTAGCGTTTATAGGACCATATAAATATATAAAACATATTATTTAAATTTAAATCAAAGAGAGTATATAACAAATTGGTATAAAGTAGGATAATCTATAATATTTTCTAATGCTAAAAGCATCTACAATATTTTGGTATACTTTAAAATCTTAATTATAAGTAAAAAAATAAATTGATAAATTTGTAACTTCTTATGTATTTATATATTAATGATTTTCCTGAATGCATTATATAAATTTTAATGATCGATCATTGTAGATCTACAATATTCTGTTACATTATTTATTTATTTATTTATTTAACATATATAATAATATTCAAATAATTATCGAATAATATTCTAATTTGCAATTTAATATATAAGGTTATTTAAAGTTTAATATAAAAATTTCCAGCATCTTTTATGCATTTATTTTTTTATAATAAAAATAAATATAAAATTTTTAAATAATTATATTATTATCAAATATACAAAATAACACTATACAGCAAGACAGTATACCTTAAAATCGTTATTGAAAATAAATCATCAATTTAGAAGTGAACAAAATTCGTTATAACTTTTGAAACATTCATCTGACTTAAATGCGGTTTTTAAAGAAATTGTAGAAAACTAAATGATGTGCAATATTTTACAGTATTATATCTTTCTAACAATTAAATAGAAAGTATTGAAGCGAGTTCTTTAAAATTTAAATATTCAACAACAAAAAACTCATGAATAACTCGGTGTGTAGGAAAATTGTTGAAAATAAAGTTTTGCAATTGTAAAAATATTTATAACATTTAATTCGATTGAAATGAGTGAAGTGATTGAGAAATATCTTTACATTTGGTAAATATAAAGTCTTTTCAAACATTAAAAGACCCCACAGCAACTTCACTCAAAAACACACAAAAACACTCAAAAACTAGTAAAAATAAATTATTTAACAAAAGTTCATCCATTTCTTACATTTTTCATTATTTTTAAACTGTTGGTATAATATAGATAATAAATAAACAATTTCCAATATCAATTCAATACATCGTGAATCAACACAAAAAAGTTACTTATATAAAGTAACCGTCCAATAAAAAAATTAAATACCTAAATAGTGTTTGGTAACGAAATTAAATTTCTTCTATATTATTCATTATAGTACACAAATTAATTTTGAATCATCAATTTTATTCATTAGAATCAATCCGCAATTTATTATTTATGCAAGTTGCAAAGATAAAATAATGAAATATTAAACTAACTTTCAAAAGTTAGTATATATATATATATATATATATATATTTATGTTGACGTCTTCTTGAAATCATACATATCGCTCATTATATATATATATATATATATATATATATATCTTATTTCGACGACTGGCTGAAAATCATCATTCAAGATATGTCTCAACGTCGAACAAAAAAATCTAATTATTATATCTATATATATATATATATATATATATATATATATATATATATTTATATATATATACATATAAATCATAACACGTAAACAAAACAAATTTTGAATAAACCTCAACACCAGCTCTCCCACAATTTCCACCTCGTGTATGTATTAGTATCCGTATATAAACTGACGATCAATACGACCTCATGCTTCTCAGGAAATGCATCGCAAAAAACAGCATTAAAAAATTTCAAAATCACTTGAAACACATCAAAATTGATCACATGTTTATTCATTTAATAATATATGCTTTTGAAAATAAATAATAGTTTGTATTTAATTAATAAAAACAAAACAAATAGCAGCATGTGTTTGTGGACGCGTTTTCCATGCTTGCAACTCGACCTGACTAAGGAAACCTGGTGGGGAACGCGCCTTCGGACATACAATATGGATGGAAAAATAAATAAACCCATATATATATATATATATATATATATATATATATATATAAATATGTATGTTAAAAATTTTATTATTATTATTATATATATATATATATATATATAATGCATCGTAGGTTTTTTATTGTCGTAGGATTTTTATAGTTTTCGATTACCGATAACGATTTTAAAGTTTGCCGACTTGCTTGAGTATATTATTGCTAAAAATTATTGTATATTATTAACTTCCCGTAGGGTAAGTTATAGCAATGGGCCGAAAAACAAAAATTAAAATTTTTGCAAATCTTCACGTTTCAGACGTTTCTGAACATTTTGGTTTACCTCAGAAAAAATGGATTTGAACATTTTGGCTTACCTCAGAAAAATTGGATTTGAACATTTTGGCTTACCTCAGAAAAAATCGATTTGTGTGTTTTGTGTGTTCGCAATTTTTCGTCCACGTTTTCAGGCGCATGGATCAACCGATTTGAATGGTTAAAAAAAACATTCGATTCCTATTGATAGGGAGATGTGCTGATTAGTTTTTGGGAAAGGCAGGTCTAGCAGTTACGGAAATAACTGCAAAGAGTGCAGAAAATAGAAATCGAGTAATTGAGAGAACGGAGCATCCGATTTGAATTATCTAAAAAAATTCAATTAGTAATGATTTGGAGAAGTGTTTATTACTTTTTGGCAAAGGCAAGCCCAGTAATTTCAAAGTTACGGAGCTAAATGTGTAAAAAATGGCAGTTTTGGAGAGAACTAAGCGTCCGATTTAAATGATTCGAAAAACTTTCCGCTTGTTTTGTTTCATGAAAAATATTAGACAATACAATATTTATAATAATCTATTTGAAAACATTTAATATTGTTCGAACATTTCGTTACGGTATGGAAAGTTCCAGCAATTTGCCTTAAGGCACGATGCCATGCGCCCGACAAGTTTAATTTGTACAATTCATGTTAGACAAAAAGCTCAACAGTTACATAGAATTTAATAAAAAAAAACGCATAAACAAAATCCCACACGATTAAATGAGGTGTTACGAGATAAAATTTGAACAAATCAAACTATAAAGCTTACATTTTATTTTTTAATAAGAAAGTTCGAAACAAAAGCTTCATCAGTCTTGCCTTGGCCCCTTTCATGATAAAAGCTCGCTCCATCTGCATGCGAGCTTTCAAAGCTCTGTACAGCGCACTAGTGAGAGAAAATGAGAATATTAGATCACCTGTAAAGAAAAATATTAGTGATATTTAATAATAAAAAATATAATTAAATTAAATTAAAAGGTACGACCCACCACAAAATTTGCGGCCTTGACTTAAAAAAGTTGCTCATCCTTGCTCTAAATAATACAATAATTCGACATCATATATTTATGTTATAAAAATTATAAATCGCGTTTATTTAAATCTTGCCAAGGTGCGAAAAGATGGATTAAAATTTACAAAAATATTAGTAACATTTCTTGTTAAATATGTAAATTATGATAATAAAAAATAAAATTAATATTTACCTTAACAACTGCCAGCATGCTGATTAAAAATCATACACAAGCCAAAATATTCATAAACATGTCACATATTAGCCAGGATGCTGTACAAAAAATCACACATTGGTCAAGATATTATCTCTAAATAACACACGAGACAAAGACTTTTCTGAAAAAAATGTCTGTAAACCATAGCTAAAATTTAGCATATATTAGCTATTGATCCTGATGTTATCTGAAAAATCATATACTTGACTAAAATTCACTTCACTCGCTAAAAGCAAATATTAAAAACAAATACTGACTACATATAATATTTCTAATAATGTTTCTTAAAAATGTTATTTATATATTAAAATAAAATTTCTTCAGTGTTATTTTAACAGGAACGTTTATTTTGCAATGAGCAGAAATACAAGCTTATAATAATAAACGTACAAGTGACCCATAAAATGTCCGCCACTGCTTAAAACCTACAAATATAATATTATATAATATCTATTTACATCGCTTAAATGCAATGACAAAAATATATCTCAACAAATAATCCTAAACATATCAACTAACGTAAAAACAGACAATTTTATCCATTAAATATAATATATATAATATATGGCTAACATCTATTAAATTAAAAATATATTAAATTTTATGCACTGGTAAATAAAGATATATTAGACATTTTATTAAACAAATATAATATATAAAAAATCGCACAAAAGCACGACCGAATCTCAAATAATATAATTAAAATCTAAATTTATATAATAACAGACATTATTCCTAAACAATTATTTACATGTTTAAGTGAAAAAAGCAGTGGCGCACCTTGAAAATAAGTCCGGGTTGCAGACTGAATGACTCAATAATATATAAATCTTTTATTTCAATCTTACTTATCTAATTAAATAATATTTGCGCATTTTTAACAAAATTAAATTATATGTAGACGATTAGAAAGGGCGCTGTTGGTAAATTGTTGGCGAGAAAAATTACACAAAAACATACATACATACATACACACATACATATATATATATATATATATATATATATATAAATACATATATTTGTGAATTTCTTAACAAAATATTTTTAAGATGTGTTTTCAGAACAAAGTTTTGATTGCTTTTTTAATATTACGATAAAAATCAATTAAAACGATCAATTGAATGTGTAATGTACACTTGCTATATCGGTTCAGAAAACAAAACTTAAAAAATCCATTAATAAATACATGTATCCAAATAAAATCGGAATGATTATTAATTTCTTTTCGATGAGCCATTCAGCGCTGTTTACTTTCGTAACAAAAAAAAACGAAAAAAATACAATTCACATATACATTTTTTAAAAAAAATCCTTGCACAATATGGAATCTCATGAAAATCATCTTGAATATTAAAATTTAAAAATTTCTTCTTCATATATGATATATATATATTTATAGATTTTTTAGAAATTATTACAAAAAACTTAACGAATTTTCGTGTACATTGATTTAGCTACACAAAAGCTGAAAGCCTTGAACGGAATTCCAGCGAACGACTAAAATTTATCAATATTCATTTATTTAATTTTTTTGCGCAATTTTTTTTAAATAACAGAGCAAATAAACATCGGAAGCGACATGTTGCCCTTCCCGGGGGCGCATAGAAAGGCGCTCCAATTCCGGGAGCAGGGGCAATTTTTTTCAATACTCTCATTGTGTTTTTTTTAGTTAAAGATATGCATTTTTTTATTTGACAAATATTTTAAGCAAGTATAAAATCGTTTCGATGCATGTTTTATTCTTTTATTCAATTTTATTTAATTTTTTTTGCTCTGTTTTGTTTCATATTTATTTTTAAAATTATTAGTTACAGCTATGTAGTTTTTTTTAATTTTTTTGGTTTACGGAAGAACTCATCAACCGTTCGTTGGTTTTTTTTCAAACTTTTTTTTTTAAATACAAATTTGTACAAATTTACCACTAGACTGCATAATATATTATTTCGTAATAATATATTTCTATCTTATCTAACGCAGGCGTATTACATTCTTTTACTTTCGTTTACAAATGACTTGAATAAAAATAATAAAACAGAGTGTGCGAACCAGAATGCAACAAAATTCAATAGGCATATTCTCGGATAAGCTTGCTCTTTTATCAATAACTTTTCTAGTAATTTCAATTAAATTATTTAACTAACTATCTTCCTTTCAGCTTTTTTACCGTCGATCCAAGCCAGCACACCCTGTCTGCATAAAAAGTGGAGTTACGAACGATTTTCGCTTTGCAACCGATAACATCCAAAAATAATTCCATTTTTTGTAAACTAATTAGCTATATTTATAGCACTATTCATAGTTAAAAGCAAAAAGCCATCATAATTACTGAAAGAAAAATATTTTTCTGCCTGCTTTTTATTAACCGTGTTCACAAAATGTATTTTGGCAAAATTTCGACAACCATAGAGTTTTCATAGCTTATCTTAAAGTATCCGAAAACACAAACAAATATGTTCAATTCCAAAGAATAACCGACTGTCAGTGTATTTTATATTATCGTAACTACATTTATAAATATATTGAAACCTAGATCAATTTTTATAAAAAATGTTTGACCGATGTGTGTCGCTACCACCAGCTATAGTTTCACATAGCGGCATACGCTTTTCTCGGGCAGTCGGCTAATAAAATTGTTACTTAAAATGGTGACTTCAGAAAGGCAATGAAAACTACACTTTTTATAAATTCACAACAATGAGATGATATTTTTATTTAAAAAGCACATAAACCCATATTAGCCATAGTACGAAAATGATTATTTTTTTGGTATCACCTTGGTATTAAATGTACTACTTGAAAGATATACACTTTGTGTGATTTAAGAAAAATCGTAAATTTAATAAATGCACGCTGGAAAACTTTTTTGATTTTAAAGTATACAAAATTACTGAAGAGCACTTGTACAAATTTGTCAAATATACAAGTTACGAAAATATATTCGCACTATTTTAGGGAATAGCAACCCTTCATACAACTACCTCTGCAAAGGTTATCCGATAGTGTGAGAGCTAGTGTCCCCACATAGTGTATACCTATTTATTGTAAGTCTACAAAAATTATCATAGAATTTATTGATGATCGTTTCGTTTCGTACAAATTCCTTCTCATACTGAATGCTTATAATAAATAAATGCTATAAATAATGCTGCAGCTGATATGGGTTCATGCGCGACAAAGAATAAAAATGTAATTTTCTTTATCTACTATATGTACACAATTAGTGAAATATCTAAAAAATGACTATAATATATCGATTACCAAAATACACGAGAATCCACAACGCTTCGTTTTATTTTTAAAAAATAGAACGTTAGTTATATTATTATTTTTATGTCATATTGTAAATTTGATTTAAATCTGTAAATCCTCTAACAACTGGGGAAGAAATTTCGTGCGAACAATTTGTGCGAACACAAAAAATATCGCATTCTAAAAAATATACTCTTTTTTGCATTATTTGGTTTTGCTTTTGGAATCGACTTTCGGTGCTCAGTCTAATAATAATTATAGCTTATCCACTAAATATGAATAAAACTATTAAAATAAAAAGCTGGAAATTGATGAAGTAAAATTTAATTATTCAAAGGTCCTAGTCCCACTTGAAGAAAAAAAAACATGTTTATCACAAGATTAAAATATTCGAATAACTTAAATAAAAAAATCATCTAAAATGGTTCGGTGTTACAAATTAATTTAATATCCGATATTAAATATCCAAAAATCATATCTATCATTAGACCTAGCACCGGTAAGTTAATTTCAAGGAATTTCCTCTTCATTATAAACAATCATTTAGCATTCACATAACTTTCTATCAGCCCTACAATTAAATTAAATAAATCTGTTTCCAAAATACTACAGATGTTTATCGTTTAAAACTTTAAACAACTACTTAAAAGTTAATTTATATCAAAGCTAATTTTATTTTTTTTATAGCGCAAAATATTCGCTCATATATATATATATATATATATATATATATATATATATATATAATACATATATGTGTATATAATTTTTTTTAAATATTTTTTTTGCCATTTATTATAAGGTGACCAGTCTTCAGTTAATACTTTTGACACATTATCGATCATACAATTAAAATGGAGATGATGTTTGAAGAAAAACATTTTTTAAAAATATAATTTAAATTAATTTTATTTATCAACAACATTAAAAAGCAAAATAAAAAAAACGTATTTTTTATCAATTTTCAATTGTGTCGTCGAATGAACGATTTGTCTGACAATTTGTAACATTATATTATTTGTGGCTTGAATTATATAATTATTTTTTAAGATTTTTCTATATTCAAGTTACGATAAAAAAATTACAATTATTTTTTAAGATTTTTCTATATTCAAGTTACGATAAAAAGTGCATCGTAAAATCGCTGAATTATAATACACAACGCATTCGAAATAAGTTTCTAGTTTCAGAGTCATTTTTAAAGTATACAGAGTTTTCTGTATGGTCTATAACAATTTATAGATAACAGGATTTTCTACAACTTATCCAAATATACTTCCAAGCGAATCATTCGAATATCAAAGGCAGATCAAATCGTCCATTCTAAATAAAATTTATTATTTTCTTCAACGTTTTTAATACAAATATGAAAGATAAGGCAATAGGAAGCATTTCTATAATATTAAATAATTAATTTATCAAAAATCATCTTATCTATAAATCAGCGAATGGAATCATTTCTCATTTCCGAGACTAATTTGAGAAATCCTAATTAATATTATATAATATTCACTTATCAATTAAGAAAAGCAATAATAATAGCACTGCTGCGGAAGAATTTTCATCTAAGCATAAATTAAACAATTATTCATCAATCGATTAACAACAAATACTAAAAATGACGATGCTGAAAAAAATATATCATGATCTTAAATTCTAAATTTATGTACAAAACAAAACCGGCTAAAGATCCGATTTCGGTATTTCATATATATATATAAACTCACTCTAATTTCAAAACCGTATTTCTTTTGGTTATTACCTAAACACATCCACCACATTTCAAATCTTTTATCACAGGAAAATTTGCGTGCAAATAAAATAAAAAATCGCAAAAGTTTCCGAGGAAAACGAATCCTGACCAAGATGGTATTTTTTTCTAAACTATCAATATAAATGCTTTTTTAAACACCTTTTTTCTTGACCACTTAGTATATTGCACCAACATTTTAAAAAATCTACGAATTTCTTGAAAAATACATTTAGACTACAAAAATATTCCAATATTTAAAAAAAAAAAAAATTTTACGAAAATTGTACGATCCATCATGGAGTCGTTACATCTACAGCTAGTTTTATCTAAAGAAATATTTAATTTATTTATAGGCATTCTTAAATACTAAATTATTATTATTACATTATTTTAACTAAACATTTAGCATCAATTATCTTCATTTCTTTTATAAGAAACTGTTTTATCGTACGTGGCAGTGACTTATGGTACAATATTTAATTAATTAATTAACTAATTAAAGTTTAAATTAGTGTAAAAGGTCTACAAAACACTAATCGATAAAAGGTCACGGTAAAATTACCATTTATTTACCTCATAAATTTTTGGAAAAATATTCAAGATAAGCAAAATATGGTTCTAAAACAAAATTTGATTTTGAAATATTGACCTCAAGAATAAAAATATACATTAACGATTTCGCTAAGACTTTTAAGACATTAACGAGTGTGTCGACTTTTGCTTCAATATTTATCATTCTGAGTTAAACAATTGAGAATTCAAACGTTTTATTGCAATTTTTAATTTTGAAATATTTTTTTTAATAATGTTTGCAATGGGGTAGGGCGGGGCATAGAAGTCCATTTTGACTTTTAGAAAATGTATTGTTAAAACCAAACTAATGATCTCACAACAAATAAGTATTTCGTCAAAAACATTTACCAGCAGAGTTGAAACAACTATTTATTTAATTTATCTCTTACTAAATTGCTTTTTTAAACTTAATTTACTTTTTTATTTACTATTGTTTATGTTTACACCTTTGCTGGGGTAAAGGTTCAGTTTATAGGGGTTGTATAAAAAAATTTTTAAGTTGATTCTAGTTTAAAAATAAATACGTATTATGAACAATTGAATAACGTATACTTAAAAATTATATCAAGGTCTCGTAAACTAAACAGTAGTGCTCACAACCAAAAAAAAACAACGAAAAAAATACTTTTGTTATGGATTTTCAAACATTGGCGTTTATCTCATGATAGCGAAGTCTCAAGTATAATAAGTTATATATCTTTTTTCCCTACTTTTAAATATTGTTGTTAATTTTTTTTAACTTTCTTTGTGTTTTTGAGATATCGGTGTTGGACCTTTTTACCCGCTCTACCCTATATTAAAACAAAATTGGAGGAATTGGTGGCTCGTACAGCTGTGTGAAAAACACTCTCGTTAGCGAAACGGTTAATGATGCAAAATGATAAATGTTTGTTGAAACTTTGTTCAAATCGTAACATTATACTAAACAATAATGCAAAACTGATGAAAAAAACAAAAACAAGATTTATATTCCGATGTGAAAAAAATTGGAATCGTAGACTTATACAAAAAATAGTGTAAAATATGCTCAACTAGTTGTCTCCAGGACATTTTTTAATCCAAACAACAAAATTCAATTACAACACTACACAAAATGCGTTTAAATCTACGATCCAAACAAATTATAAACCCAAATCCATCACCATAAGTTACCAAAATTTTTCCAAAAATTTATGCTCTTCATCCACGACGTCTCTTATAACTACCATCATTTCTACAACTATGGTTCAACATCGTCTTCTTGATCTTCGTTCAGACATGTCTCCTCAAATGTAAAGCGAGATGGTCCGATCTGGAGAAGCACCTTTCGCATTGGTGACACTTGAAGGGTTTGGCACCAGTATGTTTTCGGTAGTGACGTGTGAGTTCATCAGATCGCGCAAATCGCCATGTGCAACCTTCCCAGGAACAGATGTAGGGTTTTTCGCCTAGAAGGTAAAGGACACATTAAAATTGAATTATAATGAAAATATTTAAAATAAAGATGAGCTTTATGTTTACACAACAGGAGAAAAAAATGGTAAAGGAACTGATGATATTGATGATCATAAATGGTATTTCCTTATTTTCTAATGAATTGAATATTTGGTCTCATTAACTTTCTATAGGGTAAGTTATTGTAATCGTCCAAAATAGAAATCGAGTTTTGGAGAGAACGGAGCATCCGATTTGAATTATCCAAAAAAAACATTCAATTCGTAATAATGAGGAGATGTGGTGATTAGTTTTTGGCAGACAGGTTCAGCCGTTTTAGAGATACGGAGGCAAATGAGCAAAAATGACACTTTTTGAAAGAACGGAGCATCCGATTTGAGTGATTCAGAAAACTTTTTGCTTCTGTTGTTGAAACAATTAATAGCTGGTGAAATTTTATATTACATGCCAAAAATGACGAACTTGCACAGTTCTGTATATTGCGTGACTAAAGCTATGACAATATCATGCCGTACGGTTTATATGCCGAATAAAAATAAAATTAGTGGTGTATAGCATCCTGCCTTAAGACATATTGCTGGAACTTTCCGTACAAAAAATAAAATTAAAAAAAAAAATATATATAGAAATATTTTGGAAATTTTGATTTTTTTTCAAAGCGATCGCACTGCTTTAGCTAGATGAAATATCGAAGCGCATAAGAGCCGCGTCGCTGTTTAACGGACAAATTATGTTACGGAGCCCATAGAAATGTAAACTAAATTAATACACATTATTGAAGTCTCCATAAAATATCTGATAATTTGATATGCATATGTCTAATGATCATTTTTGACCGCCAAATGGCGTTTTTTAACTTTTTTACTCTATCTCTGAAACCGCTAGACTTGTCTTTCCAAAAAATTAATCAGTTCTTCATTTAGCAATACAAGCATGCATACATACAAAACAAATACTAAAACATACATATACAAAATGTTTTTTGAATTATTAAAATCGGACGCTCCGTTCTATTAAAAACTGAGTTACCAAAAACTAATCAGCACGTCTTCTTATCAATACGAATCGAATGCTTTTTGAATTATTCAAATTGGTTGATCGGTGTTCCCGAAATCGTCGATGAAAATTTGTATCCGCACACACACACATACATCCATTTTTTCTAAGGTATGACAAACATATATACAAATTTTCATTTTCGATTTTTTTGCGATTACTATAACTTACCCTACGGCAAGTGAAAAATATTGTAATATCATTCAAGATTCTATAACAATAAGCCTTTAGCTGTCCTGCTCTTAAATAAGTATTGAAAGTTCATCAGATATGCAGAAACGCATCAAGAATTGGTGATTTAATACAAGTATATGTATTCAATTCAACTAACAAAGACAACTATTAAACAACCATTCATTGTTTATAAATAGTGCTTTTGATTAGGCAGAATTTTCTAACACTATTATGCCCTAAGTCAACTCGAAAAAGAGGTTAGAGACACCTTAAACAATTAACATGATATAATTAATAACTCCCGTTTCGACGACCAACAATATACCCGATGTCCTCCCATAAACACATTAGGTGCCACCAAGGCGGGGTGCTCTTTGAAGGGTGCTCTAATTTGATCCTTTGATGACTACTAATCGCACCCAATCTTAAACTGTGCGAACTTGCGGTCAGGTAAGTTTAGGACATGAGGTAATTATAGATTAACATGGAACGGACTTGGGCAAAAGGCTAAACATACCTGCTTTGTAAATTACCAAGGATAAAAGAGAATTTAGAAGGTGAAAATTTTAATATAAAAAGTTGTTTGGAGTAAAAATAAGATAGATAGCAAAAGGATTAGTATGATGTGAATTATTAAATTTTGAATACCTTGAGAGTAAATGTAACTAGTTGGTTTGGTATTTTGCCTTGAGGCAAGTTACATGAACTTCCCGATATGTGTAATTAATCGATTTAATCAATAAAAACTAAATTAATTTATGAGTGATTATAGTATTCCGAGTGGATTTATAACACATAATTGAAAACGAGCGACCACTTTGACACGGAGTATTTTCTAAAAGTAAATTTTCAGAAATCAATAATTGTTAGAATTGAACCAGTTTCCATAGAACTTTGATGGCTTGGTATGTTCTTTAAAACCAAGTACTCTATCGTTATACCAAGTAAAATCGTCCAATTTTAATTTTAAGAAACTTCAAAAAAAAATACTTATTTTCTTAAACTTTGATGACTTTTTAAAATTAAACTACTTGTCGTAAGGTCGTAATATTCCAATAAGTTGTATAAGACCATGATATATATCATTTAAAAAAATTTCATAAAAATTGGCTCAAATTTTTTCGGCTCGGTAGATTTTCATTTAAAACTAATCAGTATCATTCCCAACCAATATATTACGAACAGTTTTTGATTTTTTAAAATCGATTCGGTAGTATGAGCTTAAATGTGGACGGAAAATTCAACACTTTTGCACAAAAGTGACAAATGATAGTCCTCATCAAGATACATCAAATGGCTTTTAAATTTCTGAAATCAGTTCAGGCATTTTTGAGAAAACGTCGATGAAAGGTCTAATTTTGACAAATGCCAAAAAAACGATACCAAGTTTTGCAAACTTTGACGAATTTTTAAAGTTAAACCAATTGTCGTAGAGCCGTAATATTTTAGTATGATCTAGAAGACTATGGTATCTACCGCCAAAAAACTTTCTTTTCACACTTTATTACAAGAAAACGGCCCGGCCTATCTCTACCAACAACTCATCAGCATGATTCCCAACCAATATCTTTCGAACGGTTTTTGAATTTTCAATATCGATTCAGAACTGCGGGCTAAAACGTGGACGAAAAATTTTTCACTTTTCTGCTATTTACAAAGAAACGGCTTGGCTGATCGTCGCGCAAAATTGATGAACGCTAATCCTCATCGAGATACATCGAATGGCTTTTAAATTTTTCAAATTGGTCAAGCCATTTTTGAGAAATTGTCGATTTACGGCAAAAAATCTGTTCACACACACATACACACACACATACTTTTTCCAAATTTGGTCTCATTCGATTCAGAATGGCTTGAAACGTCGAGAAAACATAAAATTAGTGAATCGGATTTTTTGATGGAAACATAAACTTCTCCTTCGGGAAGTTAAAAATTGTAAATATTATTAGATCATTTCACTTTTCTCTATTTCCCGCAGATTTTCCGTTTTCAGCAGCAAACATCAGATTCTCCCCACTAATAAATCTAATGCTCCATGCATGGTCTCGTGGATTTTCATACCATAATAATATCCATTTATAATAACACATACACATGGATTTGAAAGGAAAATACCGCCAAATACAAATGGTGGACGAGTACCACGAGGATGAGACGAGGACACACAAACGTAGATGATAGTAGTCGGCGAATACATTTGAATATATTACGTTATTTATTGTGAAACTCTTGTGTGGCGGTCGCGATATAAATAACAGAAAACCTAAATGGGACAGAATGATGCCAAGTGTGAAATTATGTGCGACAAATGGCGGGCGGTTTAATACGAAGAAAAATGAATGTTGCCCATTTGAGAAGATGACAGATGGGAAGGAACTCTGAAGGCGAGGCGTCAATGGTGATGAAGACTTCAGAAAAAACGCGGAGGATGTGAATATCGTTCTTCCAATACCAGTTTCCATTATCCCAGACACCCCAGGACTAATTCTTGTAGCTCTGATTCAGATGATATCATTCGGGATACTGAAAACTAAAGGACTTTTCAGATCAAATAAAAATATTATGGTAATGCTAGATGAACTGTGGAAAAGCTATGTATTTCTTTTACGATCAGGCGTTTTACACATAACACCTAACTTCACATGTGTGTTATCGAAGAGACATCAGAAAAGTTGCACTTATGATAAAATAGTTATTTTACAATTATGCGTTTCGGAGATCAGGTTTTATGTATAAAACGTTTGATCGCACACCAAATACTAAGCTTTTTGATAGTTCGTGAATACCAACTCATACGGATATAGACCCGTAACGTATCATTACCATATCTGTTTTATCCGAATATTGGCCCCTAATATTTTAGAATCATACGTGTGAATATAAACAATATTCATCACTTGTGAGATAGCTAAAAATATTGAAAAATTGTAAAATCTCGTGCAAAGTATTGAAAAATATTAAAAATTTATGAGTACCTAAAAATATATTCAAATATAATATAAATATTTTTTTTTCAAAACGTTTTTTCATGAATTTTCTTTCAAAACCTTTTTTAAACTTCGTAGGGTAAGTTATAGTAATCGCAAAAAATCGAAAATGAAAATTTTTATATAAATTTATGTTTCAAAGGTTTCTGAACATTTTGGCATAGAAAAAAATGATGTGTGTGTATGTGTGCGGATACAAATTTTCAACGACGATTTCGGGATTAACCGATTACAATAATTAAAAAAATATTCGATTCGTATTGATAAGAAAACGTGCTGATTAGTTTTTAACAGAGGCAGATCTAACCGTTTCGAAGATTATAGGCAAAAAGTGCCAAAAACGGTAACTCAGTTTTTAAGAGAACAAAGCGTTCGATTTTAACAATTCAACAAACATTTTACTTGTATTGACATAGACAAGATGAAGAACTGTTTAAATTTTTGGGAAGTCAGGTCCAGCGGTTTCTGGCGGCCAAAAATGATCATTAGATATATGCACATCAAATTACCAGATATTTTATGGAGATTTTAATAATGTGTATCAATTTTGTTAACATTTCTATGGATTCCGTAACATCGTAACATACAATGCCATACACCACTAGTTATTTTCTTTGTCTACCTATTTATTATAGAAAATGTTTCCATTTCGACATAAATCCATCGCATCAAAATCCATCAAAAGTTGCTTTTGAATGTCTATTTATTAGCATTCGGTCAATATACGACTATGGCTTCAAAATTAAATCCCATACAGAACATCGGGGCGATAACTTTGTTGTACATTTGTTATATTGTTATTGGCGGTACTGGCGGACGCCATTATCTTGTCCATAGAAACTCAATTTCGAATATCTATATTACTACGCAATATAGATAAAATCTAATAATAAGCTCGCATTGTACTAGATACTTCATTATCTTGGTCGAGCCTCCGGCGGTACAATGATACAGTTTGTATGGAAGTAAATAAATTAGCAGATTGGGGGGGGAGGCTTGGTAGCAAACTGCATTGAAATTTTGGACCCATAATGGAAAATGCATATATATATATATATATATATATATATATGTGTGTGTGTGTGTTTATATAAATCATAGAGGATGGTTACAATGATTTTGTTTCTCGTTGATCTTGATTTTTGACGGATGGTGTAAGAGTTTTTCATATTATTCACACATTCCCCCACTTGGCTGAAGTTCTCATTTTAAATCTAGAACTTTTGCTTTCATATATCTCTGCCATGTGCTTTCAGCTTTTACGTCCCTGTATTTTTCCATCAGGAGCAAGTCGCTCATGGTCTGCACTTGTCTACTTCACCTTTTATAGAACTCATTTGCCAATATGGGTTTTAATTCAGTCTTCTTCAATCAGAAGTATATTTTGAATAATTACACAGAAGAGTACTTTAAAAAAACTACATCACATATTGGAAATAAGTTATTATTTATATTTATTAGTTAAAAAATATAAGTCAAATTCAATACACCCACACCAAAAACCAGCTTTCTAAGGTAGCACCAATAATAATAATATATAAAAACACTTCTATTCATTTTCGGTTTCCTTCGCCCTAATTCCTATCTAAAATAAATCTCATGCTGCTAACTGACCGTATAGGCTTTCACCGGATTAATATCAGATTAATAAAGGATTAATTAAGGGGCGCAGTCTAATATATGTTCCATTGAATGGCCTGCAAAGCCAATTTGAGCTGTGCTAAAACCGAACCATGCAGAAATTCCAAATCTTTTACACCCTAAATAATAAATGGAACCCCACGAACTCTAATTTCCTGGATTCATAATAATTTATCAACGTATCATCCTTTACTTTTATATGAAATTCTACTCGTACGAGTAAAAAGGAATACTCTATGTGTCTCCTAAAGGTACCAGAACTATTATATAATCCTCCAGTGAAACTTCAGATCAAAATCAGAAACGCACCGGGGGAATCGGGAAGAACAGTCGTGTACTGGACAATTGGATAGAAATTGAAAATAAATCAAACTAAACCATTTTGAAGTATCTCACGTGCTCAGCATACTAAAAATAATAAAAACAACTTCTTACATATGGCATAAGAAATAATTGTATAGAACATCACTTTACAAAAAATTAAAAAAAATAAAGAATGATAATGGTATTAGCTTTATTTGATGCACCAAAACATCATTCTACTAATAAGTGAACTAATAATAATAATAAAAAATGTATACAGTAATATTTAAAAAATTTGGCTCTGTTTTTAGAAGTACACATTGGCGTTCGACGTCGCCGTACATTCGCTTTTATGTCGCCATCTAGACTCAGACCACTTTTATAGTCGGACGGCTGGTAAAAAAACAACTCGATTTATGAGTAGATAGAATTGCCATAGAGCATTTTGATGTTAGACACTATTGAACATTAATAAATCCTGCACAATTTTCACTACTATTCGTTTAATATAATCATGACATATTTTTTATTTTTCGAAGCAAAAAATAAGATGTGCTAAAACTTACACGGTACATTTTGTACACGGTACACTAGGTAGTTATAAAACTTCTACAAAAATACTATGAATGTAGTTCAAACACATTTCGACTTTTGAAAATATGCAAATTTGAAAATGGTTTTAAGAGAATATCTTCGGAACAGTAAAAGAGAGCTTGAAAATTCTGGCATTTATGAATAAGTTATTCGATTTATCATAAAGATTCATAAACAAGATACAAAGGTCAACCAAATATAAGCTCTTATATTCTATTGCATCTATAAAATACGAATGCTAAAACTTACAGTATTTATAATGATTTAATTAAAAATAATTAGAACAATTAATATTAATCATTGATAAATTGTTATTGACTACTGACTATTTTTATTCCTCGAATGTTTAATTACACTACGGAAAATTCCAGAAATTTGCCTTAGGGCACGATGCCATGCACCACTAGTTAACTTCCCGTAGGGTAAGTTATATCGCAAAAAATAGAAAATGATATTTATTTATCATTACGTTTCAGAGGTTTTTGAATATTTTGGCATAGCTTAGAAAAAATGGATGTATGTGTGTGTGTGTGTGCGTGTGTGTATGTATCACACACGGATCAATCAATTTGAATGATTGAAAAAAACATTCGATTCCTATTAATAAGGAAATGTTCTGATTAGTTTTTGGCGAAGACAGGTCTAGCTGTTTCGTAGGTACAGGGCAAAAAGTTCCAAGCATGATAATTCAATTTTTGCAAAAACCGAGCGTTCGATTTGAGTTTGAGATTCAAAAAAACATTTTATTTGTATTGACGAAATGAAGAACGGGTGAAAAATTTAGAAAGCAGGTCTAGCGGTTTCGGAGATGCCATAAAAAAGTGAAAAAAAAGCTATTTGGCGGACAAAACTGATCGATTGGATATATGCACATCGAATTATCATATATTTTATAGATATTTTAATAATAAGAACAAATTTTGTTAACTTTTTTATGGGTTCCGTATCAATGTTTATCCGTTATACTGTCACTGACCGATTAGACATATGCACATCGAACTATCATATATTTTATAGATATTTTAATATTAAGAACACATTTTGTTTAGTTTTTTATGGGTTCCGTATCACTGTTTATCCGTCATACTGGCAGTGACCGATTAGACATATGCATATCGAATTATCATATATTTTATAGATATTTTAATAATAAGAACAAATTTTGTTTACTTTTTTATGGGTTCCGTATCAATGTTTATCCGTTATATTGCCACTGAGCGATTAGACATATGCACATCGAATTATCATATATTTTATAGATATTTTAATAATAAGAAAAAATTTTGTTTACTTTTTTAAGGGTTCTTTTCTACGCAGCTGACGTATAGCAATTGCTTTGAAAAAAAGTTCAAAATTTTCAAAATATTTCAAGTATAGAAAAAATCAAATTTTCAAGAAGGTCATTTCAAAAATTTTAAAAATCTCAAATTTTTGGTACGAGAAGTTCCAGCAATTTGCCTTAAGGAACTATTCCATGCACCACTAGTTGAATATATACAATTAATTGTCTGCCTGAGATATGAAAAAAAATTATATATATATATATATATATATATATAAAATAAAAAAATTTAAAGATTGAACAAAATATACTTGCTACTGGTATATTATTGACAGCAAGCAAATTAGTAAGCTATGTCAATCAACACGCTTGTACAGTTTTATGTACAAGCAATTACTAAAATGTGCCCTTTATATCTTCCTTCCAGCTCTCACACTATTTGATGTAACTCTTGTTTAGTGTCTCTGCGGATGTCAGGGGGCCCGAAGAAAAGCTACGATGCAGTTATTGCACTTCTAGGTGCAATAACCGTGCTCTAGACTGGTCTAGGCGGCGGTAAAACCGACACCTAATGACAGCACAGGCATTCTCGGCGAAAAAATATCAATATAGCGGTAAAACAAGGAAAAAGGAGGAGATATAGAAGTAGAAACATAAAGTCTGGGTTTTTTTCGAACTAGAACGTTAGTATCTTTGAGATTCAATTTTTAAAATAATTTTCCAAGTAAATGCTCATTAAGTTTATTTTTAAAGTTGTTCGTGTTTTCACCAGAAAATTATATAAATATATATATATATATATATATATATATATATATATATTCATACTATATAATTTTCATTCGCTTCGATTTCGCATAAAACACAACCTGCACTATCTCGAATGCAGTTTGCATGAAAATATACATAGAAGCCCCCTATGCACCCCGTAAATGCATAATTAAAATTTTGCCCAATAATAAACGCATTATCGACGGTGTAATAACGAGATGGTGCATACGAAATTTATACCCGTTCATAAACATGATTATAATGTTCTATATGGTTTAGAAGTGGACAAGGAGTCCGTGGTAATATTTGCAAGAAGAAGTCTTCTCAGCAATTCCAAACACTCTAAAATCGCCGTTGATGACACAAAATAACCACGAATGCGCTAAAAATGCATTTATTATAAAAGCAGCTTGTAAGCTTTGAAATTGTGGAAATACGATTATTTGTAATTATCTTTAATTATATTGTCTTTAATTATATCTTTATGTAGATATTGTAATATAAAATACTTTTTTACAAAAATTAATATTATGACAAATTTAATCTGTTTTGTTTCGATGTCCAATCTACTATTCACTTAATAGTGATGAATCGTTAGACAAATTTGTTGACAAATAATTTTTTTTTATATTATTTTTGAACAGCAATCAGAACCTTGCGTCCTATCAGCTGTTGGGCTGAAACTTCTCCTTACTTCGTATTTTTTAGATGGTAACCCAATGATTAATCCATCCATATTTGATGATTTTTTGTTATTAGAATTAATCTAATAGGGCTGACATTTTATTGGTGCAGCAAGGCCGGATAAGGGCTATTTTCACTTGGAAACATATTGCTATCTATATTTCCAAGTGAAAATCGTTGTCACTGCTGCCTGACAACAGGCTGCTCGAAGTGGGTATCGAACCCGGAACCTCTGAAACAATTCCCGTCTCTCTTAACCGCTTACCTACGGGCGAGCCTTACAAATAAATTATCTGTAACTTTGACTTACAACAAGATACAAGGATGAGGTTCGTTTGCTCTAAAATGACTATCGAATACAGAAAATAAAAGATAGTAGTAAGTACCTAAAAAATTATTTTGATAATAGGTTATAAATCGCAATATTTATTTGTTAAGTTATATATAAATTTGTTTATTACTGTATTATTTTTTTCTTCTGGCATATTTCGTCAATTTCCTCAATATCGTCCCTATCTCTGATTTTCGACTTTCCATTTCTTACCAGAATAAATCCGATCCACTGTTCTCCTGTTAGTAGAGTTCTTTCCTAGCCCACTGCTCCAATTTCCACCTTGGCCAGTCCATTTCACCCCGAAGCAATATTTAGAGTCCTCATCTCTGATCCGTTCCATGTTTCAATTATCATTTAAATATTATTTAGAGATCTGGATGGATATGTTCATCTCCATCTGATCTCTCCCCAAAAAGTCAATTTGAGTGACACATTTGTTTGAATACTCCCAAATAATTATAAACGTATTCAATTCACTTGATTTGTTTACATTCTCTTCTCTCCTTTGACAGAGGAACTTGTAACGAGCCCTAGGGCTCGTTTCACATTAGAATCCCATCAGAGCCCCAAAACATGTCTGCATTTGATTTCGAGGGAGACATGGCACAAAACTCCCGTTTAATATCGTACCCACAAATGATATAAATATTATACATAAATATATATATATATATATATATATATATATATATGTGTGTGTCTATAATTCTGAATAAACAAACCAGTTGTTAAATAATATATTATATATAAGATCTATATTTGTATGAAATAAATTATATGTTTAATATATTTCATTTCATCCATTTGGGGTTTTAAAAATATATATTTGTAAAATATGGACGCCATCTGTAATCAGTAGCTACCTACGAAACACGGAACCTACATATGCACAAGAGAAATAGATTCTTTTTCTTAGGAATAGAATCGCTTAAGCGCGGAACGCAAATTTAAACTTTGATGAATTTTTATAAATTAGTCGTAGTCGTAGTCGTAGTTTAGCTTATATTATTTGAGTATGTTACTATCGTAATACAAAGTTTCATCAAAATCGTCACTTTTTTTCTACAAATTATTACAAAAAAACTGCCCGGTCGACCATTACCAAAAACCAATCAACGCGATTCCTATCCATTTTTTTCTAACAGTTTTTGAATTTTTAGTTCAAGATTTTAGGCTAAAACGTGAACGAAAGATTTTACACATTTCTGCTAATTACAAAGAAACGACTTGACCGATCGTCGACGAAGTCAATTGACACAGAGTTCTTATAGAATTACACCGAATGGCAAAAATTTTGAAATCGGTCCAGCTACAAATTTTTCTAGATTAGCTTCAGAATGACTTGAAAACTTAAAATTAGCAAATCGGATTTGAACTTTTTCTTAGAGAAGTTAAAGAATAATACACATTTATCAATTGAGATTGAGACCATTAAATCTATTTCACAAACATCAATTTGCATTTACAGAAGTACCATATGAGCTTTCAAAATAACGTTAGCTCAAATATTTATAAATATTTTTATTTAGTTTTTTTATTATCGTATGGAATTAGCATGGATTTTTTTTTAAATGTTATTTAGATATAACTTAGCGCACAAATGAATGAGTTTTATTGGAAATTCGACGCTCTACAAAACAAATTATAAAAAACCTGATTTGTAAAGCGTCGAATTTTTAATAAAACATGGCATGAATTATCACTTTTGATACATTTTTCGCTAAGTTATATAAATTTTTGCCATACTAATTCCATACTAATTCCATACAAAACTATGATTGAATTGTGCACTATCTAAAAGTTAATATTAAGCGCTAAAACTTTTAGAGATTTTTTTTATCAATTTGGAAGCATTTGAGCCCCTGGGAGCAAAGAAATTCGAAAATGTCCATAATAAGGACCATCCTTATATATACACACATGTATATATATATCTAGATTATTACTTTCCGCGAGATATTTGATATAGAGAAGAAAATCGTTTTACTACCAATATATGAAGTGAAACACTGGTAATTTCCTTCGCCATTACAATATTTATCGTACTTCCTACATCTTTTAATATCTTTTAATATCTTTTCTGAACGTAAATGAAAATACGAAAAATATTCATACGTCTTTTATCTTATAACAGTTTTCAGTCAAAGCCAGAAGGCGGAATAAGGAAGAGAATTGTAGTAAAATACGACACGATGTCAGTTTGCTAATTTCATTTGTAGCTCATATAGCTTGTAGCTTCGTAGAAATTAATTTAATTTATATACGAGAGCAAAATTTCTGCTTCACTGTTCGGGAAGTATCGCTTTAATTATAATACAGAACGCTATAAAATGTAGAAAATACGATGAAGTCGATAGGAGTAAAACCTTTCCATAAAATTCAACATGTCGATATTAATAAGCCCTTTATCCTTTATCATTTTTATACCGCAAACATCAATAAAACTTTCACTTCAAGTGTTGCATAATGAAACCTAGTGAATTGTTTCGGAAGATTCAATTTGTAGTTATTATAAAAGTTAATGTCGATGTGCGCTGGTGATATTGATAATTGCTTCCTTGTTGGTAACAATGTAGTAGGAATCATTTAGTAATGAATATGGATATAAAAAATCACCAAGTTAAAATTTTCTTGTTACTATAAATAACAAATAAATTTCACATTTATTACAAAATCGAATTCCACCGTAAACTTTAGCAAGACTACCTTAGTCTACAAGTCGAAAACAAGTCAAACTTAGTTGTAGAATATCAAACGTTTCGTCAGTCCATCCTAAGAAGTTCGAATAGCTCTGGGGGGTAAGAACTGAGTATGGAAGTCCGAGAAGGCCCCAGGACTGAGGAATCCCCCAGTTTCGCCGTTAGTTCCAGTACGTGTGCTCGTGAGAGCCCCCTTCAGGAGCAGGAACCAGGAACCAGGAGAGTTGGCCCATAGACAGGGAATAAATGAACCGTTGATGTACCTTAGATTCAAGTACACATTGTACATAGACAATATATTTGCAAGAGGGTTTAGAGATAGAGGAAAGGGTGTTTGTGTACAAAAATCCTCAAATTGTAAGTGATAAAAAATATTTCGATAAGTATTAGATTATTATTAGTTGGTAAAATTGGCATTAGTTGGCAAAATTGGTGCCTAGATTTTATATGGTTGCTCATACAATTGTAAACTAGTGGTGTATGGCATCGTGCCTTAAGAAAAATTGCTGGAATTTCCCGTACTGTAATAAAATATTCGAGAAATATTAAATGTTTTCAAATAGATTATTATAAATACTGTATCATTGCCGAATATTTATAAGAATGGTATAAACTGAATTGCAAAGTTGAAATTATTCATTTAGAGTATATAAGTGAGCTTTAGAACTTTAGCCAGAATTAAAATTAAAATTGGAATTATTTTCGATCTACAAAAAAATTCTTTAAGATTTTTTTCCCTCCAAAAGCAATTGTTTATGTTACTGCGGAATTTGCCTCTTAATAAAAAAAAAACAAGGAAATACGCACCATTAATACTTTGATGTCACAAAAAACTTATCAAGGTATTACGAATTCAGAACCAAAATAAAACTAGTGGTGCATGGCATCGTGCCTTAAGGAAAATTGCTGGAATTTCCCGTACTGTAATAAAATATTCGAGGAATATTATATTAAATGTTTTCAAATAGATTATTATAAATACTGTAATATCATCTAATATTCATAAGAATTATATAAACAGAATTACAAAAATAAAATTATTCACTTAAAATATATGAGTGAGCTTTAGAACTTTCACCAGAATTAAAATTGAAATCTGAATTATTTTCGACATACAAAAAAAATTTAAAAAAAATTGAAATGAAACATTTTTTTTCCAAAAGCAATTGTTTCGTCAACACAAGCAGAAAGTTTTTTGAATTGTTCGAATCTTATCCTTATTTCTCTCAGAAAATACCATTTTTTGTACATCTAGTTTGGTATCTTCCAAATGGCTGGACCTCCCTTTGCCAAAAACTAATCACCACTTTTTCCCAATCATTATAAATTGAATGTTTTAGATCATTCAAATCGGATGCTCCGTTCTCTCAAAAACTCAATTTCTATTTGCTGCACTTTTTGCGCTTTATCTCCGTGACGTCTGGACCTGCCTTTGCCAAAGACTAATTAGCATATCTTCGTATCAATAGGAATCGAATGTTTTTTAAGCCATTCAAATCGGTTGATCCCTGCGCCCGAAAACGTGAACGACAAAATGCGGACACACAAATCACACTCACACATCCATTTTTTCTAAGGTATGTCAAAATGTTCAGAAACCTGCAAAACGTGGAGAAATCCAAAATTTTCATTTTCGATTTTCAGCCGATTGCTACAACTACCCTACGGGAAGTTAACAAGTTCCACACACAGTCTAAAATTTCGTATCCATTAATAAAGTCTGCTTTGTGCAAACGTACAAAATTAAACCAAATCCCAATTTTAATTGTTATTTTATTTTTAGATGCATGGTATGTACATAGAGTTAGCTATAAATTGCTACAGCTTCGTTTTTCCACGTCTGTTATTATTTTTACATTTTCCGCTAATCAAACAGAAATGCAATATTTGTGAAAAGTGCAGTAAATACATACCGTTGTGCCAATGTAAATATTGAGAATTGCTGCTGCTGCTGCAGTATTGAAGTAAATGCTTGTAGTGCTACAAGGGGGGCCCAATGAAGCGATTCAAATTGAAGACATTCTATCTAGATTCAAGAGACGGCAAAGGAAGACGAGAAAACTCCCACTGAGGATGGGAGTTTGTTAGTTAGGAGCAAGAAGTATGCAGGAGCAACAGACCAAGAGTTGCTCTGCATACCTGGATTTGATTTCCGTAATCGGAAACGGAATAAACGACATATTATGTTACGTAATGCGAATTATGAGATGCAATCGTATAACTGCTCTCAATACACCTGAATCAGGAATTATTAGTTAAACGGTACACTTAAATCCACTGAGCTTCAATAGTATAGCAATTAGGTATACTAGTACTTGACTGGTATTTGATGTTATATTTTCGTAATAATTTTATATTGATAAAAATGTTAACGATCACATTTTTAACTTCCCGCAGGGTAAGTTATAGTAATCGCAAAAAAATTGAAAATGAAATTTTTTAGAGATCTTTACGATTCAAAATCTTCTGAACATTTTGGCATACCTTAGAAAAAATGGATGTACGTGTGTGTGTTTGTGATACCAATTTTCGTCGACGATTTCGGAAACACGGATTAACCGAATAAATAAAAAAAACATTCGATTCGTATAATAAGGAGACGTGCTGAGTAGTTTTTGGCGGCGCCCACTAGCTTCGATTTTTCGTTTCTACGCAGCTAACGTATCGCGATTGCTTTGAAAAAAGGTCAAAATTTCCAAAATATTTTAAAGTATAAAAAAATTAATTTTTCAAAAAGAAAATGTTTTTTCAAAAATTTTAAGAATCTCAAAAATCGATTTTTTTCATAGTTCTAAAAGAAAATTTAATCATTTTTAAAATTTTAATTTTTGGTGAGGGAAGTTCTAGCAATTTGCCTTAAGGCACGATGCCAAGCACCCCTAGTTTGTATTATAGGTATCATATAATTTTATTTTCAACATTTTAAATAATCCGCTATCTGTACTATATATAGCTTACTATTACATGAAGACTGACCCGAACAAAAATTAGCAATTCAGGGCTTAGGAGAATTATTTATAATATCTCTTGTTAAATCGATTACTATTCGTTTATATTTTAAATCATTCACCCAAATCCATAAAAAATCATTAAATTTGTAAAAAAAAATATAATTATAAGTGTCTTGTGTAGTCAGGGTCATGAGTTTGAACACCAGCTCTGGATATCATCATATCATGCAGTAGTGATATCAATTTTTCTGGAAAATATAGATTATGTTTTCAATTAAAAATAGCCCAATTTGCGCACTACGATGTAAAATGGCAATGAGAAATCTCTCACACTAATCTTTCCTGAATCGAGTTGGAGTTTAACTGAACTCACAGTCCTGCCCTAGGGCTGTACTACCTATTATTTTCATTATGTGTTTTTACGTTTTATTAACACTTTACTAAGTTTCACAAATATAATTTTAATTTTATAAATGTAATCGCATGTAATTTTTTGAATTTGTATCGATTTTTCAGTAAATAAAAGTTGAACTTTACCGTCTTGACGTGTATATCTCCTCGAGGACAACGTGCTGCTATTATTTTGGGAAATGGTGTATGAAATCATTTATAAAGTGTCTTGCGAAGTGATCTTCTCCACTTTATATATATATATATATATATATATATATATATATAGTGTTTCCTTTCTGTTTTTCTTTGCAAGACTGTGTAACAAATTGCATTACGTGTCCTCGGGAATGCACTGGATGTGCAACGTCGAGTTTGTTTTTTAAATTTTCCATTTTTCTGGGCGTTCTTCTTACCATGGCATCTGGATTTGGATCAAGTGTCGTCTGTAAGCACCCATATATAAAATGAGGCTCGAAAATTAAAATTGTAACCCTTAACCATTTCGATAACCTAAATAGATAGTATCAATGTTAAGTAACCAGTCCCAGAAAGTAATGATTAGTTATTAAATTAAAGCTTCAGAAAATATTTGAACTTTTTCTGCATACATAAAATTTAATGATTTTAAGTTTTACAAGATCTTACTGGGTGTTAAATTATTCAAGTTTATTTCAGGTTATCTAATTTTGTACAATTTTCCTAAATATTTCATAAAAATCAGATGAACTGTTTATAAGTTAATTTGATGAACGAAAATAGTCCTTCTGATATCAACACTCCATTTTTTATTTCAATTTTGAAGTTTTCCCAGCTGCTGTAGGTCTCTATTACAATAAAAGATAGTGAACTATTTTATAAAGCTTTGCTAAATTTACCATACAATTATGTAAAGGATTTAGGAATTTACGAATTATAAAAAGCATAATTTTTGTTGGTAATTATCATGCAAAATTTTGGATCGCTCAGATCAATCTTGCTATTTTAAAGTTGCAGGGTTTCATGATTTTAGAAAATATAATAGATTGGTTATTCCCAAAGTGGTCCACATGGGACCCTAAGGGTCCATAGCGATTTTCAGAGGATGCATGGCAGGAAAAAAAATTAGGGATCCACGGCACGAAAATAAGGGTCAACGACAGTGAATCTCAATTTACCTTGTTAATATAAATTTACTTATATAATCTTTTAACACGAAGACGTATAAAATAATTTAAAATAACTTAAAAGTGAAAAAAAATTACATCTGTATATGAAAATGTCGAGTTTTATAGAAGTTTGAAATTGTAAAGACGATAATAAACTAGTATCATCTTACAGCGTACTCAGTTGCAGTAAAAATTCAATGAACACAGATACTTTTAACATAAATGTTAACATTTCTCATTTTACAATAGTTTTGGTGATTTTGATCATCCGATGATATAATATTATAAATGAATCCTCAGATCAGTTGCAATTCAATTCTGCCAGATTATTTATTTATTTTCAGTTGCAATTTTGAGGACCGCAGTGCTGTACGGTTTTATAAAATTAGACAATATTATAATTTTTTATTTTCTGTATAAATTTTTCAAATACTCTGAATATTTTAGCCAAACCGTTCAAAAGTTATGAAGGAGATATTGTATAACTATATATCTATATTACTATATGTGTATGAAATTTCCTCTCATCTCGGGGCCATCCAGGGAGCGAATATGAGCAAGTTATATATGATGTGGGATTTGCTTGTCAGTTCCAATATAAGTCTGACAATGAGTTGACGTAACGTAATTGTTACACAATGTTTTCCTCGATATTTTCATCGTGCGATCGTAGTATCTAAGGGGTAAATAAAATCTATTAGTTTTCCACGCCATGCCGAGAAACATTTAATACACATGGACAACACGGGATACGGGATAAAACTTTCGTTATTGAAATAATGATGTATAGTATAGTAAGAGATAGTAGAAAGGGTTGTTCGAGAATTTCTATATGATATAAATGAGGTAAATTGATTCATGACATGTATGATTTTAGACGATTTTATTCATTGCAGATCTTGTAAACTTTAAACTGTTATCATAATATATGAAATATTTAGAAAATAAATTAATTTATGAGCGGATAAAAGTATTCCGAGTAACGTTAACTGGGAGTATTTTCTAAAAGCAAATTTTCAAAAATCAATAACCAGTTTCCGTAGGACTTCAATGGTTTAGTATGTTCATAAAGACCAAGTACTCTACCGTTATACCAAGTAAATAGTCCAATTTTCTCAAACTTTGATGAATTTTTAAAATTAATCTACTTGTCGTAAGGCTGTAATATTTCAGTAAGTTCTATAATACCATGATATATATCGCCAAAAAAGTTCCATAATTAGAATAAGTTGAATAATATCTAATACATTCTAATATCAGATATAATACCATATTTTTTTAAAGACATAATAGCTGCATTATTCAACAGAAAAATAAATATAAATCCGAAATAAAAATTTCATGGGAGCATTTTTTACAAAGAGCACATTGTATATAACCTTGATCTGGTATTTTGTCTGAAATATTCATCAGCAGAGTTGAAATAACTATTAATTCAATTTATATCTTATTTTTTTTAACTCAATTTTTCATTTACCATTTTTTTATTGTTTACACCTTTGCCAGTGTAAAGGTTCAGTTGGTCCTTTTCAGCTTTTATGGGGGCATCCATTAATCACGTGAGCAATTTTTAATGATTTTTAGACCCCCTCCCATCATCGTTAGTGATACTTGGTGATATTTAAAATGACTCCCCCCCACACAACATCACGCCTATATTAGTACCTAGAACAATTCGTAAAATTTTTTGTTTAAAAGTTTTGAATCTTTTTTTAAATTGACGATGAGGTAAAATATAAATACACGTGATATCTTCCTAGACCCTCCTCGCACCTACGTGATATTTTGTGATTTTTTGTCAATCCCCCCTCTTCTTTTAAAGCTCACATTAATAATGGACACCCCCTATAGAGCTTATATAAAATTAACTGTTAGATCTAACTTGAAAGTATCAATACAACTTGAAAAGCAATTAAGAAACGTGTACCTAAAATAGATAAAAGAGCTCAAAACCAACAAAACTACCAACAAGAAAAATTACTTTTGTTGGTAGCCGTGTATATTGATACACAGCTGATAGTGACGTCATAAAAATTTAGATGATTACTAGATATAAATCTAATATCTCTTACTTTAAAATAGTATCGTTAAAAAATTCTATACTTTTGTTGTTTTTAAGTAAATGGTGGTAGAGCCTTAAATAGCAGCAACTATCTATCGAATGTGGATTGGTCCGCAACTTGGGTGTGAATATATTTATTATATTTAAACCAATCGTTTAATATAAATAATGCTTTAAACAAGTTTATAAAAAAAAAATTATCTAGAAGTTTTCCCTATACCATACAGCCTTTCAACCACTCGGTATACTCAAATATTGACAAAACATATAAAATCTTTCATTGATTAGTACTTCAAGTAACGAATAGTCTATTAAATTTTTAAATTATATGTCATGAAATCAGTCAAAAATAATCGCAATAATTTCTCGAATCCTTCAGAGGGTACTTATACAAATCCATGTATAAGTAAAAATATTATAACAACCATCTGTCTTCGTTCACACGTCAGCCAGGGCACGCGTCTTTTTACTTATTTTTCTTTCGCAAAAAAAACATGAAATTTACCGTAATATTCCTCACTTCTTACTTTGCACGATTTTTTGTTGTAAATTTTTTTCTATTTTCTTCGAGGGAAGGAAGGAAAACATAAGCCGAAAGATGGAGGTGAATTTTCCGAGACTGCGCTTATTAGCTGTAAAAGTTAATGTTCGTACGAAGAAGTTCGCATACGAGAGTTTGTCTGTTTTAAGAGCTTTTAATCCTTTTATATCCTGTCGACAGATAGACGAAGACTTGTGTAGAGGTAGTTTTAAGGATTATTTTGAGCAAACGGCTCAGGATTCGCTTTTGAATCTGAATCTGTGCATTTAGTCTTTGATTTTCACGTATTGGAAACGGATTAGGAAATCGGTTACTTTTAATTAATGATACTCGATATTGTTAAAAGTACGTGAGTAGACTTTATATAATATGGTACTACTAAATTATTAAGGAAAAAAATATTTTTGATATCGCATTTTTAAATAGACACATTTGTTATAGAATCTATAACATACAATCAAGGATATATATATATATATATATATATATATAATTTGTGTATCAGGGAAGCTTGGGACTTGTAACGGAAATTAATATATCTTAACATCCACTAATTATATTTCTACGAAATAAAGCTTCAACTACTTCTCTATGAAATCTAATAGTATAACTATAAATAAACTGCTAATTCTAATCAATTATCGATTATCGATATCGATTTCTGCACAGCTCTAGTGCTAGAGGCCTCTCTTTCATCTTCACTTTCTCCGACTTTGTGTGACATCTCGTAAATATTACAAACATCTCGAAAAATGTTTATAAATCAACAATTCGTAAAAGCATGAAGCCATTAACATTTTTTTTATTTAATTCTCACTTTGGTTCGTCTGCAATATTTGCACAAATTCTAGGTGAAAGTGATAAAAAAATTGGGTAATTTGTGATAAGAGAACGACGTAAATTGCTTAATTAGAAAGATTTAGTGATTGAGAAGATTGTTGGAATAAAATTTAATAAAATTGCTTAATTAAAATTTGCTTGAATTAATACTAATGCGCCAAAACAAGGTGAAGATTTTTTTTTATAAAGATTAATAATTAATTTTAAATATATAATTTCAGATAAAAAATAAAATTCATTAATTTACCCTGAAACTATTGGTCTACATTCGATGGCAAAAGAGAATTCTTATCCGAGATGTATTTATGCATTATTTGTTTGATAACTTTTGAGCAGTTTGTCCAAAGCCAATGCAATATTCTTGAAATTTGTAGAGAATTAAATCCTCTGTAATATTGTCTATCATTGCTATATCCTAAAACTACTTGGTATAATTTAAAATCGCATTTAAAAACAAATGTACTGTGGTGACAAGCACATGATATCGCAAAATTAAAATCATCTACAGATCCTAATTTATATCATCAATATCAATGAAATATGTGAAAAATTTCATCAAAATAATTATTTTACATGATATAATGTAATAATAAAATACACTCTTGCGTATAAGAAAAATGAATAATTAATTATAAATATTTTACAGAAAATTAGATTTAAATGAAAAACCTAAAAGCTGTGTCACGTCTTCTGTGTCCACGACTATAAATCAAAACTGGACATTTATATTTAAACATTAGGAAAAACTATTATTTTGACTGTCCAGAAAATTAACGACAGGCAAATAGAAATTGTGACATGATAATTCAATTTCCGAAAACTAAAATAAACTATTGGTATATATAGTTTTATAATATTTCAGAAACTGCAATAAAAATGCATAGATGAATCACGCGCGACGGGCTGGTACTTTTGAATACATTTGGAAGTATACAGATTTGTTGCTGGGAATTATGATGTTAAAAAATGTTGAATATTATTCAATATTATATATTTTAGCACAAATTTGTCAAATATTCCATTTAAATTCCATAAACGGTTTAAAAGTTGCGAATGATACAACAACTGAACGCATAAACGAGTTTGCAACGATGGTTAGAATCCATGTAGATAATAAATCTAAACCGAGATTCGTAATCTCCGAGCCCTCCCTCATCTTTCAAAAATAATCTCTTCTTCTGTCCGAAAAAGTAAAAGAAAATTATAAATAAATCCTTAAGAAGCAGCAGCAACACCACCAGCAGCAATTCCATCGGGTAATCTCTCTGTTCCTAAAAGAGCCTGCAGCAGTTTTCGTAAAATAAATAACAATCACGTTTCTAATTTTACGTTTTCCGACAAATCGAGGATTACATTAGCCTTTCAGATTAAAAGAAAAAATGCCAAAGACATCGTAAAATTCTTCAAGGATTTTCATATTTTTTAGGAGAGAAATGTTTGTGAGAAACCCAAGTAAAATCATGAGTAATGATATAGGAAATGATAAGTACTTTAGTATGTTTCAAAAAATCATTACAAAAATCTTTAGCTATCATTATATAAAATCGGAGATTTAGTTTTTGAGATATAATGAAATTATTTTTCTAACGTTCTATAGAAAATATATAAATTAAATAAATAAATAAAAATATAAAATATATGAATCCCTCATTGCATTGCTTAAGGGGTATGCCAGCAACAAAAATCAAAAATCACATATTTTTATTTAACATAAAGAAGATGATATAAAATGATAATTGATAATGAATCAATACTAATACGCCAAATACGAAATATGTTTTTATAAATATTAATTTTGTATTTTAAATACGTAATTTCAGATGGAAAATAAATTTCATTAATAGTACATTTTTATCCTGAAACTATTCGTCTACATTCGATGAGAAAAGAGAATTCAGATCTGAGATGTATTTATTAGAAGCATTATGTGTTTCATAACTTTTGAATAGTTTGTCCAATGCCAATTGATTGAAAAATATTAGAATTAATTAGTATATTAATTTGCTTCGAAAATTTACAATTCTGAACACTTTAAGTACAAATATGCTCCGTGAACATTTAAATGTGGCATCCTTTGCAGTGGGTAAACCATCTATATTAAAATTTTGAGTTCAAAATTGGCATGAACTATTTAATATTAAGAATTTTTAGAATTAATTAATAAACTTACTTAATAGCTTTAAAACTTTTTAACTTGCAATGACTACAAATATTCCCCATGAACATTTATATGTGGCATGCTTTGCAGTGGGTAAACCATCCATGATAGATTCAAAATTTGAGTTTTCAAAATTTGCACTAAGTATTTAATATTAAGAAATGTTAAAATAAATTGATAATTGTATTTTTAATTTTAAAACTTTTTAACGTACAATGACTACAAATAAGAACCATGAAGATTTAAATGTGGTATGCTTTGCAGTGGGTAAACCATCTATGTGAGATTTTCAGTTCAAAACTGGCATTAAGTATTTAAGATTGAGAATTGTTAAAAAATATTAAAATAATGAATAAATAAATAAATAACCAAAACTTTTTAAGTCAAAAGGCTACAAATATCCCCCATGAAATATGTGGCGTGCTTTGCAGTGGGTAAATCATTCACTGCTGCAGGCTCTTTGTGGTAAAAATTGGGTTCAAAATTAAAAATCATTAGAATGATTTAATAACTTATTTTTAGCTCTAAAACTTTTTATTAACTTGCTATGACTACGTATATCCTCCATGAACCTTTATATGTGGCATGCTTTGCAATGGGTAAACCGTCCATGTTATTTGTGATAGAAGCCCCTTTTATTGACATACAAAATACTTTTATATTGACAATTAGTTCATTATTTTTTATACTATTTTTTTTAGAAATATTTTATATTGCTAAACGATGTTTGTCGGGAAATGGAGATACATTCAAAATCTCAGCATTTAATAAAATTGTATTAAATATTTTACGATTTGGATTTTATTAAAAACAGTTGATATGTAAACTTGAAACCTTTAGTTTTATTTTCGTAATTGAATTTTAAAGCTTCTTCTAGTTTTTGTGAAATAATAAAAATTGTGCGTAAATGCCCTACTGGTGTCTTAATTTTACAAATCCAACATTCAGTTTTAATCGAGATGATGAAAATAACTTTTTGCTCCTCATCTATAATTTATAATTATCATACAGTGATATTTTTTAAAGATTTCTACAATATTTACTATAAACCCATTACAAAATATTTATTCAAACATTACGCATTAGTCTAGCAAATCAAACAATCCAAGTGTCATTTTCTATATTTTAATAACTAATAAAATAGCAAACATCTTCTCCTCTCCTCCAGTTAAATAAATCTCTTAAGATGGTCGTACGTGTACAACTGGAACGTCTATTATTGAAATTGAACAAAAAAAAATCTTCGAGAGTCTCAGAGTGGGATTCCTGCAAAACGGGGTCCGGTTATAAGACTCTTGCTCTTCCCACAGGTCGATACAGTCTTGTAAAGTTTGTTCTCAAGAAAACATCATGTAAGTAGAAAATTGTTTTTTTTACGTTTTTTACTATTTTCACTACTTACTAGTTTAAATTAATTAATTTACGTCCACTGAAGGAAATAATTGTGGAGACGAGTGCAAGTGATCTTTTTGAGTACCTACGCCAAATAAATGTAATGCTTGCCTTTTTTGACGATTTTTGTTTACTATTTGTGAGACAGAGTGAAATATTATTATGCAATATTGCAGTTAATTCACTTTTCAATAAATTTATACTATAAAATATATCCAACAAATAGTGAAATACTAACAATGTTCTTCAGCTAAATTGTACCATTACCATCAATTGATGGTACCATTACCCAAGTTGCTTCGAATTTAACAGGATTATTTTTATTTTTTGTTTCTGTTTATAAGAATATAAAGATGTGCAAGGGTTTATAGTTATAAAATATTGATGATTTAAAAAATGAAATAAAATATTTAATTTAAATCCTACAAATGAATAAAAGGTAAAAATGGCGCAAGAAAATTGTACGGATTAATTATAATTTTCTCCTGGCGATTTTGTTTCTATTTATGAGTATATAGAGTAGTGCAAGAGCTTTAATTTTATTAGAGAATAATGTAGTTTATACAATTTTTATGAAATTTTCTAAATTCAATATTAAAATTCTACAAATAGTTTAAAAGTTATAAATCGTTCAGCGAAAAACTGTACCTCAGAAATATGACAGCTTTCTCGAACAAGTTGTACGAATGAATTTTAATTTTCTGCTAATGCTTTTGTTTCTGCTTATAAGCATATCAAGATGTGCAAGAATTTGATATTATTAGACAATATTATTTAGTTAATTTTAAATAAATTCTCTAAATATAATATTTATAACCTACAAATAGTTTAATAAGTTATAAACCGTGCAACGGGAAAATGTACCTCAGAAAAATAGCAGCGTTCTCGAATACATTGTAGATAAATTTTATTTTTTTGCTGACGTTTCTATTTATAAGTACATCAAGATGTGCAATATTGTAGTTTACTTAATTTTAAGCCAATTTTCTGAATATAATATTTAAATCCTACAAATTATAAATCGTCCAACAAAAAAGTACCTCAAAAAATAGAAATAGAACAAATTATAGAGAATAATTTTAATTTTCTGATAGCGTTTTTGTTTGTAAGTATATCGTGATGTGCAATATTCTAGTTTTCTTAATTTTAAACAAGTTTTCTAAATATAATATTCAAATCCTATAATTAGTATAAATGTTATAAATCGTCCAACAAAAAAATGTAAGTCAGAAAAATCGCAGAGCTTTTTTGAACAAATTGTACAGATTAATTTTAATTTTCTGCTGACGATTATGTTTATGTTTATAGAGAAAGAGTTTGATATTATCATACAATATTGTAGTTTACTCAGTTGTAAACAAATTTTCTAAATAAAATATTTATATCCTACAAACAGTTTAATAGTTATAAATAAAATAATGCATCTTTAAGAAATTGCAGCTTTCTCGAACAAATGTTCAGATTATTTTTAATTTTTGAGTACATCGAGTTAAGCTAAAGTGTTTATCATTACACAATATAATAAATCTCTCAATTTTTTTTAGAAGTTTTCTAAATAAACTATTTATATCCCAATAATAGATTAAAAGTTAAAATAGATTTCATGATAAAATGTGCTCGAGTTTAATAAAATATTGTGCTATTATTTAATACGTTTCTTATTTAATGTTTTGGATATACAAAAATTATTATTTTTGAAAAATATATAATAAACATATAATTTTACCAAAAACATCATTCAAGCAAATAGTTTAAAAGTTAGGAAATTTATATTAAAGTGATGCAATTTTCCAACGAGTATTTTCCAATTTTAAAAATTGATCTAGGGTTAAGTGATATTAGACAAAATTATAGATATAATTTTGAACGAATTTTCCAAATACTTTGACTATTTTAGCCAAACGTATTAAAAGTGATAAGTGATATAATAAATAAACGCAGAAATGATTTTATTCTTAATTCAAATTGTAAGTGATGATGAAACTCGTTAATCAAAACAAGTAATACTGATAATAAATAAATAATTTTTACTTGGTCTGCCAAAAAAAAAACTACTGAATATTTTCTCAAATTTCTTTTTTCATTTAAAAGTATATTTCTTCTAATTAATAATGGATTTTTTTTCATTTAAATAGCTGCCTCAGTTGGCCATTAAAAAATAAATAAAAAACGTTATAAGGCAGACCCTTGATTTAACTCTAATCACACCTGACCATTAGATTTATTTATCTGACGATATCTAAGTTCGCTTGAACTTTTGCAATATGATTTTATATGTCAAAGTTCTAATGGAAAAAAAGATTAATTGCGACTTGAGCTATCGTAAGACTCGATGAGTATTTTATTGAGCAAGATCGTGCAATTTTGCAATGAGCAATAAGATGTCGTAGACTAATTAAAGAAATACAAAAAAACAACTGGTATTGAAATGTCTAAATTTTATTTATACTCGTGAAAGAAATTTCTATTTTTCTTTATAGTTTTTTTCAATAATATCCAAATAAACGTGTTTCGTCCGAAGAGAGAGTGAATTGTGAATTATTAAAACAAATATCGTCTCAGTGATGATGTGAATGCTAATAAGTCACATGGAAATACATAATAACTTTCTACGATATTCTTTTTCCAACAATGTCTTCCTCGCATACCAATAAACGAATTGATAATTTACGGATGTAGTGTGATTTTAAAGTATACCAAGTTGCTGCAAAACTTTCGGATATTAGATATTCAATTTTCTATTAATCTGTTAATTATTTTAGTGTTACTAAGAGCTATTAAAAGTTATATTAAAAATACGCAAGAAAAATCACGATTAAAATTACCTCAATAGATGGAGTAATTAATTTCTAATTTCCAACAGTGATTTTAATTCAACACGTTAGAGGACAGTAAAAGTTCCAGCAAAGTACAAAAATGACCATCCTTTTATTTTTAAATTGATTTAAATGTAGTCAGATTATCATATTTTAATTGGTATCTCGGATAAATGCTATAGCATCCACGTCAAGTATTATGCTTCTATTTTACGCAATGTGCTTGCCCAAGCTAATTTATAGAGAAATAATAAGATAATACGAAAATACCTAAAGGATCAGTTTGTCATTACCTTCGCAGGTATAATAATACAAAAACGTAAGGATATATAAAATTAATTTCATTTTTTTTATTCTCATATATTAACAGACAAATTCCTCCTATGAGCTGTTGGGCTCCAACTTCAATATAATTATCTTCAAAATTTGAATGCTATAGCATTCATGTCATTCTGCATCACAATAAAATCTCTTATCTATTTTATTAACATTAAACCATCAAATTTACAATTGCTAGTCTAAAGTATAAAGGATATTATGATAAAATCAAAGGAAGGTCTGGGGTGAGTTAAACTCCAATTCGATTCATATAACTGTGTGATAGATTTACCATTGCCATTCCACACCGCAGTGCCTGAAATGAGCTATTTCGAATTGGAAATATATTTTTGACCTATATTTTTAGGTAAAAATTGATATCACTGATTGATATCACTGATTGATATCAAGTTATCCAAAGCGATGGTACAAACTTACGACCCTGTCCACACAAGGTAGTGCGCTTAACCGTTACGCCATGGAACAACCGATATAATAGACATTTTGATTTTGGATAAATTTACTATATATTTTAATTGAATTAATATTGCAATGGAAACTATCAACAAGCAGGATAATAACCCTTTGTTTTGGTTTAAGTAATTAAATTATTAATAAATAAAATAGTTGATATAACTACGAATAAGTTAGCAATTATGTATCAATATATTATAACTTGCGTCAGAGGCAATATTATTACCTATAAGATAAAATATTTAATCTAAAGTTCTGTTTCTAACACATAACGTTTCAAAGAATAGTTTCTAAGGCATTGTCGTCTCTCAGAAACCTATTGTTGTAGATTTTACGACAACGACGACGTCTTATTTATTGTTAGCGAAGCAAAGTGAAAGTTTGCGACTTGTTATTATTATGAGTCTTCCTTTAAGAAAGAGATTTCTATAGCAGATGGATGAATAGACAGATTTATAATCGATTCGGAGACCATGCACCAGGAAAAATAAAATGTATCGTCGAGGTACCAAAAATACTATATTTATTTTATTAACCAGACAAATTCCTTCCTTGCATAAATGAACAAAATTTCGTCTGAAATTCATTTATCATTTATCTCTGCCTATTTTTTCTACCTCCTCCAATTGCGTACTGCAGATATTATCAATCTATCTGATATTTATCCAGAGTTATTACGGATATAGTTTGATGTGTTATTAGAGAGTTAGTATCGTAAAGTTCACAATCGTTATCGTCAGTTATTATCGTCATTACATAAAAGTGAAGAGCGGCAAACAGACGAATGAGAACACATTGGAAAGTTGATGCTAAAACTCTCTCTTGTGGGAGATGATACTACAATTATAATCATATATATATATATATATATATATATATATATATATATATATATACATATACAGATACACATATACATATATTGGCAAATTCACATTCATCATGAGTACTGATACCCTAAGACATTTTGCATCCTATTAAAATCAACACGAGACGAGTTGTTTCAACATTTAATATTTGCTACACGTCTTATGATGAAACTCAATAACAATTATTTTTATATTATAAATATTAAGAGTTTTAATATTTTCCCCACTATTTCTTTGCAACCTATGTGTAACTCTATTTGGCGCAATGCTTTTGTTAAATCTAGATTGGCCGCTCAGTGAACAACTAAATATCTGTTTTAAAAAACGATTTTAAAGTAAACCGAGTTGTTCAGTGTAGTAATGTTGGGAAATATTAAAGATCATTAGTTTTTGTACCAAATTGCCATATATTCGATCAATATTGAACGAATAATTTGGAACATACAAGAACTGTTATGAATAAATGCATGAACGAGTTGCAAGCCAACCTGATCAGATTCGATAAATTTTATATTTTCAATCATAATTTTGTAGTTGCTTTGAAATTAATTAATGTCGTACTATATTGAAATTTATTTTAAGAATATACTGCATTGTCTATAGTGATTTTAATACATTTTTTGACGTCCCGTTTCTAACCGGTACCCCTATGTATCTTACAACCTAGAGTAACGCACAAAATCAACAAATTTAGAAATTAAATTAGAAAAAAACAAATTTACAAAATTAAATTATCTTCAACTATTTAAAGATAATAATTACAACTTTGATTTCTGTCAGTACCCGAAATAATTTTTGGAGTAGTAAAAAGGTGACCATATGCCTCAATTTAGTTGGGACCGTCCCGGATTTACACCTTGAGTCCCGGGTTTTTCTTAAAGCAATATTTGTCCCGGATTTCGAAAAGTATAGGTTTAAATTGAATATCTTCGCTCTTACTTGATACTAAAATTACAACTACACATCAAATATCTGAAAGTGTTATGTATAACTAGTACGCTTATATGAAAAAGTCGGATTAATTTAGCCTCTCACATTCATAATTTTGAACTTTTATTTTCAATTTTACGCCAATTAACAACAATTATAAACTCCTTGACTGTCTTACCGTTCCGGTTTTGACTTGAAAAAAATATGGTCACCTTAATGCTACTAATATTTTATTTATGGCAATATAATTTTTATATCATATTTATTTACTAAACTTAAACAAACGAATAAATTCAACAACATGCAACTAAACAATTAATTACTACTTCAGACCCAAACACGTTCGGATAAATAATTATTTTAATTATATAATTGATGACTATCAACCGCATTTTTGATATTGTTTAATTAAGTTATTAGACAAGAACTGAGTTGATATAGATTATTAAGATATTAGACGATATTATACAATAATTATTTGAATACAATTGCATAAATATTATATTTGACAAAATAAAGCGTACAACTTGTTAATAATTCAGAAGAAAATGCGTATATAAAAATACTTGTGATCCTAAATTTTCATTTTCATACCACAAACTATTTCGTAAAAAATATTATAGTAATCATATTATTTTTCATCTCACTCTGGCAATGAACGTATTTGGCTGAATTTTGATTGAAATTGAAAAAGCTCAAGACGACTTAAAAAAATTAGGTCAGAGGATTTTGTATTTGCAAAGTCTTATATAATCCTACAGTTTTATTCGTTGTCCATTTTAGGACAGGTGTATTAATGAAAATATTTTTATTGAAAAATAAATTGATAAAACATCTATTTGTTTATTTACTAACATATTTTCAATGATTTTCTTTATTTTTTCAGAATGAAGTGCATGTTCGTCGTGTTTTTCTGCGCATTGGCGTACGCCGCGGCTTATCCCCAACAAAAGGACGGCGCCGTTTATTCAAATGAGGCCATCAGACAGGCACAAAGCACTTTCTTGATACCCAAGGATGCCCAAATACAAAACGTGAGTTTTAACATAATAGATAAAATACGAGTACAATGGTGTTTTACTTCCCACCGTTCAAGATACATAGACTAAAAGGATTTTCGTGGTAACTATTTACTATCTCCAGGTTCAAGAAGGCATCGAATTGGCAGCCTATGAGCAGATTCCCGGAAACCAACGTATCAACTTGTTCGAAATTTTGGGCGACCAAGTCCCATCAGAAGTGATCAACAACTTGCAAGGACAAGTTGACAAAATTGGACGCCAATAGAAATCGAGTCATAATTTCTTATCACACTTCTTCTTATTGTTCACACTCCATATTTAATTCGAGGAAGTATTAATAATTAATTCATGATGCTTCACACACACATACCCACGCAATTTGTGTGGTTTTATAAAATATATATGTGATTTATTTTTTTAAAAATAAAAGTTATTAGAAAAGTTTTTAAATGACTTTAAAATATATTGATCTTATTATTTGGTAAAACACTAGTCGATTTTAGTGCCTCTTATGATATTGGAAATAACAGGTAAATATTAATCCAACTAGTTGTAAGTGGCATTTTGCCTAGTGGCAAGTTGCATGAACAAGACAAGTGTAAGAAATCGACTTAATCAATAAGAAATCAGTATATTAATTTATGAGTAATTTGTAAGTATACCGAGTTGCATCATTATGTGAGAATCATAATGTGATAAACTTTTGCAAATTATTTAACTTTGTACATTTTTTTATTAGACATTATTGAGAAACAAACAGATGCCTAATACATACACCTAATTAAGTATTTTCTTAAGGTAGCCGAATAATCCAAATAAGAATTAATTTTCATAATCAAATTACTTTTCGTAGGACTACAATACTTTATTGTGCTTGTTGAGACCAGGTACAATATCGTCATATAAAGTTTCATGAAATTCGTCGATTTTTTTTCTTGTAATCAATCAATTACGAAGAAACTGCTTAGTCGATCTTTGTCAAAAACTAATTAGCACGATTTCCATACTATATACTATATTTCCATGGCTCAGTCGATCATAACAAAAAACTAACCAATGCGAGTACTAATCAAGTTTCATCGAGTGGTTATTAGTTTTTGAAATCGGTTCAGCCGTTTTTGAAAAAAAAAATGACGATGAAATGTTTAATTTTGTGTTCAAACTCAGCACTTCAGAAAAACGCTGCCAATTTTTCCAAAATATGATGAAATTTTAAAATTAAACGACTTGTCGTAAGGCTGTAATATTTTAGTATGCTCTGTAAGACCAAGATTTCTATCGTCAAGAAAAGTTTCAAAAAATCGTAGTTTACAGCATTAGCATTACACTGCCAATTGTGAAAAACGGCCTGGACGATCTATACCAAAAACTAATCAGCACAATATCCATCCAATATCTTTCAAAGGGTTTTTGAATTTTCAAAATCGATTCAGGATAGTGAGCAAAAATAGTATATCACTTATAAAAGAAAATGTCATTCTATTTAGAAACGAAATATAAAATTAATTTCTGTTTACTACTGATTATACCTGTGTATTTATTCTTTATAAATCATAATTTTATTACCAATTTTACGAAATTCAATCAAAAACAAAGAAAATACGCCGTAGCTGTATTTTACCTTCTGGATAAAGTCTTTTGAGCATTAAAATCAAAAGAGGTAGAGATTTTAATGCAGTAGTAGTAGTAGTCACTGGGTTTTAGTTAGCGTCTCTAGCGTTTTACCTGTCGTGAACGTTTAAGGTAATTACCTTACGTCGTGGAAAATCCAGTGATGGCAAAGGATTCGGGGGGAAAACAGATTTGGAAATAGTAACATACATATTGAGAGAAGTTGCTTATTATAAAGTACATACTTTAGCTTAAACCAAAAATTAAGATTCACGCCTTGATTTATAAATTTGATTTAATGTGAAATAACTATTATAACTAGTTTGATATCAAACTATTTTTTATTTTTATTTTTATTTCTTCTTGAGGTTTTCTGATCAACATAAATGCCAAACAGTATAAAGTCCGTATGTCCATGTATGTGTGCTACTATTCCTCATACGACCTTTACCCAATGTGGACCTTATTCTAGAGTATTCCCGTCTTTCTATGCTTTTTAATAAGAAAGGCGATCGTTATTGCACAGATTACGGTGCTCCGTTCGCAGCTCGAAACGTTAAGAGGTTCTCGAGATTATTGAAATGACACAGTCTGCGCATAATTAGTTTTATTTATAATGCCTTTCTTTTGTTTTTACCTTCAAACTATAGCCAAAGGTATAGTAACAACCCTTTGTGAAAAGAAATTTGTATAATGAGCTGTATTGGACAGCTGTGATATTCAAAGTACGGTAATTTTGGGGATGATTACTGATTTGTGTATTTATTTATTATATCATATCTGTAACTTTTGAATGGCCTGCTTAAAATTAATAAGGTATTTGACAATTTTTTATAAGATTGAATGCTCTATAATATGTACTAACATGATAAAGCCCTACAACAACTTGGTGTACTTCAAAATTGCATTTGAAAATAGAAAACTAATTGTGAACTGGTATTTGTTATTTTATGTAACTTTTCAACTATACGCTTGATACTAGCTCATTTTTTTTAGAAAATTTATTTAAAACTAAGTTAACTACTGCTAATATAATAATGCCCTGTAGAAATTTGGTACTTTAAAATTGCATTGGGTTATAAAATATTGTCAAAATTTAACCTTAAATCAACACAGCTCAATTAAGGCCTTAAAACTTATAATTATGGCATCTATTTAACCGGGCATCTAATAATAAAGAGATATTTATTTTTAAGTTAATGAAAACAATATTAAATAGCCATAATACTTGCTGATATATACTGCTCTATATGCCGTAAAATTATAATTGAATCCGAACAAAATAATCTGAGAACATCGCCGAACCAAGAATTACTATATTTGTATAGTGTAAATAGTAAATAGATGTAAATTATTTACATCTTCATTGTTATTGTTGTATATATATATATATATATAAATATATATATATATATATATATATATATATATATATATGATAATATAATGTACTAGTTAAGATTAAAGATCAGACGTTACATCAATAAAAATTGTATGAACATTTTAGAAATTTATTTGAAATTTCAAATAAATTTCTAAAATGTTCATACAATTTTTATTGATGTAACGTCTGATCTTTAATCTTAACTAGTACATTATATTATCATATAATTATATATATATATATATATATATATATATATATATATATATATATATATATACAACAATAACAATGAAGATGTAAATAATTAATTAACCCATCCGAGTTTTGATTGACATCTTGGTCTCCATTTAGTGAAATATAATTATAAAAATTAATTAAAAAATTTCTTTTCCTTATATAACAGTATTTTCATTAATTGTAATATAAATATATTTTTTTAAAATTATTGTAAATCATTCCACTGAATGAAGGGTAGTATGTTAACCGAAACGTATAGATTTCAAAAAAAATTCTAAACCATTCATACAATTATTTATTGATGTAACCGTCCGATCTTCAAATTCAACTAATATATGATTATAGATTATTAAAATTATTACTTACTATATTGCAGGCAAAATATCATTCTAACCATGTTGATATTTGAACTAACCTGTAACAAAAAATAAATATATAAATAATTTTTATTTGACATAATATATACATATATAAAAACATGTATGAAGAAAAAATTGTTGACTGTTGAAGTTTGTAAAAATTTACCAAGAATAATGTGTATTCATCATAAATAGATGAAAAATTATGTCGATTAACCAATATGCAGGGTTTGCAATTTATATATGGTGAACAATTGAATAAGTGAATAGCTTGAAACATTTCCAACGAATTTTGATAAACTTTTTTTTATTATCAAATTTACAACCTTATATTTTTTCCAGATATATTCTAAAACAACGCCAATCAAATAACCCCCGTCATTACGCAAAAATCTGATAAATGTTTGTACTGTATAATCAATTTTGAAGTAACAATATATATAAAAAACTAGTTGAAAGTGGCACTTAGCCTTAAGGCAAGTTGCATAAACTTCCCGAATGCGTAAGAATTGACTTAATCAATCGAAATTAAAATTTAGATATTCAGATAAAATTTTGAACGGTTTTGAATGCAATATGCACAGACACGTGCTTGTATGTCCCAAAATTGTAGCTTATTATTTTAAAATTTAACGAATTGATAATGTGTGACTCTTCACATTACAAAAGGAACTTTTGACGCAAATGACTACAATATTTTCTCAAACTTTGATGAATTTTTAATATTAAACTATATGTTGTAGGGCAGTAATATTTTAGTATGATCTACAGGACTATGGTATCTACCGTCAAAAACACTTTATTACAAAAAAACTATTAGAGAAAATATTATCCAGGGTGTACGCTATTTCTATTTACCGTTTTCCTATGGATGTATATCTGTGTATAGATATGTATCCATATATGTAAGCTTGTCTATTACATTTTCCCGTAGAACTTTTGTCGAAGTAATAATCGAATCAATGTACGTTTAAATTTGCCGCATCCCGCCGTCTGTCGGCGTATCGCGGAACTTTATTAAACACATTCTTCCTGAGGAGTGTTTCCGAGCCCCCCATCTCGGGGGCTCCTCACATTTATGGTCCTCGAGGCGGAAATAGTAGTGAGACGCTAATTTAATAACACGGAATGTTCAATTTTCCGATGAGCATCATTTCATCCCTTTTCCCTCATTTCCTACGGCTATACCACAAATTCTCAAAAACTGGAGATAATAAAATGATAATAAAACTGAGAATTAAACATTTATACACTTTTTTACAAATTCTCTGAATAAACAGTAAACAAAATTTTGAACAAATAATTTAAAGGTTATTAACTAACTAACTAAATGCAACTAACAAAAGTTAAGCAAAAAGTTGTAAACAAATTTCTAAGAATCAAACAAGCTGGCGGTTTCAACTTGATTTTCTAATTTTTATTTTCATTTTCTGGTATATCGATTTGTTGCAGATTAAGATATCAAAAAATATTTAAGATTACAAAATTTTGTACAAATGGGGTGACCCAGAACTCAACGTCGAGTAAAAACACGGTGATGGTATTGATCACGACTATCATGAAAAAAATTACAAAATTAGTTAACTTTGAGAAAACACTCCTTTAAAAAAATGTGTGTGTTGATATTTAGTTGTATAGTTGAATGATAATATACTTGATAGTTTAAAAAAATCGAGTAAAAAAAAAAACGTATATAATACACGATTTTTCTAGTGCATTACGCTCAGAATGTTTAATGTACTTGTTTATTGAATGTGAATGAAATGTACTAGCAAAAACCATGTTATTATTAGGTTTTTATTTTTTCTATTCGAATTTTTCATTATAAAACTATCATGTATTGAATCATTTTACAATCTTTATTAAATGCGCTAACTTTGATGAAATTTACGAATACACTTAAGTATGCATTTCTTTTAAACGAGAAACTCTCAAAGTCGACCCATTTACAAAAAATTTAAATCAATAGTTTAAGAAAAAGTCATAATTCTTAAAAAAACTTGGGTAAAATGTGTAATTATTTTCAACTACGGACCTAGAAATGTTATTCACGGTTACGGCTCCAAAGATTAAATGAACAAAAGTAGTAAAAATTAACAGCAATAACCAAAAAATAGTAACAATTTCACCGAAGCTCTAGATCGCACTTAAAAGCTCATAATTACCAAACAACGTGAGATAATTTTTTCTTTATTTTTTTCAGGACAATTTAATACTATCACCCCTTTCGGCTTGACGTTGAGTTCTGGGACAACCTATATATTAAACAATGCATACATTCTAAAAATAAGCACCATTGAAGTGGGTTGGCGAAGTCAAAGATGCTAATATAAGTTAGATTGTAATTTTAGAGTATGTAAAATTATATTTAGTACATTATTTAATTTTGTTCAGATTTATCAAATATGCCAAGTTTCTTTAGCAAAGATTTCAAGAAGTATGAAACATACATTTTTTCATTTTATTTCTCAAGATGCAATTACGAGCTGTTTTTAAAATAAGAAAAAAAATTAGTAATTACAATTACAATTACAATATGGAATGTTAAGACCAAAATAGAGTTTACCCATTGGTAACCATTTTTTGTAAGACATACAATAACAAAAAAATCTTAAGTCTTATATCTATTTCCATGGTCAATAAAATAAAATCAGTAAATAGTTCTAATTTTATTCTATAAATTTGTAAAAAGGTCTATTATTGCCTCTCAATAATTTCCTCAAACTGGGAAACACTTGCGGACTTTGGAGCCATTTTGCGAAACTTTAATCCTGGATAATTGCATTTTGCAATCAAGATTATTGGAGGTAGTTGGAACATGAAACAATGTGCGAAAGGGTGCCGTGGGGGTTTTATCCAAAACAGGAGGATTGGACGACTGATAATATTGGATGTAATGAGAAAGTTCTTTCTTAAAATGTAAGTGTAAGCTTGCTTTCTTATTTGAATATGTCAAAAAAATCCTGAATTGCCACTCATAATCATGAACATAATTAGAGGAAGTAGAGCAAGTGGAGTTATATATTTATTTACCATATATTTTGAATATTCGGATTATTCGTCTAGTATTACTAGAACATTTGACAAATTTGTATAAAACTAAATTGTGTATAATGTCGCTTTTATTAACTCGGTTTACTTCAACATTCAACTAAATAATTGAAATAGATGTTTGATCTCCATGCGCTCACCAATTTTCATTATAAATAATTAATATTTAAATGCATCAATTTAATAGAGCATTTATGCAATTATTTATTGTATCTCCATCAATTTTTGTATTGTTTGTTTAATAGAAATAAAATATTGAGCTAAAATAGGGAAGCTAGAAGCTTATTGTAACAGGGGTAAGTCGTAACAGGCGTTCTTCAATAGAATCTTAAATGATATTAAAATATTTTTTTGTTTTCATCGGATATGTAAAATGTTGTTCATAATATTGGCATAGCTACTCTCCGACATGCCAAGGCAGTAAACAGAATTGTGCAGGTGAGTCAATTTTGGATAGGTGATATGAAATTGATCTACCATAAATTCATGGAATAAATTATTATACTATAAGCCACCAAATTACATGGAATAAATTATTGCTGAATTGTCAAAAATCACTCGTAATTTTAAATCACCTACTAATTCTTAAATAAAGTACCATCAGTAAACAGGATTAGGCAGGTGCGTAATTTTTGACAGGTAACATAAAAATTTTCACCAAATTTTCAATTACAAGGCATAAATTATTGCTGAATTACAAAAATGCACCAATAATTTTTACCACAATCAAAAATCACCTACTGAACCTCATATAAAGTACGATTTTTCACAATTCGTACCTATTTAAAATCGCATTCGGAGCCGCAACTTAATTTTACGTTTCACCGAATGTATGATAACATTTGTAGACTTGGGGATGAAAACAGATTTATATATACATACATGTATATATATACATATATGTATATACTTATATGTACATTTATCCATTTGTGTATATTACTACACATGTGCACGATATTAAAGCCCTTTTCGGCATAATGTGCGTTTAATGACACGACTACGTGAAAGTGAATTGAGTTTTCTTCGAATTTATTTATATGTCCCCGGGGTAAGTGTTTCTCAAAATAAATACCAATAATAATAAAAAAATAAATTTATAATAAAATATATACTAAATTGAATAAATAATATTATTTAAAATAATTATTAAATATTGTAAGAGCCTCCAATCAAAGAAAAATAATTAGTTCTTCAATCTGGCTCAAGTTGTATGAAAATGTTCTCAGTTAATTCGCTTTTTTATTGGCATCATATAGTATATAACATTTTTATTTTGCTAAATAGAATAATATTTAATTTAATAAGTTTAATTAATGTAGAAAATTCTAAAAACTTAAATGCTTGAAAATAAAACAAATTAAAAACTCACAGAATTCTTAGTATTTGAAGTACATATATAGTATTCTGTTAGTTAATTTGAAGAAATGTGGTCGTAATTCTTAAAAACTTGGAGTGTTTTTGACTGTGTCCTAGAAAGATTATTCGAAGTTACGGTTCTAAAGTTTAAATGAACAAAATTAATGAAAATTAAGCGCAATAACTGAAAAATTGTCATAATTTCATCAAAGCTCTAAGTTGCACCTAAAAGCTCATAATTTCCAAAGAACGAGAGATATTATTTTTTCCTAATTTTTTTCATCACAGTTAATGTCAATAATTTGGAAATTCGAAAATGTTCATATTAAGAACCACCCTAATATATATATATATATATATATATATATATATATATATATATATATATATATATATATATATACTTATATAAATATAGTATATATATCCCCCTCAGTTTGTTCGGGCGATTAATTTCAATTCTTGACTACAAAATTAATGATAAACAAGATCGTTGTCTTGGAAAATTAGGAAACTGATACTTTATTCCAAAATATAACACGAAGTTAATTTCAACATCCATTTAAATATCTGCAAAAACAAGTATTAATCGTTCGAGGAGATAATATAGAATGATTAATCTAAAAAAATTGAACACTGTGTACTAGATTAAGTTGGAAAAATTACAGAATTTTTATTATCCACTTTATGTATACACTTTAGTTCACAAAGTACATATTGCGCAAAGTTGGAACTGCATCCTTGCAATAGTCATTACTCTTAATAAATAGACGAAAGATTCTAAAAAGTTGCATTTTAAGATACTATAAAATGTTCATTGGGGTGTGGAAAATAGGATGATTATTTCACATTATTCAAGTGTTAAAATTATATGTTGAAATTATAATTTTCGACAACTAACTTCATGCTAAAATGACATCTAACTTTATGATAATCCTTTTATATAGATAACAAAGTGTTTGTTATAAAACAAAGAATTGCAAAAGCACTAAAATCCATATTTTATTATATCTGCGAAATTTTAATTTCTGGTACAGTTTGTCAATATCTGACAAATGACAAAATTACATTTATTCTGTGTAGTTTCATCGACCGTCTGAAAGTTGATACAACCATATTAAATTTCAGGCGTTATATTACTTATTTTCATTTTAACAAACTTCTACAAATGGACTTGAACATAATGAAAATTACGAACAAATACAACATCAAATCCTCTATTACTTTAAAATATTGCACCATCATAAAATTTTTTACATGGTGATTGATTGAATGCTGTCTTGTATATTTATATTATTCTTCAATGTAAAATGATTGACGTATCATTACACATGACAAATGCGTTTGCCGAATTTTCTAAGAAAGTGCTTTTACATTACTTAAGCACATATGGTGACAGATTCGAAAGACATAACTCGGATTTGAAGATATACGCGAATATAATCGGATATAAATCCTGGGATAAAGCCATATAACCTGAGCGATCAATAATTAATTTATCATTTGATACATTACACAATTTTTTCATGTGGAAGTAACTAATGGACTTTATAAAACATGAATTTGTAATTTATATAAATTTTTCTTATAGTAGAATATTTTTTGTATAACCAGTATCTTAATTTTTTTTCAAGTCTTAGCAACCGATATCTTGCTAAACGTTTAGATTCGCATTTCCAAGAAATGTCTTAGATCGATTTTTTCTCTATAAATTTTGTGAGAGAGCTGGTGTATATATTTTTTTCTTCCAAGTAATACAAACCGTCTTTAATACATTACTTTACAGAAAACATTAAATGAGCATTACAAAGAAGAATTATATATTTTATACTTATATAAATAAATAAATTAATTAAGATCCTTGTTAATGAACATCTCTGTTTACTCAATATTAAAAATCACTAATAAGTTAATCGTGGGTATGTAAAATTATACAAAATATTACATGTATATTACCTCTTATCGTATTTTATTATAAATTAGTGGTGCATGGCCTTAAGCTTGGCAAATTGCTGGAACTTCCCGTACCGTAAAATAAATTTGAAAAAAAAAGAAATCAATAATCAATAAAAATGAGTCATTGATTAAGGAGAACAATTGTTTTAAATAATTTTGAAACAATATTATACATAATGTAAATTTTATCATACGTATTTTATAGATCTAATATAAGTGCTAATATTTAGGCAATCAGTATAAGACAATGTTTTCGGAATATGTCATTAGTTTAAATCATACTTTCAATAGAAGAAAAATTGCTAAATCGGAGTTTATCTTTTCAAACCCCCTTTACGTTAATAAACGGAATTCTGCTCTGTTAGTACATGACTTTTATCATAATATTATTCATTTTTTAAAAAATAATTTTTCAAATCTTTGACTCTTGTGTTTTTCATAGTCCATTTGATCTTAAGTTTTCGTGTTTTCATTTCCACAACATCTTCGTGTGTCTTCGTGTTTTTTCATCGGATGCGTTCGGTTCTTTACTCAAAACTTATATTACACAAATCTTCAGATTAAATTTAAAACCAAAAAATGTTTATATTGTTTTATTTCTTTATGTTAATTAATAATTTTTTTTATTGTTTTTCCTGGTGTGGTATGTATAAATTTTTCACTTGTCAATTTATTTTTTAAACTGTAATATATTTTAAATTCAATTTTTTTAAAACTCTATAAAAATTCTTTTAGATATTGTAAAAAAATAAAAAAAAGGGTTGCTGAATGATGACACACAACCGTGTCGAAACGTATAAATAAATATTTTATTATTTGTTTTCTTTTATTTCGAAGATTGGCTGAAAATCAACATTCAAGAATATATATCTTCATAAATTTATTTATAATTTTTATTTATTTATTCCATCTTTATTTCACCCAGCTCTCTCATTAACAAGGGGCCGCTATCTTCATACAGAATTGATCCCAGTCTCGCGTGAAGGAAGGACCGGTGATTTATATGGTAACGATATCCGGATGAAAAATGCGCGACGTGACAAAGTGTATCGCATTTCGCGAACCGTTTTTTTCCCATACCCGAACCCACACAAAATCATGATTTTCCTAATGCTTTTTCCTCTGGGGTCGGTAAAACAAACTTTGTGGAAGAAAAATGCAAAGACTGGAGAGATATCGGTAATTAGACCACTCAGTAAAGTATTATTTTATTGCATGCCTTGGTACTTCAAAACCGATTGCTCAGTATCGATGGAGGATTAAAAAAAATGTTTAAAATTAATTTATCTTCAATATTATCTAATATAATAATTTTCCGCTTATGGTGTAAGAGGGCCAGATGATAAAAAATAAAAAAAAACAAATTTCTTCAATAATGCTTTTGCTGTGAGTTTTACTGAACATAGTCAGAAAGTTGTTTGATTGATATGTGTTATTTGTTGTGATATAATTAGTTCGAATTTCACAATTTAATTGCTCTAAGTCAAATTGGACCTTTATGCTCTGTCCTATTCTATATTATACATACAATGAGCATACATTGGCGAATTTCATGGAGCCACTAAAATGCTTTTATTTATTGAATCTATTGCAACTTTTAAGATATCCTTCTAACAATAATAAAATATTTAACAAATTTAAATAAAATTAATTTTTAACATAGTATACAAAAATTTTGTATACTTAAAAATAGAAGTAAAGCAATAGATTATTAAAACTGCGCATAAAACTGGTACGACGAAGTGGGTGGCAACCTAGGACTTCTAGATAGTTTTAAGCAAGAACAACTAATGCTTTGGAGCATCTCGATCAATTCCTAGATTTTAAGTTTAAAAGAACTTTAACAAACAAAGTTTGCATATTGCAACTTGATTTACACTTAAATACTGTAAAATTAATAGTTAGCATGATGATCAAATAGCAGTAATTGCAGCCACAAGAATGAGGACTCTAACCCGTTCTCGTCACAATATGTATATGAATTTCTAATAAAATGCCTAGATTATACTACATTATTTACATCTTCCAAATATGAATATGTGTAGATATTTATGGTATGAACATTAATATCTTCGAATTTAAATCCATATATAATAAATCAAACGATGCAGGAGCATTTTTAAAGTCTGTACGTGAATATTGCTGCTGCGTCTTCGGGGTCCCGTAAACTTAATATTTATAAGGCTCGATTTAAATGGCGTGTGTTGTACGCATATATCAATTTTATGTTCTCGTAACACCTCCGAACATTTTATGTTCATCCACCTCCCTTTCAAAATGGAGCATTAAACCGCCAAAGAAACTAAACTACATTCCATGTACTTATGCAACAGAATCATGGCTGTTAAAAATTTGAAGGATCTCAAATACACAACCTCAGATTATATAACTCTACTTTACAATAACAATGATTTACAATCAAGTTTCCTTACTTCCCACTACTACATCCATTAAGGATCTGACAAACTAACTTACGACCCCATCCGTCATAATATGTCATGTTAATATACACAAAGACATTTGCGCGTTTGCGCACAAATAAAAAATAGCATCCCTTACACATCAAAGGGTTAAATCATCAGATTTCTGCGGAGTAGAGCAAGAGGCCTCCACGCCATATAAGATAGGCTCCCCTTGAACGTCTTGTCATATTTATCACGGGCCATGCGTCTGGAACATTTATTATGTACCAGGGGCAAAGGTTGTCAAAAGATGTAGTGACTAAAACTATTTACAAGGATGTAAAAGGGTTAATGAATCAGCATGCACCACTGGTAATATGAAGATAATTCGCCATAACAGACATTATAATCAATAAAGTTTTAATTTTTTTGACGAAACCTATAGGACGTACTGTTCTAGTACTATTTATAATCGGGCAAGTCCAATCTAATAAGTGACCAAGATTACTATTTAATATGTCTATTATAATCACAAATGAAAACTAGATGTAAATGCACTTTGCTCTAATGCAAGTTGTAGAATCTTACTAGCATTTGATTGCAAAAAATTGATTGATTTATTGCTAATTATAATCAATTTTTAAAATGTAACAACTTTTCGTAAGACCGTAACTTGACGATGTTTGGGTCTTAAGACCATGAACACTATCATCTTTAAAAACTTAACCAAAATCGTATTTTTTTTTAAATACTTAATTACGAAAAAAATGCTCAGCCGATCTTCGTGAAAAACAAATCAGTACTATCTTCAACAAATATTTTTAGAACTTATTAAAGGTCAAATTTTTGTCACAAATCAAGAGATTCTGAATAACTCGAAACATCGAAAATCCATAACATTTGTAAATTAGGTTTTCTAGCCAAAATATGAATGCTCTTCTCTTTGGAGAAGGATGGCAGGCTTTAACAAAATGAGTTGTAACACTTCTTCTCGAAATATATTTACTATCAAAATAGAGTCACCATAAAATTGACTTCAACTAGTACATAGTGAAGTATCTATATCAGAATCTGTAGGGCGGGGCTCAAAGGTCCAATTAGACTTATAGTAATTATATTAAACTTGTCTAAACAACCAACGAAGGAACTATGCTTAGTAAACTTCCCAATTAATTCCTAATTGAAGAAATATGGTTTTTAGTTATTTTCCTAAAATTTGTCACTTTTTACCCTAAAGGCTGGATAAAGGAGACAGCCATCGGGCAACAGATAAATTTTTATCTTGATTTTAAATTTGAAGAGATTATAAGAAATAATAGCTACATTATTCAAGCAATGCGCAATAAAATTTTCATGAGCACACAAAGATTACACCATAGATAACCTTGATCTGGTGCTTCGTGAGAAATATGCATCAACACAGATGGAATAACTATTAATTTAATTTATCTTTTGAAAAATAGTTATTTTAACTTGATCTACGTTTTCATTCAATATTTTCTTATTGTTTATACCTTTGCAGTGTAAAAATTTAGGTGGCCCTCTTGACCTCACCCACATGTAACCTTTTATAGAGGATATATAAAAAAAACAGTTGAATCCAACATAATAACAATATATCTAATATAGTAATTAAATAACGTATATTTGAAAATTACATTTAGGTATCATAAACTAAACAACAGTGCTCACAACCAAGCAACGAAAAAAATTACTTTTGCAAAAAATTTTCAACCAGTGCTGCTTATTACCTGCTAGCAACTCGTAAGAATCAAGGAGATGGTTGATTACATCTTTTTCTCTCTACTTTCAAATAATGTTGGTAAAAAATTCTTAACTTCACTTGTGTTTGAAATATCGGTAGTAGATTTTTTTCCCCGCGGATCTTCAATCCCCGCTCTACCCTTATGATAATAGTTTGAGAACCATCGATCTATGCATCCCTGCGTCGTATCCATTTCGAAAACATACACTCAACTCTCCATACTCCATACTCCATACTCCACTCTCCGATTCGCCCTTTCTGCCGCTCTCGGGAACTTGTACGCACGTTGCGGCGTCAGTTTTATAAATCTGTACTGACAATATTGGAAATAGTGTGTGATCTCACAGGGTGTGGGACACGCGTCTCACATACCTGATTTTGTACATCTATCTGTCACGCAGGAGGAAAAAAAGGAACTGGAAGGAAAAGGTTGCGAAAAATCAATCATTGCACCGGAGCATGTGTTTGGAATAAATTTGGCACGAAATGAGATGTGGTGAAGGATACGTTTTGCTTATGGTTGTAGACATAGTTTGCGGATTTCAATTCTGGCATAAGAAAAATTCTTCAATATAGGCTCATAGCTCAGAGTTTTGAAATGAGGTGCTGGAGGCGAGAAGATAAAGTGGACAGATAAGGTAACAAATGAAGAAGTCCTGAAAAGAGCAAGAGAAGAAAGGACTCTATTGAGCACGATCTTGAAAAGAAAAGGAAACTGGATTGGACCCATTCTGCAAACAGAGTACTTCCTACAAAACGTCATTGAAGGCAAAATAGAAAGACTAAATAATCTGATAGAAAGAAGAATGCTGATGGTTGATGACTTACGCGAGAAGAGAAAATACTAATACCGAAAGCCCAAGCACAGGGTCTTGAGGTTTGGTAAGGAAAATTAATAAAAATGTATAAAAACTAATTGATGGCAATACAGAGGTAATTAGAATCAAAATTTGTAGCATGGATGAAACAAAGGAACACTTAATCCATCTAGCAAGAATCGAATCACTTGCCGAAGAAATTTTAGTTGATCGTCAAGAAATGGTGAAACTAGATGCGCAAAGAAACAATTTACGTGTAGCTGCTCGTGAAATTAGAAATTCAACAGAAAATAAATTTTGGGTTCAAATTGGCGCCAGCTTAGTAAAAGCTGAGAAAAATCGAGCTCTTGACATACTGCAAAAAGATACTGACTTGATAAATACTGAAGTAGAAAATTTGCAAAAAAGTATTAAAGCTAAAGTGAATCAATTGAGAGAACTAGAACATGCATCACCACTTACATGTTTGATGTTAAACCCTCTTTCGAATAAAGAGATGTCTGTGCTAAAGAAAAATTTTGTTTGATTGGTTTGCTTGTAAGTAAATTTAGAATTTCTGAATACAGTTGTTTAAAACATTACAAAGATATTTTTATCAAAGCAATTTTTGTTGGAAGATTTAACAAATCTCTTAAACAAAAGCCAAGCTGGTTTATATACACAAGTTTATTATTTATATATCACATTTCAATAATAATAAAATAATGAAATAATAAAATAATGAATACTGTATGTAGTTTAACATCTATATGAAAATATTAATGGGAATAATAAACAAAGTAAGGAAAGAAAATCAATGATTTGTGATGGCCTTTGCACCAAGGAACTGCCTTCAAGCAGACCACTACTTATTATTATTTGATTTAGCAATGATTCGACTATCTTCATGTTCAATATTAATCCCAGTTGACGTGTTTATAAACACTTTAAGAGGACCTAAGAGTCCCAAGTCCGATAAATAAATCCTCATTCAAGTATAATTCACAGTCCAAAAGATATTAATCTACTTGTTACACTACTGTGACAATAAATCACCGACTTTGCTGATTTATAACATGGAGTTTCTTGTGTTTATTCTTTGGGTGTGCGATGAAAAAACACTATCATCGACTTGGGAGGACAAAGATACACTATCTGACTTGAATCAGGGAGATTTATTACAAAATCGAAGCTATTTCATTAATTAGATACAAAAAATTAAACAATAGTTGAAAAAGTAGTATCACAATTTGATATGAAGTAGAAAATAATATTGGTCTAATATTTTTTTGGTTTAATATTTCATGAATATTTATAGATTTGGCAATCTAATTGATCATTATAAATTTCGAACTATAAGCAATTACTGCATATACAAAATCAAAAAAAAAAAACAAATTGCATAGAAAAAACATACACAACTTTGAATAAAAATAATAAAATCAGTGGACAAATCAAGGAGAAAATGATATCTTTAGGCAAACTATATATAAATATATAAATTCATGTTTATATATTCAAATTTTATAGATATCTATCCTATCCTTCATTTACATCTCTGAGACCTAATATGACATGCATGTCATAACTTTCTAAATCTCATCATATCGGATATCGGATAGGACCCATATCCATCGGCATGGAAAACACAAAACCCTTTTTACATGACGGTCAGCCTTGTCATGTAGTGACAAAATTTTAAATAAATAGATTAAATACATATAAGATTTTAGATAAATAATATTTCAGGACTAACTGCGCCATGCGCCTACAACAATTACGTTCAATCAATCTTTAACGAATTTTCTGAAAAACATGCAAAAATGTAACACGGTCCATTAATTTTTTTCAATATAATAAAATACCTTTAAATTAAAATCGTTTCCTATCTAATACATGAATTGATTGGAAAAAGCGTGCACGACTCGACGTCAAAAAAAAGGGAAACACGAACAGAGTAAAATTGATGTTTGAAACTCTATCATTTCGTTCGGTGGCAAATATGCCACAAAATGGATGATGGGACCAATATGGAACCGATATCGGTACCTATGATATGGAACCTATATTGGCTCAATTCGTACGTAATATAAAACTGGACAAAAACTAATTACAAACGCAGTCCGAACAATCATACGTGACAAGGAAATAGACGAAGTGCTCCCTAGACGAATTAATGGACTTCCATAGCTTCTCAAAATTGTATAAAGTAACATTTTTGTGGCAAAAAAGCAACATAATGCGGGAACAGACAATGTTCTTCTTAAAATTGAACGTACTATGTATTTCCAGAAATTTTCAAACTTTATTAAAAATATTTTTTTTGACAAAAATCTTTTAACTTTCTGCAACAGAATGTTTGTAAGAGGCCAGAGATGTGTTAATGTATAATGTTGATATATATAGAGTAGATACGTATAGAGTTCATATATATAGAGTATATATATATAAGTTGAGTCGTTTTACGTATTTGGCTTTAGTCGACAAGAGTTTGTGCAAATTGCAGCAATGTGCTTGAGCGGAATGATTAATAATCAAGCTTTTCATTGACGCTTTAATCATGTTTACATCCAAGTGGTGGCGGTGGGTGGTGTGTGGCGACGTTGGTGGCGTGGCGACTGTATGGCGTACTATTTACACTTTGCCGCCACTTCTCTCTGATGCGGCGTTTCGGCAAATTTCCGATCGCGTTAAGTAAGTCAGCAGAACATACGTCGGATTATATATGAAGTCTCTTCCTCCATGCTGACTTAGTTTGTACATTTAGATATTTACACCCTTGAAAGCATATATGCGAGTATATATTCGGAAATAGTAGATTCTTACTGATGATGAGCTAGTAGAAATGCTAGTAAATAATGTGGTTTAAAGAAACAGAATAAAATAGGACTATTGAGCGTTGTTTGATAGGTATAGGCCTATGTCCTATATTATTTCATGCCGATTAGTAAAAATCACATAACTTCCAGGACCATACATTATCTCTTAAATGACAATGATAATGGACAATATTGATATCAGTAAAAGTTGCTCCTGTGTGGAACGTGACAACAAAGATGAAACAACAGACTATACAGAACAAAGCCCTACTACTAGCACTAAATAAATCTACTAATCCACTGATAAGACACTATTCTCATACAAAATACATACCAGAACTGATCGACGTACGGACAGTTAAACTTTTTTTTTCACATGTCTGATATATGGCATACTATTGTATATAAATTCATTATGGAGTAGCATTTGATATTAATATAGGAGTGTACTACTTGCGGGTAAGTGTTGATATCAAAAGTACGTTGGCTCCTGTGTGAAAGGGAACAACAAAGACAAACTTACGGAGATTACAAACTATACAAAATAAAGCACTACCACTAGTACTAAACAAATCGAGAGACCCACTGACAAAACACTATTACTCTATAAAAATCAAACCTTATTCACACGGAGTCTACAGACTATACAAAACAAAGCACTACCACTGGCACTAATCGAGCGATCCACTTACAAAACACTATTACTCTACAAAAATCATACTTTATCCTTATTTTGTCCATATGTCTGATATAATACATACTATTGTATATAAAAATTATTGTAGCCGAATATTTGATATTAATGTAGGAGTGTGATACAAGCGGGTAAAAGCTGTATGTACCAGAAATACCTTGTAAACTACTATATTTAATAAAATACATGTTGTTGGCTTTGAACTAGTTGGCATAAAACTACACTGCATCAGAAAAATGTTCGTGGTTTCTTGTGGTACTACCCAAAAACCAACTTTTAAGTCAACAAACCTAACCTTTAAATATACCTATGTTGGTAGACGTGTGACAACTCACAACTTGTAACTACTGCTGTTGTCGACACATTGTATATTTTGCAGATCATTTATGATATTATAGTAAGATTCCTTATGCATTTCGTTAAACTTTTAACAAAAAATTTCATGTGTTCAAATGGCAGTGTCTGTCCAACTTCCAAGTCAACTGACATATCTACCAGTGACGACTCGCTATCTGTAGCCTGTGTTGGTGTTGTATACATCGTTGAACATTTACAGATCATTTATAATGCTATAATAAGGTTCATTATGCATTTCAATAAACTACAAAATTCTTTTTCTGTTTCATGTGTACATTTACACAAATGGCAGTGTCTGTCCATCTCTAACCAACTTCCAAGTCAACGGACATATCAACTAACAGAGTGACAACTTACTACCTGTACCTACTGCTGTTGTCAACACATTGTATCTTTTGCAGATCATTTATGATGTTATAATAAAGTTCGTTAGGCATTTCGTTAAATTTCAAAATTCTTTTCCTGGACCATCTGTGCATTTACACGAATTGACTCTGTCAGTCTATCTCTAATCAACTCCCAAGTCAACGGATACATCAACCACCAGACTGACAACTCACCACCTGTAGCTACTGTTTCAGTTCCACACATTTCACCTTTTGCAGATCATTTATGATGTTATAATAAGGTTCGTTATAGATTTCGTAAAACATCAAAATTCTTTTCCTCGATTTTGTGTACATCTACTCTGGTGGCATTGTCTGTTCGCCTCTAATGTTGGTATCTCTCTATCTGTTCGAGCCTTTCCGACGTCCCGTCGCGGCGCAAAATCAATAATTATGATATTGTTTCGAGTACACGCATTCGCGAGTTTATTGAGAGAGAGAATTTCTATATATCTTTGATTGTGTGTGTTTGTAAATGTTCGCTCGATCTAATTTTGAGTAATGCCTAGAGCTGTAACGTTTGACGGGGCCCTTACATACTCTTCAAAATATCATTTATATATATATATATATATATATATATATATACATGTATAATATGATTTTAATTGATCTTTAAACCAGACATTGTCAAATATTAATTCGTGATGAACAGGAGTTTTAAATAACCGTCAAAAGAAACTGGTGATGTATGATAGCTGGTGGTCACGTCTCGTCAATAAATATAAGATGAATAAACTAAACCTTTAAGTTTGATAAAAACAAATAATTCGTACTACTATCTTTTATTATTGAAGTAAAACTTCTTGTGAATCCGTACAAATGCAACGGAAGTGCGTTACGGCAGATAAGATAAGATAAGAGTCGAGTGCCAATGATTCGCAATTCGCTCTCGATGATATCATTTGTATACGGGTCGATTGTGATTAGTCATCGTGTATGTGAATAGAGATCTGTTGTTGTATGCGTACCGATATCAAAAAGGAATTCGGCATAATTAAACATTTTAAAGTTACACTGTAGTAAATATTTTGATATTCGTAGTTTCTATAAATCGTTGAAGTTATTAAAATGGAAAATATTTTTTAGGCAAGGCAGATATTACAGTTGTTCGAAGAATGAAATTATACCGCCTGCGTAAAAGTAAAAAAAATACAAGCAGTCAATGAATGTATGTTATTTTTAATTACATGAAGTTCTTCAAATACAATTATTACATGATGAGTGAAGTTGCGAAAACAATATTTGTTTAGGCGTTGTTTAACATAATCCACTGTGTGAACGAATATTATAGAAGTTATTAATCAGCAATTACTTCATTTCTCTAATGAAGGTTCATTTCTAAATGCTAATTACAGTGACAAACCGATCATGTTATATTTGAAGTATGACTTTAATTACATTATTTTTTTTTTTGAATATTATACATATTTTAATGCTATTATAAATATATAATTTATAATTTATCATTATATAAATGTGTATAATGGTTGACACTAATAAATCACAAGTGTTATCATATTACTAATAAACATTATTCAAAATTGTTATATGATGTATTTATTTTTACTTAAATGCCATCTTGTACAGTAGCAAATAAGTTTTACGTCAATTGCATATGAACCTCACGCGCACTCTTTTTTTTATATTTCCTCAGCATTCATTCCACTTATATACCACATCCTTATGAACTCACAATAAAAATTAGCAATTTTTTGGCTTCTCCAAAAAAATTCTTGCATGATAAAACAACATGCCGGGTCAGCTAGTATATACACACATATCTAAATTATATACAACCTCATTCATTCGTGCTTTGAATAAAATTTACAAATCTCCTTAACTCTTTTCACCATATGTATTAATTCATTTACCAATTGCCATCTCTGTCAACATATTCCTCATTACCTAATTACCTAGGATTTGAACGCCACAATGATCCATCTCCGGTGACATAGTGCTAAATTGGCTCTTTCATCCAACCCTACCTTGGATGACTTCAGCTGATGTCATTACCATATAATTAATCATCGGAATCCATCATAAAATATTTAAGAAGACAAGGGACAAAGTTAAAGGAAATTTTGGATCTAGATATTGTAAATTGTAATTACGAGTAAGGTGTACCGATTTAGATGGTATCCAAGGCGAAAGACTTCTGCTTGTCTAATAAACTATTGGATATTAACAGATTTTTGTTGTTATCAATTTGCGAATAAACAATTTTATTTAAGCTCAATAATCAACAGATTCGTACAAAATTGTTTGATCAAGGTCGAAGATTTGCTGTTTATTAATAAAAAATGCATGTTACAATAGTGCAACTTAATGCTAGTTAATTGCTTTTCAGTGTCCCTAACATGAAGATCCCTTTAAATATGAGATATATATATATATATATATATATATATAATATATATATATATATATATATATATATAAAATCCACGTGCATAAACACTAGAGGGATAGAATATCACGCAAAGTACTTCTTGCAAAAAAAGTGAATAATACCCAGAGCCCGTGATGAATTGCTATTATATCGCACATTATGATATTATGATTTATATATTAATCATAATAAAGTGCTCGTTGACTCAAACATGTGGCCATTATTTTCTTCTACGAAAGCAACAAAAAAGACCACCAAAGTAGAAATATGGATTTGGATTTATTTATTCTCTGGTAACAAATATCTATTGAAACTTTTAAACTAACCTCACTTAGTACTTTAATGTACTGATTTAGAAATTAGTATACATTAAAATTTTCTACAGTGCATGTTAACATAATTATTCCTGATACTCCAATCAATGGAGCGTTTTGGGTCTGATTTTTTTTACTGTGTTCCAATTTGCATAAAATTTTGGAATTAGGTTCATCACCTTCACAATTCGATAGCACAACTAATTATGTCTCTTCAAGTTTTTCAAACTAACTCAAGTTACTGGCCACTAAAATTCATATTTTGGGCGTTTTTCTTCGTTTTTTGCAAATATGTCCTAAAAATCACGTAATGAACAAAATAATGTCAATAATAACCCTAATAAATCGCTTTTTTATAAAGTGTACTAATTAAGAGTTAGTAGACAATTTAAATGTCTATTAGATAAAAGGTTTTTTTTATCCATTGCTTAGTTTTCGGTGGAGTTCATTAAAAGATGGAATATCAAATCGTAAATTGTTGTCACATTTTGTTTTATTATTTCTGCAAAAAAGCGTCTTAAGCTCACAAAAAGTTATGAGAAGAAGCTTAAAGTTAGTAGATAAATACAAGCATAGATGTGAATTTGTTTCCGACCTAATTCGTGTATTTATCTATTACATCCTTTACAGTTTTTAGCAACAATTAAAAATGTGTAAATTATTGTTAAAAATACCTCGTACAAGGTATTTTCCATATTTTCCTCTTACTTCTGAGCTTTTATTTTACATATTAACATTATAAAAGCGTTTTGTGCATTTTCGGATACCCGGAGGTACACGGATTCCTTCGCGCATGATGATGTACGAAGCTTTTGTTGGTGAAAATATTCGCTTGATTTTGGAATGCTGGTTGGAAATTCCAACAAAATATCTTCTATCCTTGTGTCCTCTTGACTCTACTTTACTTGAGATTAAAATTATACTAAGATATAGAGGAAATATCTTAAATAAAAATAACTTAGCGCAAAGTTGAAGCAATGACCGCGCTCGCAGTGATTGATATTTTTACCGAATTGTAAAATTTATTTAAAAGTGTCTTACAAACTTATTATACTTGAGAAAAAAATACAACATGCCTCAATATACATATTATTTATATCTGTTTTATTTTACTAAAATAGTAAACTAGTTGGTATTGGTATTTTGCCTTGAGGCAAGTTACATGAACTTCCCGAATTGCGTAAATAATCGACTTAATCCATGAGAGATAAATTAATTTATGAGTAGTTAAAAGTATTCGAAGTGGATTTATTACACATTATTAAAAATCGAACACGTCAACCCGGTCGGAATATTTTTTAAAAGCAAATTTTCAAAAATCAATAATTTTTATAATTGAGCCGATTTCCGTAGAACTTTAATGGTTTAGTATGTTCATTAATTTTATTTTAACAAACGTCCAAAAAACTACTCATTTTCTCAAACTTTGATGAATTTTTAAAATTAAACTACTTGCAGTAATGCCGTAATATTTAGAAAGTTCTGTAAGACCATGATATATATCGCCAAAGAAGTTCCATAAAAATTGCCTAAATTTTTTTTTCGACTGAAAATTACTAGAAGGTAGATTTTCACCTAAAACTAATCAGTATCATTCCCAACTAATATCTTTCGAAGAGTATTTGATTTTTTTAAATCGATTCGGTAGTATGAGCTTAAATGTGGACGAAAAGTTTAACACTTTTTTCCAAATTACAAAGAAACGGCTAGGCAGATCGTCGCACAAAACTGACAAACGATAACCCTCACCGGCATATACATCTAATGGCTTTTAAATTTTTGAAATCAATCCGGCCGTTTTTGAGAAAACGTCGATTTACGGCGAAAAATCTGTTCACATACACACACAACATACTTTTTTCCAAATTTGGTCTCATCCGATTCAGAATGGCTTGAAACGTCGAGAAAACATAAAATTAGCGAATCGAATTTTTTGATGAAAACAAACTTCTCCTTCGGGAAGTTAATAATTGTGTACAAAATTACATATAAGTAATTTATTATAAGTTACAAATGCATATAAAAGATTGCCAAAAAAATGTGACATAACTTATCAGCTACCTGTCTATAGCCACGTGTATAATATATATATATATATATATATATATATATATATATATATATATATATTAAGCAATTAAAAGTTTTAATTGTGGTTACATCGCAATCTGTAGTAATATGATTTATTTGCGAACTAGATACCTATTGTTTTCCCGGATCTTTTATACAAATCCTACCGGAAAGTTGCACATTGCAACAATACAACAGCATTCAGCAATATTGCATTCAAGCTCGGTACTATATTTGTTAGAAAAGTTTCGAGTTAATTATCATCTGCAGGCTTAATGTAATGTAATGTTATGAAACCGGTGCCATTTAATGCTTTTTTTCTGTTTTTTTTTTATAAACTTTCGTGTAATTACCCGAAGAGTTGAATTTTAAATTACGCGGAATTGAAGAAGTTTTTTAATTCTGGTAAACTTGTTGTTTTTCACGCCGATTAATCAAGATGAAACATGTTTTTAGGATAAATGATATAGGCGAAATTTGAGATAATTTTATGGTATATATATATATATATATATATATATATATATAGGATATAGCAAACGATTTAAAAGTTAAAGAACAAATAGTAAACAAATACACAAGCAAGTTGTTTGTGGAGTACTATAAATAATACTGCGGGTTAGAACTGCTTAATGAATAACAAATATTTATATCAAAACTTCTACACACAATTCCTTCATACTATAGAATACATTATATTTTTTGCACCCTTTTTACGTTTTCTATAACACTTTACATCAGGACCAAAAAAAATCACTCTATCCCTCTTCATACATACACAAGTCACTTATCATTTGTAAAAGCAGGCAAAAAAACTGCACACAAATTATGAATCGTCACTAACATTACATAAAAAGCTTTGCTTCCATAAAAAGCTCATAAAAAGCTCACTCGGAGGCAAAAGCTCTTTCGGTCGGACTAATTTTTCACTCATGAGAGACTTAAACTCGTAACAGAAAAAAATAAAAAAGCGCATAATTTTCTTATATTTTTCATAACTTTTAAACCATTCGTTTAACATGGATAAAGCATATGGAAAATATATATGTTGAATAATATTATTCAAAATTGGGTAATAGATAATATTATTTAATACTGTAATCTTTTGTAATAGGCTACTGGAGAAAATGGTTAAATTTTTTTTTACCAAAAGTACATTTATTCATTTTATGGCATGTAACTTTTATACTACCTATGCAAAAAGAATAACGTGTTTGGGTAAAATATGTGATATTAATTATTCTATAATTTTTTGTAACAATACCCTACGACAATTTGGAATACTTATAAATGGGCTATAAAAATCATTAATTGTACTAACAAATTGTGAATTGAATAATAAGTGAGTTTTTTGAGGTGCTCTTCAGGACCCACTGTTTGTGCCACGATTTTGCAATTCACATATATTAAGCCCTAAAATCCCCTTTACGATATAAAATACTAAGATTGATAATGTATTAAGCAAAAATGCACAAAAAATATGAGAAAAAAACATTAGACAATATGTACGGACATAATTAAGAAGTTTGAGAAGCTCTGCAGAAAGCATCGTTTGTACTACGACTTATTCCTTCACGATGAAAAATACTAAAACTGATGATATTTTCAACAAACATTTTAAGTACAACACAATTTATAAAAAAAAGCACCAGGAAATGTACTCGATCATAAATACGCAGTTTGAGAAGCTCTGGAGGAAGCCTCGTTTGTACTGCTACTTTGCAATTCAGATATGTTAGTCCCTAAAGTATCCTTTACAATACAAAAATACTAAATTTGATGATATTTTTAACAAAATTTTAAATTACAATACAGTTTTTAAAAAAAGCACCAGGAAATGTATTCTTTAAGATAGAAAATTCTGAAATTGTTGATGTTTTTAAAAACAATTTTGAGTTATAATAAAATTCATTAAATTACCCCAGGAATTATATTGAAACGTTAATAAGCTGTTTGAGAAGCTCTGCAGGACGCACTGTTTGTACTAAAAATCTAAAAAAAATATATGTTGTTCCTTAATGTATCTCTTTTATATACAAATACTGAAATCAATCATGTTTTTAATTAAATTTGAAGTTATAATACGTTTTATGGAAAAAGCACCAGTAACCAGTATTGATATGAGCGCAACATGTTTGATAAGCTCTGCAGGACGCACTGTTAGTACTAAAAATCTGAAAAAAATATATGTTGTTCCTTAATGTATCTCTTATGTATACGAATGCTAAAATCAATGATGTTTTTACCTAAATTTTAAGTTGAAATTAGCTTTATGGAAAAAAGCATCAGTAACCAGTATTGATAATAGGTTGTCAAATATCTCCCTTCCGCCTTTTTGTATCATAAACCAAGAGCAAAAAAGCGGAAGGGAGATATTTGACAACCTAATATATGCGCAACATGAGTGATAAGCTCTGCAGGACGCACTGCTTGTACTGAAAATCTGAAGAAAATATATGTTGTTCCTTAATGTATCTCTTGTGTGTGCAAATACTAAAATTGATACTGTTTTTAACTAAATATTAAGTTAAAATAAGTTTCATGAAAAAAAGTACGTTTGATAAGCTCCGCAGGACGCACTGTTTGCAGTACAGCCGTAACAAAGTATCTCTTGTAACCTCAAATTCTAAAATCGATTTTGAGACAAATTAATATAATTTAACGATTTCATGCAAATATAAATATCCCTATAATACCCTTACCCCCGAAATGAAACTTTTACCCCCATAGGCGCATTATGTTCGTCCTGACCCCAAACATTTACATTATGTCTCGAGTACGAGAAGGTCAACCGGTTGTAACATATATATTTACATTGTAATTATTAATTAATGGACTTTATCCTTCCCGAGTTTACGAGGATACTAAACCGCAGAGAAATGGGTATACGTACACACATGGGTATGGAAATAATCGAGAATCGAGATTTTCGGGACATAGAATAACTTCAGCAATTTTAAAACTCCATTTTCCAAACAAGTACTATTAAGGTTGGTAATGATAGCGACCGCAACGCCCTATACAAGACTAACTTGAGAAAATCATCTTTATTAGTAAATTATTATAATATCCTTATCATTATCAAGTGTAAGTACTTTAGTTCCGTCAAAGCTGTTTTCCTACATGCTATATAATATCTAAGATAATATTTGTTGGCAATATGCAAATGCGTAGACGAAGCTCCTCTTCCGGCGCGAGTTCGCATAATTATGTATTCCGCTCGTACAACGAATTTTGCAAAAGTTTTATTAAGGTATTTTCCCGCAGCTCTTAGAATTTTCCACTTACACATGAGGAATAAGAACTTAGAACAAGATATAAATAAAATATCTATAAAAAAACTTTATATCGGGACATGGTATACTAGAATTCTACATCAAGCCAAAAAAGTTATTGACCTGCCTTGAAAAAAAAAAAATCTCACGATGTATAGGAATTATGAGCTCTTAAGTGCAACTTTGAACTTCGGTGAAATAGTTACCATTTTTCTGTTATTATGGTTAATTTTTATTATTTTGTTCATTTAAACTTTGGATCCGTAATCGTAAATAACATTTCTAAGACCATAGTCAAAAATAATTACCCCAAGTTTTTAAGAATCAAGACTTTTTTTAAATTTGAACTATGAATTTAAAATTTTCAAAATCGAACGTCTTTGAGAGACCCTCCACTAAAAAAAGTGTGTTGACAAGTTTCATCAAAAGTTGGCTAATAGTAAATAACATTTCTAGAGCCACAGTCAAAAATAGTGACAATATTGCCCCAAGATTTCAAGAATTAAAGGCTAACTATGAGTACAACTTTGAAAATACAGCACTCCTTTTAAAAAATGTACTGAAGTGTGTTGGCATGTTTCATCAAAAGTTGGATAATTGTAAATAAAATTTCTAGGGCCATAGTAAAAATGATGACACGATTGCTCTAAGATTTCAAAAATTAAGACTTTTGTTGAACTATAAGTTTAAAATTTGGAAAGTCAAGAGGTTTTCAGAGGACCTTCTATAAAAAAATGGGCAAATAAAGTGTGTTGGCAAGTTTCATCAAAAGTTGGCGTACTAAGAATCATATTTTGTCGTAAAATAGACCAATATTATAGCAAGGCTATGTTATGTAGCACTTTATATGTTTTCATGTAAAGTGGTCCTAAAAACTGTCAAAATCTTATGTGGTTGCACAGCAGTTTAGGCGTTTTAGATAGAAAACCTAACAACAAAAAACAATGTTATCATAATTGTATCTTTGAGATATGGCTTGATAAAATATGAGTAAAGTTGCATTTTATGTGTAGAACCCCCCTGATTGCACATGCAAATACATTGCATGTGCAATTGCATTTGACAGTATTTAGTACCACTTCGTATGAAAACTGAAACGTAACATAGCCTTGCCATAACATTGGTCTATTTTATAGTATAATTGACCCATTAATCAGGTATGTAAGATGACAGAATATTCAATAGTTTCGTAATAAAAAAATAGAATTAGAATTTTTAATTTCCCGAAGAAGAAGTTTATGTTTTCATCAAAGAATTCGATTCGCTAATTTTGTTTCCTCGACGTTTCAAGCCATTCCGAATCGAATGAGACCGAATTTGGTTAAAATATTTGTGTGTATGTGTGTGTGTGTGAATATTTTTTTTCTAAATTAGACTCTTTAAAAATCAAAATGTACATTCACTAAAATAATGTTCACAAATGTGAGTACGTATGAAAACTAAAATTTTGAACGCATTTTCCTAACCAATTCCTTCAATAATCCTTATGGCTGTGTACTGTGTAAGTTGACTATTTTTTTATTTATATTTAATTTACAAACTGTCTTATAATTGAAAAACATTCGGTAACTAAAACGAGACTTAACAAAGCTATAATGTTTTTAGAGAACTACCCATTTTTTTCATCTTGGTAAGTTTTCTAATTTATGAAAATGTGTACTAAGTTTCATGTATTTTTGACTAATTGAATAAGAAATTGTAACAATCGTGTAAAAATAGTTTGCAGTATTTATTTTTATAGAAGCAATTCCAAAAACATTGTCTGAATCTTTTCTCGATTTATATAATATTACTCGTACTCCTGCTGCTTTATATTATTTTTGCCATCCATTTACTAAAGAACAAGTGCATCCAAAAAAAATATGTATAGTTTTATTCAACATAAATTAGGAACTTCAGATCTTATGGGACTGAAGTAAAATTTGTAGATGTTTTTCGTGTGGAGGCAGCAGTGGATATATAAATATATGTTCGAGCTGATACTAAAATATTATAGAAATTTTCACCATGTCTACCATTATTACCGACAATTTATTTCCTCGTCATTTTTAATTTCAGTCTTCCCGCTTTTCCACCGTCTGCATACAAATAAGTACAACCTAGAACATATCCTAGAACATTTATTTCGTTTGAAACAAAAGATAATAAAGAGCGAACTAAAACATCAATATCAGTTGTGTTCATATGAGGGAAACATATTGTGCAATTTATTTTTATTCGCGTGAGATAAATAGTGCTCGTAACGAAAAGGAAGCACATAGACGGAGAGCTGGATGGGACTATAAATGAGTAACTATTTTTTTATTCTCATATCTTAACAGCAATCAGTTCCTTTTGCTGTTATATTGAGCTGTTGGGCTGAAACTTCTCTTTACTTATTTTTTTTTTAGATTAATCCATCTATATTTGATAATTTTTTATTACAATCTAATAGGGCTGACTTTTTATTGGTGCAGCAATGCCAGACAAGAGCTATTTTCACTTGGAAATATATTGATATCTATACTTCCAAGTAAAAATTGTTGCCTGACAACAGGCTGCTCAAAGTTGGTATCGAACCCAGGACCTCCGAATCAAGTCCAGTCACCAATGAGAAAATGAATTCATGAAAAAATATTTTTTCGAAGTATGTGGCCCAAAGTTTGCTCCAATGGCTTTCAATAATATTGTGCAAACACAAATCCAACTCTTTCAAAAGATACAAGCTAGACTTTCCGATATCTGAGCCAAAAAGTGCAGTATAACACCTTGTTTGCAACTGGATTAGCTTAATGAAAATAATTCAAATCTAGTTAAACTTATAAAACTAATCTTTTATAAAACGATATAATGTAATCTATTTAAACAAAAGAACATATAACCAATATCATAACACAATGAAGAATTAAACTTATAATTATATATATAATATATTAAAATATTATAATTTATAATACAACGCCCGCCATTCTAGTATAATAAAATCACAATTTATATTATTACTATCCCATCTCTTCCAACTCAATTTACTACATCCAGACATTTATGTTTTATAACAGATCGTATCATATATTTCCAACCATCGACATATGATATTTTTCACAAAACACTCATAATAAAACAACCAGGATGCGGGGTGAAGTTCAGAAGAGTGAGAGGTGAATCAGTATTAAACTGACATCAACTATAGTTGCACATGAGTAGAAGGTACGAGTTCTGAATATGTAATAAGTGATATATTTAAAAGTTCTTTGCAATATGATTACGTTTCCGATTTTTCCTTGGATGGTAGAGTAACAAATGAAGCCAATGTGGAATGCAACTTATTGCTAGACTGCAGAATATATTGAGAGCACAGAACGCTAGCATCTAATTCATTCATCTGTATTTGTTTATAAAACAAGAAGTCCTCATCCCTTAGAAGTTTGCCTTATGGTGCACCAGACCGTGCACCACTGCCATCGTATCTATTTCTCTTGTCTGCATCCGACTATGTCTTGTCTAATTGCTAATTCTGCATCATATGCACCTGCGGCATAAAATTAGTATTATCGCTATTAGGAATGCAATTCGCCATCGAATTAATTCATTTATATGACGCGTTTGTCATGCATTTCCTATCTACAATGCCTTTGCCTTTTGAGGGGAGGCATGGGTTGGGTTTAGATGGGGTCTAGTGTGGTACTAATTAAATTTGCATACTGTTTACAAATACGGTTCGACGTGCGGTACGGGAGAGAGTATATTATCTAAATACTAACTATAAGATATAAGGCTGGGTTCAAATTTGCTATTGCTTGCGATTTCTTCAAGCAGTTCAGGCTGATATAATATAATCTTCCTAAAGCTCGATCTTGCTGAATCTTATTTCATTTTTATAGATCCTGCATAGTCTTGATATATTTTTTTGCACTATTATAAGTCTCTTTGGGATCGTTCAGGTATTACGTAAGCAGATTTAGTACAATTATTTACCCACCCATTTCCCTTGTCAGCAAAAGTAAGTAAATGTCACCTAAAATAAGCAAATCAATACCCCCCCCCCCCGCCCCCCTGTAGTGCTTACGTAATACTTGAACGGCCCCTTTTCCACTATTATAAGTAAATTACTTCAAGTTAGTATTTAGGAAGCATCCTGACCAGAGATGGATACAGCACGAGAAAAATCAGGACAAGGGTTGCAAGTGCCAAAGTAGCATTTTGTTCGCGCCAGAATCTTGTAAGATGTCGCCAGACGATATTTATCAGAGTCGGACAATACTTAGTCTCTGGTAATAAGAAAAGAAGAAGATTTTGGATATAATCGCTAATCTTACGAGTGAACAAGGTCTCGCCGTCTCGCTTGTCACGTACGCCGTTTCACTTGTGTTCCGTATGAGTTTTGTTAAATTTTCTGAGTGTTCGATGTTATTTGTGTGAATAAGTAAGTTAATAATCTCATCCGGTGTTTCTTATTGTGCTTCTATAGTAAATTCCTACCTCAGTATCCATTCCTTATAGCGATCTGAGAATTCCAGACTTGAAGCCACCATCCGACTGGGCCGCCGACCAAGCAGAGACCGACGAGTAATTTTCCTTAATATATTTAGTTATACAAAATTCTCGGAATAGCTATTGATTTAACCTCAATTAGCTATTCCGAAGAGGTCTAACCAACCCCCATCCATAACACATTTACTAAGAAGAGAACGCTACTGACGAGCAAACTAAGTCTCGATTTGCGGAAAAGATGAATAAAGTTTTATGACCGGAACATAGTTCTGTACGGATCAGAGGTATGGTCTTTAACAAAGGCCGAAGAAAACTACCTTGAGTTGAAATGTGGTTTTGAAATGTGGTACTGGAGGTGAATGGAAAAGATAGAGTAACAGATAAGGTAGCAAATAAAGAGGTCCTGAGAAGAGTGAGCGAAGAAAAGACTCTACTGAGCACGCTTCTGAGAAAAAAGGAAATTCGACCTGACACATTCTGCAAAATGATTGCCTCCTACACGACATGGTAGACGGCAAAATAGAAGGGCTTAAAGGATTAGGAAGAAGAAGAATGTAGGTGATTGGCGACGAGAGAGAAAATATAGTGAATTTAAGTCCGAAGCACAAGAATATATAAATTATAAATAATGGTAACAAAATGGTTATGGGTAAAAGAAATCATTAAATTGTAGTGCCCTCATACCATGGACCGACTACTATTTATTGTTACTTATAGGTCTTTTTGGTTCCTGCAGATCGTTTTTATAATTCAAATATTTTTATAATTCTCCATTATTTTAGTTACCGTCTAAAGATGATCTATCTATCCCTTTCTCATTCTCTTAGAAAATGTCAAGCAAACTGTTGACACCTTGTTCTCCACCATAATAGTCAGCTTTAATTATAATTCAGTGGCGGTGCTTCGGAGTGGACCTTCGGAAGTCCATTATATTATATATGTTAGGGTAGTCGGAATGTTCGTTCGTTAAACCTTTAGCAGAGTGAGAGGAAGCACTCCGAGGGAGCACCACCGTAAACTGGACAAGAGATAACTAGATAAGTTTAGTTTGGAGATATTTGCGGTAGTAATTGCCGTGCATATAAAGTGACATAGTTTAAGGGTTGCGATGGTGCACTAACGATGTGATACAAATTTTGAGCAGCATTTCCGATACACTTACACACATACCTACACCGACCACATTTTCCCCATAGGTATAACTTGACTGTAACTTATTTACATTCTTGTTTAATATTTAATGCCAAAAATATAGTATGAGATTAAATAACCTTTAATATTATCTGACGTAATCATAAACCTACTGTAAGTCGGTATACTTTAAAAACTTATCTCAACAGATAATTAATCCCAGTGCGCTCAGAATCTTACGATATTATAAGCTTCTTGTAAGTTTAGAATCTTTCAATAGCACAACATGTTTAATTTTGAATGTATACAAGGTAAATTTTAAGATTTTTAGTCGCACACACGTATATATATATATATATATATATATATATATATATATATATATATATAAAGTCGCTCAGGCACATATTATTTTCAGGTACTTGGAATCAAAATAAGATACTTTGCTGAAGAAACCATATCTCTAAAATGAATTCTCATGTCCTGTGCATTGACCCTAAGATAAGGATTGGATTGCAAAAATTCATCGTTTTTGGTATTTTACTGAGCAAAAAATGTTTTTTTAAAAACCCTTTTTTGGATATTAATTCAAACACACACAAAAAAACTTTTTCACAAAAAAGAAATTTATTAAATTCTTTTGTTTCATGGCGACGACATTAGAGAGGCATGCGAAGTTTTTCAGACTTGAAACCAAAAAAGACTTCAAGCGATAATTTATAAGTTTTACATAGTTTTATTTACTTATGTTCTGATCAAATAAATTTTATAACAAAAATTAATCGCTGATTTTTGTCATGTTGAAGTACCAAAAATGATGCAATTTTTGTATGGGAAACCTCTAAGGAGAGCTTTTTAAAGTTATTAGTAGGAGTTGCTCATGAATGCATTTATCCCTGCATATGCATTTATCCCAGTGTATGCACTTATCCCAGTTTAAGAAATTATCACTGTAATGCAGTTATCTTAGTATATGCAATTATCCCTGTATAATCAATTATCCTTATGTATGAAACAAACCTTCTATATGCTCACGTGCAATAACCAACAATAAAATGCGTCAAATAATTTCAATTTTCCCTAATTATTTTTATCATATTCGTCAATTTGGCATCAAAAGGGGCGAACAAATAATTGCTCATTAATTTTGATGATGCGAAATGGAAAAACGAAACGTTCGTATTAATATCTGTTTTCTCCCTTTTGATATTTTCCCCTGTTTTGTCACGAATGACGATTCCAAATTAGATATTTTTCCTGCAAAGTATTCCAATTAATGATGGCGAGGTGGAGAAGATTTCCATTGATGGTTACAAGTCGGTTGTCAAATATTTTGATAATCTGATGAAATTTCTTGATTTATATTCAAAACAGAACAGAGGGAAATGTTTATTCAGGCAGGAAATTAATAATAATTAGGCTCTTGGAAAATTCCATGGCAAAAATAATAACATTGATTGTTTATCATGTTTTTGCTAATTAGGTAATAAATATAATAGTATGCACATTAAAACTTGTTTATGTATATATATTTATTACACATTGTATAACTTTAGCCTTGCTTGTTTGATGAATGTAGTATTTGGCAAATTTAAACAAAACTGAATGATATGTAATGTTGTTTAATATTATAAAATTCAACAGATACAGAGAATGCAACACAATATATAATTATGATTTCATAAAATTTGTCAGAATAAAATAGAATTTTAAAATGTGATTTCACAAACAGTACACTCTGGTATCAAAAATTAATTAAAACTTTATTGTTTATATTATCAGAATAACAAAATTTAAAATCGCGCCGATACACAATCCTTTATAAAAATCCGCCGAATGGTTTCGTTTAAAAACTCCGGAACAAAACTATATACAACAATTCCATTTTTTTCAAGTAATCTCCTGTCCATTCTTAAAAGATTAAATTAATATTTTCTGTACAAAATCATTCATTCGTGTGTTTATTTATTTACGGAAACTGCGTTTATTGCAACATGTTACTTTACAATTTTTTGTAGAATTAAAAACAATCCGGAACGAAGGATTACTGAGTAATGCTATTATTACGATTGATGTATTTCGACGATGAAATATTTATTATTCAACAATGAATGGATATTCTAGTACAGAAAACAATTATATACGTTATTTAAGACATTTAATAAAATGAAAAACATAAGCAATATTATTTTGAATGCTGAATTAATGCTGATAACATTGTATTGCATATTTCATTTCAATAAATGTTATCGCACCGAATCTATATTTATACATAAATATATTATTGGTTTTAATTAATTAACATTTAAATGACTTATTTATTATTAATATAATATTTAGTAGGTACAAAAATTATATTTTCTTTGTATATCGTTCACAAATCTTAAAATGAATAGATGAATTTGAAAATTTATTGAATTATTTTATTGGATTTTTATACATTTTCTCTTATGAAATTTTTTGAGCAATCGATAGGCAAGGAGTTCTTAGTGCATTAGTCATTCAGAATGTGGAGTTTTTTTGTCGGCTTTAGATTTGTAAGTTACCCCTAACATTTTGCCTTTGATAAATAACAAACGGTCTATCATACTCTAAGACGCATTTATCGCGGATGTAGCGGTACGTTTAGTAGGACAGCTGGTAAACAAATTACTAATAATTTAAATAAAATTGATATAAAAAAATAAAAACTTCAGATAATAAATATCAGTATTTATGTTATCAGTCAACACTGATAACATTTAAATGGTTCCTTCAATGTAGATAAATATTTTAATAAAATTATTACAATCTGAATAATATGTTTTCTAAAAGCGTTTTACCTTCCATAATAGTATTTTTTATTTTCATCAACATGATACCCAAATAATTTCGGGAATTTTAAAACCACTCAATATATATAACGCATTTGGTAAATTTATTCACATTTGAATCCTGTATGATTTTTTTTACTACAGCTTTTACTGGTGTACCAGCTTGATATATTCAAAAAAAGATTTCGAAAATGGATAAAAAAAACTTATTTGCCGAATGCACATTTTTTTCATTTGATCATTTATAACTTTGAACTTCTGGCGAAATAAATTTTGAGTATTTTGTGAATTTGAGAAAAATTAAATAAGCTAATAAAAAAATTAAATATTTATTAAATACATTACAATATATTAAATTAATCATCAAAACACTTTAGAGCAACTCGGTAATTTTAATAATAACGATATTAGATAACTCAATGAACTAATAATAGGTAATAGCCAAACATTATTTATTTAATTTCAACTTTTGCAAATACCGGGAAACTCTAGAACAACTTCGTATACAATAAAATTTCCGAAACGGCTGGAACTACCTTTTCCAAAAACTAATCAGCACGTTTCCTTATAAATATAAAACGGATGTTTTTGAAATATTCAAAGCGGTTGATCCGTGCTCCCAAAATCGTCGACAAAATTTGTTGCACACATACATATAGATAAATCCATGTTTTCTTTCAAAGGTATTCCAGGTTCAAAAAGATTTCAAACGTAAAAATATGCAAAAAGTTTCATTTCCGATTTTTTTGCTAATACTGTAACTTACCCCACGGGATGCACTATCATCTAAAATCAAAATACTGGAAAACCAAAAATAAAGTGCGTTTTAAGCTATCAAGCGTTCACTAAGCCCTTCGACCCTGGTTTCTACCAGCTGTTAGTCTAATTTTTGGGCACATTCGTTGATAAAACACCACTTGATATTCTGGAAGTGGTTCCTCGAGTCCCGCGAGCTCAAGACGAATGCTCTCTCATCAAAATTCTTACAGTCGGACGAATAATATGAGGAGAAGAAATACAGAGAGAGAAACCCGTACGATTTAATTTACATATGAATATATATATACATATATATATATATATATATATATATATATATATATATGTGTAAAGGAAGGGCTTTTTTAGGCCTGTACAGACTTTTTTCAAACGATATTTCGTACTAAGATGATAACGATTTTTTTTCAAATACTTATATTTTCAACTGAAAATTTTCCTATGTACTACACATAGTGTATTTTATACTATATCAACAAAAAATAATGAAATTACCCGTCGTGTGTTATCGTGAATATTATATTTAGGATTTGGTACATGCAATGTCAACACAGAATTTAGTTTTTTATTAGAGTAAATGAGTATACCGAGTGGTATGGCCCGTCCACTAATCACGTGATCGATTTTTAAGGATTTTTGGATCACCCTTTTCCTTGGTATACGTGGTGATAATTAAAATTAAGAACCACCACCACCTAACATGTGATTTTCAGTACCTAAAGAAATCGTCAAATTTTTGGAAACTAGCAAACTCCTTAGTAACAAAACTATCGACGTAGATTGAATACAAAAGCGCCACTTGATATAAGTCATCAATTTTTCTGATAAAGATTGAAATAACTTAGTTATTATTTAAAAGAAATTATTTATAAGTAAATAGTTAAGATTACATCACTATCATTAAAATATTGGGAAAACAACTATTGAGTTGTTTTTCCAACATGTCAATATAGTAAACAACGTCCCTTTAAGACTGACAATTGTAAATTCCCCAAATTCACCGAATGTCCCTAACTGGGCAGTTGTAAATATAAAAAAGAATAATAAAAATGACAAAACTTGAAAAATTTAGTTTCTACTTTAAATTCATACAATTTTTTTAAAATTAAATACACGTGATATTTTACAAGAACCCACATCCCTTTTGTAATGCATCGTAATTTTTTGCTGAACTATTTTACTCTTTTAAGCTTCACGTTATTATTGGACACTTGATGTTGTACAATAACGTAAATCTAATTTAGAAGATTTAGATCATTTTGCCAAATGCACTATTCATATTTTACAGAGTTTAAAAGGTTAATTAATTCACAATTTGATAAATAAATGTATTAATGCTAAACATTTAAACCAGCACCTTTTTATATGGTTTTCAGTGGTGTTGTCAGGCCGGAACGCGCCGGAACGTCGTTCCGGCAAATCATTTTTGAGCCGGAACGCGTTCCGGCAAGAAAAAATATAAAAACATCGCTACATACAGAAAATGATTTAATAAGTAAATTTTATAAGTTATTATTCAACTAATTTTTATTAAATCTTATTATTGTAATAAACATACATATATGTGCACAAAATGAGTTTTGTAATAATTTTTGTTTCTTTCCTTTTTGAACGGAACTGGAAAAACATGAAAACCGGTTTTTAAATTTTAGCGTTCCGGCAAAAAAATATTAGCACAAAACCACTGGTTTTATCAAAGTCGTTTTTAATTTAGTAACAAATTGAGGTGTATGAACTTCTTATAGAAAAAATAATATTTATAAATTAAATCTTACATTCATTCGCATTTCTTATACGCTAACATCTACATCATAGGTTCCAATTCATGTATTTTTATAGCCTTACGTGTGCCTATACGTTGCATTCTATACTACACGCCTTACATCTGTACCATACGCTATATTTCATTATATACTCTCAAATCCCTACATTGTATACCGAATACACCTAACCTATATCTACTATATATCCTATTACCTATAATTTCCCTTATACGCTACATTAACCCTACCGAGATTCGAACCCGGGTCCGCCTCGTGGCACGCGACGACCTTATCCACTACACCACCGTAACGCTACAATCAACCGTCTTTTTTCGCGTGTCGTCGCGCCACCTTAGTATTAATTACCTAATTAATTAGAAAATGACCCGCGGAAACAACAGTGCGTCCCATATTATATTATTAGTGGGGGTATCCGATAGGGTAGTGGTTAAGGTGCGCGACTTCCACGCTGAGGTCCCGGGTTCCATTCCCGGTATAGACAATAGGTAGGTAGAGATAATACATAGAGCGTAAGGTAAACCTATATAATATAGGTGAATATATAAATTAGACAGTAGTATTTATAAGAAGTAAAAGGTCTGTAGGTATATAATAAGTTAATGACGGTATAGATATCTCACGGTATGATAGATAACAGATATCTATATATGATATACAATAATATAGTATAGTATGATAGGTAATAGGTTATCTATCATATTATTAATAGAATATATAAATTAGACAGTAGTATTTATAAGAACTAAAAGGTATGTAGGGTATATAATAAGTTAATGACGGTATAGATATCTCACGGTATGATAGATAATAGATATTTATCGATGATATACAATAATATAATATAGTATGATAGGTAATATGTTATCTATCATATTATTAGGTTAAGTCTTATAAAGTATTGTAATAAATCTTGAGTACTTTTATATCATAATAAATACCTGTAAGTATTAATGAATACAAATAATACCAGAATAAATATGATTAATGTCATTGAAGAATATAAATTATGTACTCAATGATTCCCTCATACTTGTACAATTTAATGTATAGACTAGCTGTGTATAATAGAGTTAATTATATGAAAAGTCAATATATTAGATTTGTGAGTTCTTATCGAAATATATCAAATTTTTTGAACCGGTTTATGAACCGGATTTTAAATTTTAGCGTTCCGGCAAAAAAAATATTAGCACAACACCACTGGGTTTACCACTTTTGAACTACAATTTCAATAACTGTTTCAAAAACTGTTTCTAACTCAAGACAACCCCTTATAGAGGAACTAGGAGCCTTTTGTAACAGGGGTAAGTAGTAACAGATGTTTTTAAGAGGGTTTTGAACGTTAATGAAATATTTTTTTGATTCAATTGAACTTGTAAACGGTCATGTATCTTAGCTACTGTCCCATAGAACGAAGCAGTAAACAAATGTGCAAGTCTATCAGTTTTGATAGGTAAAATAAATTTAACCCTCCGTCGGTCGGATATTTTTTCACCTTCGAACGGTCGGAAAGGTCTGGCTGGACCACCATTCATTTTACATGCATTTATATGGGATAAATGAGTTTTTGGTGTCTTATGTATTAACGATTATATAAAAAAATCAAGAAATATAAAGAAATCGTTGCTGTTTTTGTTAATTTTTCTCTTTTAAATCTATGAAAAACAATATTTATTCTTTTTCGGCGCCTTTGAAATGAATGTGTGCATTACTCATCCGATTTTCAGTGTTTGCGATTACCAATAAGTTTGGTAGGTTTTGAAGGAACCCTCGTCATGAAAATACTAACATTCATGTTAGAACACATAGCAAAGAATATAAACAACGCAGTTTGAATAGAAAATACCAGAAAAAAGACAACATACTGGTTCACATATATCAAAAAGCGTATATTTCATACAAAATGTATTGGTGGTCTGGACAGACCTTTCCGACCGTTCGAAGTATAAAAAAGTTAATATCCTTATAATTATCCTTCTGTACATTTTTTCGTCCTGATTTTTCATTGATCGACAGCTAATGAAATTTTAGGAAAAGTCAAGAAATTTCAAGTCGATAGGATTACTAGAAGTATTTTTTATTTTTAATTGAAGTCGAAAAAAGTCTGGCCAGACCACGCCGACCGACGGAGGGTTAATAATAAGTAAAATAAAACTACCATGAAATTAGGATTTGTGTTATTATCGACTAACTTTAAATATATAAAAGTAGCCCCAAACAGGTTGTAAGTTGTAGCATCGCACTTTTTGTAGAAAATGAGTAATTGTAAAATAATGCACCATTGCTATGGAATTATTTTTATTCAGTTCGGTAAATATATAATTACTGCATGTATCCATATCTATTTCGTTAAGATATGATCAGTGGATCTCAAGATATATTAATTTAAACAAAATGTTACACAATGCCGAAGCTCCCCTACTCATAAATCACAATATAAAACCAACAATATTTCTCGCAAAACGACATCAGTTTCTATAATTATTTATAGCAATTTTTTCACCTGTACTATATGTAGCAAAAGCAAATTCCACTTCCTACCACATCTCTAGAGACACGTGCTTAAGTTTTAATTGAACCGTAAGAATAAAATGCAAATTTAATCAAAATAATTAAAACCGGAATATTTTCCCGTGAGATTCATAGAAAGTGGTGGACGAAGATTAAATTTATATTTTATTGCATAGAGTATTTTTGATTAAAATTTTTCTTAAATAAAAGAACATGAATAAAATGCACAAATGCGACGCAATTCAAAGCACTACTAACGGTGAAATACTTTATTAATTATTATATATTTTTAATATTAATTTTGAAGCATTAGACAATACTCAGAACTATTTATTTTTGTACAATATACCCAAATATCCAAATTTTGTATCAAATAAACGCATCATACAAAGGGAATCTCGTTCTTCATCAATATGCATTGTGCATTATATGTGATTGAAATTGCATTTGTTGAAAATTACAAACTGTAGGCTTTGTGTAATTCAATGAATTTTCCTAATTGACTAATTAATAATTAAATAACGGACGAATTAATAAATTCACAATAATCTGTAGTGCAAGTATAAATTATTCATTTGTACGTTTATTTGTAATCAATATAAATACCCGAAATAATTGTGCGAAAATATTAAAATAGATACTGTAATTAAATGATTTATGTATGACGAGATTTTATAACTAGAAAGCTGTAAATTAGGTATTGATACTTTGTGAATGTTAAACAAACATTTTATAAAATAAATAAAACTAGCTATATATACATATATCCCTTTACAGCTTACAAACGACTTACAACACCCCATAAACAAAATTCAAACAAATGTCTTCTAAGACACGACCGAAGAGCATCTCATTACTAAAACTCACCCCCAACCCCTTTCTTATTTTTTATTTTTTTCCTTTGCTCCTCGGGCAATTACCTGCTCCATCTATGGCATAGTAATGTACGGAGGCGGCTTAAGAGAGTTCGCTGAAAAGTGCACGCGCCCTGCATAACTTTGGAGCAGGCTGAATGGATGTGGGGAGAGGTGCCATAAAAAAAGTCATCGATCAGAACAGAATTTCAACAACTATTAATATTCATCTAAAGTCTGTTTCTAAAAAACATCATGAGTAGTGTTGGAAAAGAGAGAGAGAGTTCGAAAAATTTGGCCGATTGAGGACAACAAATTTTGGCTTGTGTTTTTTGAGTAAGGGTTCCAATTTTGGCCGATTGAGGACAACAAATTTAGTATTGGTATGTTTTTGTTAAATTGCTTGTAACTTTTAAACCGTTCATCTAATTTGTTCAAAATATAAAAGGATTGATGCAAAATTACATTATCTATCATCTATTAACTTTCAATCAATCTATTATCTTTCCTAATAAAATAGCTATCTACACCTACTCCTATTATTCAAAATCGCCATTACAAAGAACTGACCGTCCATACTAAATGGATGCGCGCTTAGTTACAATTTCATTTAGAACTTTGAAACCGTTCCCTCAATATAAATTATATATACGACAATTTTTTACAAAACTCAACCATGCACAATAGTTTTTAACATCACAATACCCTGAAGCATCTCTATAACATTAAAAACCGCATTTACATTTTCGAACATCAATCTAAATTATCTATCCACCAACCCCCCTACTATCAATTCCTTCCAAGGAGTGGATGATTTTTCAAAAGACGATGTCAGGGTAGTCTCATCAGAAATTCCGATCGACGTTCGTCGAACATCCTTCAAGAAGACACAAGACGACGAAATTTATTCAGAACGAACGCTTTCGAAAATAGACTCCTATATTCTAATTAACGGGGAAACGGTGACATATATCATTGTCGAGAGACGTGGGGGATAATTATATATATATATATATATATATATATATATATATACTAGCAAACCCGACGAACTCCGTTTCGCCACCAGATGGTTTCGTGAGAAAGATGAAGAAATTTTTTGTTTGTTTTGTATTTGAAAAAAAAAATTTGATCAAGAAGGAATTTCGATTTATTTTTATATATATAGAAGATAATCTATTTGCAATTATTTAAAACAATTATTGATTATTTTTATTACTTGAATTTTTAATTACGGTGCGTGAAGTTCCAGCAATTTGCATTAGGGCACGATGCCATGCACCACTAATTTTCTTAGCTATAAACCTTGCGGAGCCCGAGACCTTTCCAAAGAATGCAAAATTGTCGAAATCAGTTCGTGCGTTCTGGAGTTATTTCGTCAGGAAGGAAAACCCGACTTATTTTTATATATATAAATATAGAAGAAGAAGATATCGACATAGTGAAGTGACATAGTCAATAGTTATAGCTTTGCAACGTCTAGTATATAAAAACAATAATGGTAAAATTATCGACGGTATGACAATTACTTACAAAAACTGACTGAATTGACTAGAATTCCTTTTTGTATATACCCTGTACATTTTTAAAGGTTTGCATATGGTGAATTAAATTATTATCAATTTACTTTTTATGACAATCGTCAGAATATGTGTCAATTATCTTACCTGTATGCGTCCTCTGGTGCGCTTTAAGATGGGAGCTCTTCGTATACTTTTTCGTGCAGCCCGAATACTGGCACTTGTGCTGCCTTTTGGTGTCAGGAGAATGCTCGTGCCTCGCATGTCTGCTCGTCGTCGTCGTGGTCGCTATTGTCTGCTGACTCAACTGCTGACTTTGTTGTTGGTTCTGTTGCTGCTGCTGTTGATTTCCACCAGCCACCGCAACCGCTGACATCTGCTGCCTGCTATTGTGTGTCCTATTGGATGCTACAGCTATCAATCTAGCTGGGACAGCGTTAACGGGGGTGAGACTGTTCTTGGACACCCGCAGGAAGGTGTTTCTCTGGGCAGGTGTGCAGGATTGGCCAGATACCCTTAAGATGCCCGTCGTAGGGGTAGCGGTGTGTATACTCTGATTGGCGGTTATGGTGGCGGTTGCGGTATTGGAAGTGTTCGTGCGGTGCGTTATCAAAGTGGCGGCACCGGGACTAGATGGAGGAGTTAAAGCTAATGCGGTTGCAGCCGCTGTCGGCTCGGCTGATCGACTCGATAATAACCGTATCTGGAAAGAAAACAGTTATAAAACTCAGTGAAAAACAATTACGGCGAAATTCTTGTTAGTCCACTGCCCTTACCACATCATCGCTGTCTGTTTCTGTATCGTCTGTCTCCAAATCTTCGATCTCATCATCTGGCTCCTCAATTTCATAATCATCGCAGCAATCATACTCTCGTTCCCTCTTGACACCTATCGTCCCTGTACAACTCAGGTTGCTGTCCCAAGAAACACCGCTGCAGGCCGAACTTGCTGAACTCATACTTAAGGAATCGAGTTGTCTGTCCGCGACTACCACCAGGTTCAGTTCGTCGAGGCAAAGTTGACCTCCATCTACAACCTCAACCTAAAACGACGACAAAAAGAATCATGACATGCTTGCAATCTAGATTATATGGATAAGTATCAGAGAGTAAGTCTAACAAAACACGGATATTTTATATATTTTATCATTACCTTCCATGGTGTACTGTTCTGGCTCCCATTCGACCCTGAGGTTGGTCCAGGAGGCGTAAACAGGTTCCATGGTGCATCCACTGAGGAATTTGGCGGTTCCGGTGATTCAGATTTTATCGTAGCTGTTTTCAAATCATTTTTGTTGTTACTGTGCGTGCTGTTGTTGTTATTCAGGTTTGTGTTGTAGGCTGATTTCTTGTAATACATCGCTCGGGGTTCATCCTGCAGGTACCTTTCCATTTCGTAGCATGTCTGAAAAAAGAGTAATAAAATTTATAGATGTTCTGATAAGGATAAAGAGTATGTTTAATAAATAATAAATGAAATAACTAAAAACTGCATTGAACACTTTAAAAAGCACTAGATGTAAAAGAGTGAAACTCGATATTGAGCACGAAAGCAGGAGAAAGAGGTAAATAAAATGTGGTGCTCTCACACTATGGACCTGCCTTCGGAAATAAGTATATTTACGATAGAATAAAAATATAATCCACTTAAACGATAAAAATGCGTAAAGACGTTCCAATAAGGATTTAGACACGCTCGGATCATAAACGCTTTATTTGCGGAGAAAACAGAAATAATAGTTTACTTTCCGGATATATTATTTATTAGCGGAATTCTGGTAATTGAATTATTATCAACACATCATCCATAATAATCGATTTAATAATATAGAGAGGATATAAAAAATACGTGAAACAAAAAAAAATTATATAACACACACACACACACACACACACACACATATATATATATATATATATATATATATATATATATATGCGTGTGTATATACAATATATTATATTATATATAATTATATTACAATTTATTTCGGTTTGAACGCGGATTTAGCAAAGACATGTAAATCCTTTAAGATTTGATGCAAAACGAGGATTTTGTGGAATTAGTTAGAATTAAATTAGATTGTATCTGTTTTAGGAGGTATTAGATATATATATATATATATATATATATATATATATATATATATATATATTCAATATTATTCCGTCCATTGAAGCGAAAACCCTTGTCAGTATCAGAAAATCAATAAAATGTTTCAATTACAGATCGAATAATTTTATATGTATTTCTATAACTCACTGGGTAATATTTCTACGTTTATTAGAATTTTTTGGTTTTTATTTAAAAATAGTATTTTTACATATTTTAGAAACACTTGTATGCCTCCTTTGCACAGGCTAAGAGAGCACGTTCCAAAGGTTGCTAATCTATTAGCTAAAGTTTAACTATTTTTGTAAAAATATTTTGTAAAATTGAATTTTTGTAAGAATATCAGTTGCTTCAGAAAAACAATGTAAAAGTCACAAGGAATGAAATTAATAAATGAACAAATAAATAATCAATGCACGGGCTGATAAGATCCAATATGAATTCTGAAATAATTTTCCCTCGTTCCCATTTTCCTCTTCGATTTTCTTTGAAAAGAGTGAGTGTGCTCACTCACCAGTGGAAGAAGAAACCCGTAATTATATCGCATCGTCGCGTTTGTTCTCCTCTCACAAAGAAAAGTGGAAAATTGAAAAACTAGCTTGCAATATTGCGCCGAGAGCTTTCTATTCGAATGTATGAGTAGAATGAAATGAATGAATTGCTTATTTACGCTGGTTTCGCAGAAAAAAAATCCAATTGCAAATGCAAAACGGCAATCTTTTGCCTTTTAATACAAGTTATTACATATCTAATTGGCAATAAGACTTCGTGGGCGCGATGAATGAAAATATATTGAAAATATGTGGTAATAAATTCTTAGAAAATATGGGAGTATTTATTACAAATACAAATATCAAATATCAAATACAATATCAATTTCTGATTGCAATAGACAAAAATAGAGTACAGCAGTTGAAAATAGTTTAGACAAAAAAAAGTTTCGTGTAAGTTTTCCGAAAGCTTCATTCATATTAGATGGTTTGGGCTCACAAGTGGACCTGAATCAGAGGTCTCGGGTTCTATTCCGATTCGTGCAGCCTGATGTCAAGCAGTAGTGACAACGGTTTTGGAAATATAGTTAGCAATATCTTGCCAAATAAAAATAGCCTTGATCCGGTTCAAATGTTCAGCTTATTACAGAAATTGTAATAATAATTCATCAAACAAAAACGGGACAACTGTTCGGGTTGCCATCTGTAGAACCGACTAGTATTAAGTCAAATCACTTCAACAGGTTATAGGACTCGAGTCCTGATTACTGGTCAAAATAATAATAATACTAGAAAAAATGCTATTTCCATACAAAACTTTGATTGAATTGCGCTCTATTTAAAAGACAATATTAAGAGCTAAAACTTTCAGAGAATTGTTTTTTATCTATGTGGAACCATTTGAGCCCTTGGGAGCAAGGAAATTCGAAAATGTTCATATTAAGGACCACCCTAATATATATATATATATATATATATATATATATATATATTTTGTATGATTCTGAATTTGATGTTGACATATGTATTAACAAAGTCTAATAATCGGGCATAACATCAATAAAAAACATGAATTTCTTTCAAAAATTTTTGAAAGAAATTCATGTTTTTTATTGATGTTATGCCCGATTATTAGACTTTGTTAATATATATATATATATATATATATATATATGTATATACATACGTGTATATAAAAGGATATTTATTAGAAACGAATATTGGCATCTATACATCGAATGTCCAAAACATTCGTACAAACGATTTAACCCTCCGGGTTCGCAAACTGATTGATGATCTCGAAAGTGGAACAAGTGAACCTTTTATATATATATATATATATATATATATATATATCGATATCGATATAAAATTAGGTCCAAAGCTAATATACTGCATCGGAGTTCGACGCAGAAAATAAAAGAGAAATTACATTTTTTGTTTCAAAAGTACATTGCTTTTTGGCACTTTATTTTTTAGATATGCTCAAAATATATTTTTAGAATTTATACGATGAGTTTACTAAAGTTTACTAAAGCTTCATATTACCAATAAAATGTATAAAAATTCCATAGGTACAATATTTTGCTCAACATATTTCAAATAAAATTTTTGGTTTGTCTTGAGCTTTATAAAAAGTAAAGCGAAAAATATTATCCTCAAATGACTGTTACAAAGAATGCTTTATAGTCTTTATCAAGTGTTTTATATTAGTAATTTCAATTTAGTGTTGAATATTTTGTTCCATGATCTTAGTGTTATGTATTATATTAGAACATGTTTAAGAGCTCCAAAACACCATATCTGTTTTTTTTATCTTTAGTACATATATCGTGCAAACTAAAATGCAAATCTATTTTAATATTACCATGTGCATTAAATAAATGTATAAAAAAACATATTGAATACAAATAATCGTGTGCTATTGTATATCTCTTGTGCGTTTAAAAAAATTGGCTAAACCAAATTTTATAATTTTAAAACAGATTTTCCAAGATGAAAAATAAATTAACTACAAACTTGTATAAATTCACTAATAATAGTCTACCATAATAATCTAGTCTTTAGCTCGATATACTTTTAAATCTTAATAAACTTCTTGCAACTTTGACTTTATCGTTACTGAAAGTATGTTTTTTCATTAGAAACTAAGTCAAATAATTACGTGATCGATTTTTAAGAATTTTTGGATGACCCCTTTGGTGATAGATGATGATATTTAAAATCAACCCCCATCCCCCAGCCAATAACACTTATTTCTAGTGGCTAGAACAAAATTCGTATTATGTTAAATTTGATTCTTTTTGATTCAGGTAAAGAATACATGTGTTATCTTACCAGACCCTCCTCCCCTAAAATTTTTTTTAAATTTCAGGTAAAGAATACACGTGCTATTTTACTAGACCCTCCTCACTTGTAAAAAGTTGTAATTTTTTTTCCCGAAAATTGATTTTTTTTAAATTCAGGTAAGGAATACACGTGTTATCTTACTAGTCGTCCTCTTAAAAAAATCGTAATATTTTCTTTTTTTCCGAAAAATTCAGATGAAAAATACAAGTGTTATCTTACAAGACCCCCTCCTCTCTCATTTGTAATATTTCGTGATTTTTTAACAAACACCTCCCCCCACCACTCAAAATATTTTGTAATATTTAAGCTACATGTGGATTACAAAGGCAAACTTATTCAAAATTGAACAGTCTATATCACCATGACTCCCTATATCTGCTCGGTGTGATTACAAAATAATGAATATTATTCACAATCGAACGTGTATCTTTTAAATAATTTTCTAAGGCTGTCGCTTTCTGTCTCCTTATTCCATTAATTATTTATTCTGGAGATATTCGCCTCGGGAATATTAATAACATGCAAATTACGTCACACAGGATTCCGTTTCAATATTTTCATTTTTAATTAAAAAATAATCCCTTGATTCCTTGCGGAGACCGAGGGGCGAATATTGAAGGTATGATATTACAGACACCTCCGATGTTTTCTTCTTAGACGAGAAATTGTAATTCGTTGTGAAACAACAAGTAGATTTTGTAAAAAACAGAGGGTAAGTGGATTTGTTATTAAGCTGTACTATAATACACATTGAAAAATGTTATTGGCACAATAAGGGAAATATGAGAGTAATAAACCGGAGCCAATTATTATGAATATTACCATCGACTTTTTTACTGCAAATAAATCCTCTCCTATGTCTAAAAATAATATAATAAAATGCATACGCAATTCGCGGAACAGAATCGAGATTTGTATGCGTTCGTTCATGTAGCATTTTTATCCATGAATAAACACCAAAGAAAATAATAAAAATAATAAAAATAATAGTGCGCAGCTTATTATCTTTTCAATTTCCGTTATGACTTTGGAAAAAACGCGAGTTCTCTTCTCTACATGGCGAATATCTATATTGCGTTTCTACTATATAATATTGCAGCTAGTAGGAATACTCTGATGTACATGAAAATAGATGTATGAATATTTTTATGAAGGTGCATTTTATTTATATCGTACAAATACTGTGCCTACTACATATAATTTTTATTATATAGGGTGGAACTGAGTTCAAAAAACCGCTATCATTATTTCAAAAATAAGCAAAATATAGAATTTGTTAGTGAACTACTATTTTAAAGTAGAAGGCAAAAGATGTGTAACCAGTCATCACTTTAATTTTTTCGACGTCGCTATCAGGAGATGAGACTATGCCTGAAATTTAGAACGATATTCTAAAATTTAGAATTACGTCTGAAATTTATAACTGCGTCTAAAATTTATAACTACGTCTAAAATTTAGAACTACGTCTAAAATTTAGAACTACCTCTGAAATTTAGACACACGTCTAAGATTTCGACCCAAATCTAAAATTTAGCTCCCTGTCTCAAATCTAGATCTCCGTCTAAAATTTAGATCTATGTCTAAAATTTAAAACCTTGTCTAAAATTTAGAACCAGATCTAAAATTTAGAACTAAGTCTAAAATTTAGAACCAGGTCTGAAGGTTAGAGAATCATGTCTAAAAGTTAGAACCAGGTCTAAAAGTTAGAACCAGGTCTAAAATTCAAAACCTTGGCTAAAATTTAGAACCAGGTCTAAAATTTGGAACCATGTCGAAAAGTTAGAACCAGGTCTAAAATTTAGAACCAGGTCTAAACTATAACAAGAGCTTACTACTATTTTTAAAATTTAGAAAGTTGTCTAAGATTTAGAACTATATCAAAAAATTAGACCTATATTTAAAATTTAGAGCTATGTGTAAAATTCAGACCTATGTCTAAAATTCAGGCCAATGTCTAAAATTCAGGCCTATGTCTTCGGAAATACGTCTTGAATTTGGACCTACGTCTAAAATTTAGAACTATGTCTAAAATTTAGAATTAGGTCTAATAAAAATCAACTATTATGTATATATATATATATATATATATATATGTATATATATATATATATATATATATATAAATGAGTATGTGTGCTTGTGCTTATGAGTAAGTGTATACAATGTCCAATTTTTTAATTAACCTCTATTAATTAATTAAATCCTTTCCTCGCTTTTCATGTTCATGTTATATTCGTATGTTCATAAACCCAGAATATTATATATATATATATATATATATATATATATATATATATATATATATATAAATTTCTGTGCTTTTGTTCGTCAGCAATTACTCTGTCATTTTGAATAGCTCATGTGCGATAGAAAACAGGGAGTAGTGGTGTTGAACTATAAATCATATCGATTATTGCATAGAGCTTGTATAAAAAATTATAAAATATCAAAAACATCACAAATCTTGTTTCAGCTACATTTTTATTTTTCAACTTCATAGCTTCACTACTTTAGTACCAAGTTAATTGCTTGCTTTGTCTCAATGCACTTAAAATAATGTTCTATTTTCAAATTCAATTTACGATGTTAGAATATTACATTATATCATTTTCTATAAAACTGCAATAAGTTGTACCAGGGATACATAACTAATTTTGATGTTACAAGAGATTCAGGAAAATATCACCAAGTTCTACTGGCAAAGCTTATTTCATATTTTCAATTGCGAGTTGCAGCAAAGCATTATTATATTAAACAATATGGTATATAATTTAGTTGCAAACAAATTAGCCAATATTCATCATGTATCAATTAAATACAGAAAATAGTTGTAAATTTTTTAAATAAATCTTACAAACGTATTACCAAGTTCGATGAAATTGGATTATTTTTGAAAATTGCACCATTTATACTAATTATAAGCAAAAAGTACTAAATGAATATATAACTAAAATTTTATCAAACAAAAAAAATGTTTTACCTAAAAAATCGCCACAGATAACTGATATCAATATAGATATCGATTATTCTTCATTCATACCCCACTAATTGGCGAGTGCTAAATAATTGAATATGTATGTTTCCAAGCACCGAAGTAAATTTTGCACGTTTTTTTATGATGCACCCGTTAGCTATGCAAAATAAAACCTCTTGTCAGTTGGTATTCCAATTTAAAAAAAGGGGAATAAAACTGGCAAAACTTTGATATAATTGAATCCCGTGATGAAATGGAATATTATACGCTGGTATAAACGTATGGTCTAATGGAATGACTGGTAAATGTAGAAGTCAAGGTAAAGGATCATTATCAGTCCGAGTTTTGTCTGGTCTAACATCCTCTGTGGATCGTGAGATCATGAGACACTCATTGGTTTCCTGAAATATTGACGTTTTGCTGGTACAAGTGATGACCAACCTAGATAAAATGGATTACTGTTGTATCTACTTCTTTTGTATTTTCAGTTGGTATTGGAAGATTAAGTTGGTCCTTATGAGTTTTAATACCATCCACAACCAAAAATATACGTTTGTGCCAACCAATATGAAGGTTTACCAACATTGGACCTAACGAGTAGATCCTTGATGACACCTTCAATACCACCCGCTGCCACCATAAATTTCTTATGCATCCCAGAAAGTATCCTGGATTTCATCCATCCATCCCTTATATTTTTGTTAAAACATTTACAAAAACATTTGTGGTTTCCTGAAATATTGACGTTTTCCTGGTCCAAGTGATGACCAACCTAGATAAAATGGATTACTGTTGTATCTACTTCTTTTGTATTTTTAATTGGTATTGGAAGATTAAGTTGGTCCTTATGAGTTTCAATACCATCCACAACCAAAAATCTACGTTTGTGCCAACCAAAAGGTTTACCAACATAGGTCATCTAACGAGCAGATCCTTGATGGCACCTTCAATATCACCCGCCTGCCACCATGAATTTCTTATGTATTCCAGAACGTATCCTGGATTTCATCCATCCATCCCTTATATTTTTGTTAAAACATTCACTACCCCCTGTGAATGTAAAATGTGGAATGACTGTTAAATGTAGAATTCAACGTAAAGGATCATTATCAGTCCGAGTTTTGTCTGGTCTTAGATCCTGTTGATCATGAGATCATGAGACGCTCATTGGTTTTCCTGAAATATTGACGTTTTTCTGGTCCAAGTGTTGACCAATCTAGATAAAATGGATTACTGTTGAATCTACTCCTTTTGTATTTTCAGTTGGTATTGAAAGATTAAGATGGCCTCATGAGTTTCAATAATCATCAGTGTATGCTGAAAAAATATTTTCCAAAAGTGAATAGAACTCCCAACCGCACCATCCAAACATTAACTTTTGTGCCAACCAATCTGAAGGTTTACCAACATTGATCGCCTAACGAGTAGATCCTTGATGACACCTCCAATATCACCCGCCTGCCACCAAAAATTTCTTATGCATTCCAGAACGTATCCTGGATTTCATCCATCCATCCCTTATATTTTTGTTAAAACATTCACTACCCCCTGGATTCCTGCCAACACCATTCTCCTGCGTTGTGGCCAGTTGCCAAAAATCCATACTTCCTCTCATCCTCGTCCTCGGCGCTGTCGTCGTTCTCTCTTCCGCTTTCCGGAATAGTTGGCACGGCCTTATCTCCTAGATAATATCTTATCCTTGGAGCTTCTGGATAGAAGTCATTGCGCCCGGAGAACATTCGTAATAGTGGTAGATTGCGGCCGAAAAAATCAATTTCATTTCACTGATTTCACCGAAAATCAAAATGATGGCCCTTTTATTTATCAATTCGCTGGTGGAATGGGAATAGTGGGATTGGCGGATTCTGGGATAATGAGATAGAAAACTTTGGGTACATGTTTTCTTTGGCAACTGGATGATTATACTAATGGACCATGACGTAAACATTTGACCGAGCTGGTATGTGATGTTAAAGAATAATGCACAGTAATTAATATTTTACAAAAATTTGAAAAAAAATGTTATGTTAGTGCACATCGAATATCTGCATAAGAAGTTCAATCAGAAGTTTTTCGAAAAAAAAAATATAAAATATACATAAAATATTTTAGCAAAAATGGAGTTTCAACTCTAGCATTATAATGAAAAAAATTACAAACAAATACAAATGAAATTCATAGCTCCTATGTCATTTTGTCTTTACCATTTTACAAACGTTACAAACCTTTCATTCATTTAATATAATTATAATTAAATATCACATATCCAAGTGTAACGTAATTAATTAATTATTTTTGAAAGCTCTCTCACTAACTGACAAGGGGTTGAATATTTATTCATGAACCAAAAACCAAGGGGAAATGTTGGTTTTTAACGTAATTTAATTAACTTGGGAGGTTTTTTTCTACATTACTCGTATTTTCAGCAAATTCACGAACCGGATAGTAGACAGAGTACTAGGTGTCAGATTGCTAACAATATTTAGTTCTCAACAGTAAAATTCAATTAGCGAACAAAAATACCACTTTTTTAAATATATATATATATATATATATATATATATATATGTGTGTGTGTGTATGTGTATTTCAATATATAATAAATTATATATTTTTATATTACATATACGTATTTTTAGACATCATTACCATAGACTGCTGAAAAGATCATCTCAATTGAGTAAAATGTTTTGCAAAATATGTATTATTCTAAATATTCTATATAATTTTCTAACATCATATTGTCCTCGAGCAACTAAGTATCTAGTATCAAGTTATAATGCAAACTTGCTCAAAAAATCGCTAACTGTTTTCAAGAAAGAATACTCTATAAAAAGATACACTCCAAAATTACGATATTGATCATGTAAATAAAACTGACGTATTCCAAAATATCATACCGTTGTGTGTTTTCAATAATCTTCAAGTCATTCGATTAATATAAATAAGGTATTTGTAAAATTCAGAATAATAAAATCTATCGTTATTTCACAGGTAATTTTCCACCAAAACTCCGTCTAATGGTACATTTGACGTGCGAGTTAAACATCAAACAAACGGCAATGAGTTTTATTTTTGAAACAAACGAAATAAATGGGAGAGTCAAAAAAATATAATTGTGACATAATTTATTATGGTAACAACTTTTTTATGCTATATAGCACCCTGTGACATAAATTCGTGCGTGAATTATGATAACTAGTGGTGAAAGGTCTGAGGTACCTTAAGATGAATAGTTGGATGGATTTATAAATAAATGAATGTGAAATTAATGGTACGGAACTTTAAGCAGTTATGAGCAAATAGTCTCATGAAAAAATTCTATATTTATTCTAGTCTAAAATTTTCAAAAAATCGATTTTGTTTTTTTTTCGCATTTTTTCAAAATACTATTCAAGAATATGTGTACAAGAGGTTTTTTTCAAAATTTGAATTATTTTCGGAGATAAAGCTGTTTGATAATTCTCTTCTCTTTCCTTCCTCTGTATAATTTTAAAAGCGTTTTTTTCGATACGATACCCACGATTTCTTAACTTGCACTCATTATCAATGTATATTTATGTATTATATTATGTATGTATATTATCATACAACATTATCAGTGTTGACAACTCCACAGTTTTTTGGAAATGATCTTAGTTTTTAAGTTTTGGCCTCAAATTCTACAGTTTTTTAATTAAGACTCTTGCGCCATTTATTTTATTTGTTATGCAGAATTTCGCAGTCGTTGCACTTCAATAGAAGTGCTAATGTTGCACTGAAAATAATGTTCATCGATTAATTTATCTTCATAGAGCTTGATTTTTAATAAAATTTTGCCAATCACATTATTTTTCTTGTTTTTATTTTATTTCTAAAATGTATTCTATTCATTACCAATAAAACAATAAAAAATACAGCTGTAGATTTACAGTTTTTTATATTGATGACTACAGTTTTATATAGTTTTTTTCCAGCATATCTACAATTTTGCTCTATTTAGCAACAATGCTTGCACTAGACCTTGCCTTGCTAGCATTATGGACCTTTCCTGAATATGAACTTCAAAAATATCAAGCCAAATATTTTACGTCTATTTAAAAAAAAAATGTTAAAAAGAGTCACAAACGACACCAAGGACAATTAATTGCACGGAACTGATGTGAACTAGATCATGTTCCTGATGGCGCCAATGACCGGACATCCCATGGCTGGGTTTTCGAATTGGTCAGGGTGGTATTTCCGCATTTCCTTTATTTGCTGTCTCTATCTCTCTACTGTTGGTGTCTCTTTCACTTCGACAACCGAATTTCCGGCCTGGTGACCGGAAAATCGGAAAATCGGTTCCGAGAGAGAGCGTCATTCATACATTATCATCGATGGATGGATGCATTTGTGCGTGGGCGGTCGGACGGCGTTGCAATCAGCTTTTAATATCGTAATTGATGATCAGTTATGCAGAAATTAATTGTGTCCTCGTTTAAATCGATAACAAATATTGTTGAGTGTGGCACAGTTGTAAAATTTAGATCTCTATTCCGAATTGCTTCTGTGTAGTGCGGCTATATTATTGTCAATTCATTTATGCATTTATTTATTAGTTATTATGTATCTTATTTACTGTAATAGTATGTATATTATTTACATGCATGCTATAAAAAAACACGCACATTCAAACATATTTCATTTTTATACACTAGCACCAACACAAATTTTCAGTCTTATTCCTAATATTTGTCAATGATTTTACTTTTCCCAGATATTTCATTTCTTCTTTCACTCGTGTGTGGGTGGGTGTGATAATACCCGTATCCATATCCAGCTGTAGAAAGAGGATAATGGATAGAGAAAAGTGGTTTATTTGTTGGTCGTTTTTTATTTCATTCCACTGTCTCATCTTTAAGGGGATGAAACGAATAACGTGTCCATTGTATTTTCGACAAATCCCTCGCCGCCCGGTCGCCCGCCGATTATAGAGAGGATCGTTAGTCAGGGTGCTAGTAGATCGGAAAAATGATAGAAATGGTCATGAAACTAATTTATTTTACAATTTATAATGTGAAAAAAATCGAATCTTTTAGCTGCAAGGTCAAATTTCATTAAAATACAAGACTTTACGTTTATGTTAAGTAGCAGTTACGTTTATGTTAAGTAGAAGTTACATAATTAAAATACAAGACGTTACGTTTATGTTAAATAGAAGTTACGTTTATCAATTTTTTTGAGAAGTCCATCAAGGTTAACTAGAATTGTATTACACAAACAAGATGTTACGTTTTAGTTATATATAAGTAACTTTTGTCAAATTTAATGAAAAGTCCGCAAGGTATATAAAAAGTTACTCGAGCTTTTCCCAATATTATCACGATCTTCAAAAATTAGTACTATCAGCATTTTATCAATAAAATGATAAGAATACTCTATTTGTATTAAATTGTCAAGAATTTCCAAAGATATTGGCTATATAAAATTAATTATGAAAAAGTCCTTCAAGATCTATAAAAAGTAACTCAAGCTTCTACCAGCTTTCATCAGCATTTTTATTAATTAGCAGTATCACGATTTTCATAAATTCTCGAAAATAGTCATAAAATGATAAAAATACACGGTTTGTATTAAATTCTCAAGAACTACCAAAGCTATTGTCTTCAAATAAATTTATTAAAATTTCTGAAAAGTTTAGCAGGATTTTGAAAAATTAGTATTATCAGGATTTTCATAAATCATCAAAAATAGTCATAAAATGATGAATATACCCAATTTGGTTTAAATTGTCAAGAATTGCCAAAGATATTGACTTTGCATCAGTTTAATAAAATTATTGAAAAGTCCCTCAAGATGTATAAAAGGTACCTCGACCTTTTCACAATTTTATCATGATTTTCTATAACAAGTAGTATCAGTATTTTCATAAATCCTTGAAAATAGTCATAAAATGATAAATATACTCGATTTGTATTATATTGTCCAGAATTGCCTTACATATTGACTTTGGATAGATTTATTAAAATTATAGAAGAGTACCTCGAGATTTATAAAATGTTTTGTAACTCAAGTTTTTCATAATTTTATCAGGATTTTCTAAAATTAGTACTAGAATTTTCATAAAACACCGGAAATTGTAGTGAAATGATAAAAATATTCGATTTGTATTAAATTGTCCAGAATTCTCATAGATATTGACTTTAGATAAATTAGTAAAATTATTGAAAAGTCCTTCAAGGAAACCTTGAAAATCTTTTGATCAGGATTTTCAAAAATGAGTAGTATCAGGATTTTCATAAATCATCGAAAATAGTCATAAAATGATAAAAATACTCGGTTTGTATTAAATTGTCAATTAAATAAATCTATTCAATTGTCTTTAGATAAACCTCACTCAAGATGTATCAAATGTTTGGTAACTCTGGGTTGGTCTGGTTTCTTTCACAATTTTATCAGGATTTTTAAAAATGAGTAGTTAGTGTCAGAATTTTCATGAATTATCGTGAACTGTATGTAATAAAACCACTCGATTTGTATTAAATTGTCCATTTAATATTTTGTCGACAACTTTCTCATATTTCTATCTTTCGCAAATGTATCTTCCAAGAATCATAATCTCTTCTTCATACTGTTAATAAAATGCAGACATAAAATTTCCACGAATTAGTTATTCCAAGCAAGTTATATTATCTAATCAAGAACCATAAGAACTTTCCTAAAGAACAGATAAGAAATCTTCGTTTGGAGTCGATTTGAGTCGACCTTGAGGTTTTTGGCAGAAGCAATTCAGTCTCTTTGTGTTCGTTAGAATATATTGGATAGACAGGGATCTGGAAGAATATGGACTAATAAATGAATATTGATTTGTTGTATTATTTTTCATGATAGTTATCAATTTAGCGGAATTAATACGTGTGAGATACACGAGTTAGGAATAACAGCAGATCGAAAATTAGTAGTACAAGTGATCAATACCAATTTCGCAAAACTTCATCTGTTTTAACCTACATCCCAAAAGTCGACAATAATTCTGGAAAAGGAATATTTTAGTCATTTTTAACTTCCCGAAAGAGAAGTTTATGTCTTCATAAAAAAATCCGATTCGCTAATTTTATATATTCTCGCCGTTTCAAGCCATTCTGAATCGAATGAGACAAAATTTAGAAAAAGTATGTGTGTGTGTGCGTGTGCACGCACAGATTTTTTGCCGTAAATCGACGTTTTCTCAAAAACAGCTGGGCCGATTTAAAAAATTTAAAAGCCATTCGATGTATCTCGTTAAGGACTAGCGTTTATCAACTTTGCGCGACGATCATCCAAGCCGTTTTTTGTAAATAACAGAAAAGTGAAAAATGTTTTGACCACGTTTTAGCTCGCAATTCTGAATCGATTTTGAAAATTCAAAAACCTTTCGAAAGATATTAGTCGGGAATCGTGCTAATTAGTTTTTGGTAAAGATCGGCCGAGCCGTTTTCTTGTAATAAAGTTTAAAAAAAATCGACGATTTTTATGATTTTTTTTGACGGTAGATATCATAGTCTTCTAGATCATACTAAAATATTACCGCCCTACGAAAACTCGTTTAGCTTTAAAGATTCGTCAAAGTTTGCAAAAATTGGTATCGTTTTTTTGGCATTTGTCAAAATTAGACTTTTCATCGACGTTTGCTCAAAAACGCCTGAACCGATTTCAGAAATTTAAAAGCCATTCGATGTATCACAAACAATGAGAACCATAGTTTGTCAGTTTTGTGAGATGATCTACCGAGCCGTTTCTTTGTAATTTGAAAAGAGTGTTAAACTTTTCGTCCACATTTAAGCTCATTCTACCGAATCGATTTTAAAAAATCCAGAACTGTTCGAAAGATATTAGTTGTGAATAATACTGATTAGTTTTAGGTGAAAATCTACCAAGCCGTTTTCTTGTAATTCACTGTTGAAAAAAAATTTTAAGCCGATTTTTATGAAACTTTCCTTGGCGATGTCTATCATGGTCTTATAGAACTTACTGAAATATCACGGCCTTACGACAAGTAGTTTAATTTTGAAAAATCATCAGGTTTTAGAAAATGAGTAGTTTTGTTGACGTTTGTTAAAATTAAAATTAGACGATTTACTTGGTATAACGTTAGAGTACTTGGTATTAATAAACCATTGAAGAACTACGGAAACTGGTTCAAATATAAAAATCGAAAATTTGCTTTTAGACAATACTCCGAGTTAACGTGTTCGTTCGTTTTCAATTATGTGTAATAAATTCACTCGGAATACTTCTAATCACTCATAAATTAATTTGTTTATTATTGATTAAGTCGATTATTTACACATATCGGGAAGTTCATGTAACTTGCCTCAAGGCTAAATACCAATACCATCTAGTTACAGCATAGCATGACTGCCAATCTGGTAAAATATTCCAAAACAATTCAAGTTAAAATAAGTTATGATACCAATTTTCTACTCGGCAATGGTAATTTCTAGGAAAATTTTTGTTCCCCAGGATATGATCATTTTAACAAAGTCAAATACGAATAGATCTAGTCTACATCTAGCAATCTAGTAACTACACCTTCGCAATATCCAACCCCTACCAGCTTGTTTACTAATCTACCCTCCGGCAGTTCGTCACCAGAGTTGACATACAATGTAATAAAGTTATCGATCTTACAATAGGCCGGTCACCGGGGCAACACGTTCTCACTTGCCGCCTTGCCGCCAGTATTTGTGTGTGTAGGTGTGTGTTTGTGTGTTTGATAAGAAGACATGTTCGCCAAATTCAAAACGAGGACAAATGATAAGAGAATAGAAGAACAGGGGAGGAGAACAATGATGGTTTTGTTTAAGGGACTACAGTCACCCAGGAGAGAAAGGGCATGTAAGATTTCATATGAGAATACGTAGAAGGTATATGGGATTAGGTCGTGACAACAATGGTGATTGTTATCCACAGCTTGTCCAAAATTTCTGCTGATACAATTAATAAATGTACGTGTGCCGAGGCACAGAATAATTGTTCTCGATTCGCAAAGCAAAGAGCCAACAAAAGTATCATCAAAGTAATAGAATTTTTGTCATTAGTACGAATTTAGCACCATAACCATATCTTGCATATATTAACAGTATTGCTGATTTCAGTTATTGGAGTGATTCTCCAATTATGGATATAATATTGTCACAATAATTTATATGTGTGTGCATAGGAGTGAGTATAAATATAAGCCAAATAGCTCATACAATTGTATTGTATTCTGATTGATATTGAAAATCAAAAATTAAACTAATTTTGTCTTGAGGCAAGTTACATGAACTTCCCGATTTGTGTAAATATTCGACTTAAGATAAATTCATTTATGAGTAGTTAAAAGTATTCGAAGTGGATTTATTATACATTATTGAAAATCGAACACGTCAACCAGATCGGAGTATTTTTAAAAAGCAAATTTTCAATAATCAATAATTTTTATAATTGAGCCAGTTTTTTGTAGGACTTTAATTGTTTAGTATATTCATTAAGATCAAGTAAATCGTCATACCAAGTAAATCGTCTCATTTTAATTTTAACAAACGTAAAAAAACTACTCATTTTCTCAGACTTTGATGAATTTTTAAAATTAAACTACTTGTTGTAAGTCCGTAATATTTCAGTAAGTTCTGTAAGACCATGATATATATCCCCAAAAAATTTCCATAAAAATCAGCTTAATTTTTTTTTCAACAGTTAATTACAAGAAAACGGCTCGGTCGATTTTCACCTAAAACTAATCAGTATCATTCCCAACTAATATGTTTCGAACAGTTTTTGATTTTTTAAACTCGATTCGGTAGTATGAGCTTAAATGTGGACGATAAGTTTAACACTTTATTCCAAATTACAAAGAAACGGCACGGCAGATCGTCGCACAAAACTGACAAACGATAGTCCTTATTGAGATGCATCAAATAGCTTTTAAATTTTTGAAATCAGTTCAGGCGTTTTTGAGCAAACGTCGATGAAAGGTCTAATTTTGACAATGCCAAAAAACGAAACTAATTTTTGCAAACTTTGAAGAATTTGTAAAATTAAACGACTTGCCGTAGGTACGTAATATTTCAGTATGATCTATATTATAGATCTATAGTCTTATAGATTCTATAAGACTATAGTATCTTACCGTTAAAAAAATCATAAAAATCGTCGAAAAATTTCTTTTAACATTTATTACAAAAAACGGCCCGCTGATCTTTACGAAAAACTAATTAGCACGATTCCAAACCAATATCTTTCGAACGGTTTTTGAATTTTCAAAATCAATTGAGAATTGCGGGTTAAAACGTGGACCAAAATTTCTCACTTTTCTGCTATTTACAAAGAAACGGTTCGGCCGATCGTAGCGCAAAACTGACAAACGCTAGCCCTCATCGAGATACATCGAATGGCTTTAAATTTTTGAAATTGATTGATTCAAAAATCTGTTCACACACACACACACACACACTTTTTTCCAAATTTGGTCTCATTTGATCCAGAATGGCTTGAAACATCGAGAAAACATAAAATTTGAGAATCGGATTATTTCATCAAAACAAACTTCTCCTTAGGGATGTTAAATATAGTACATGCCTTTGCTTCATATTGTATTAATGATATGTTAAGGCAAAGTTATGGATAGATTGTAAGGATAGAGGACATTTGCTTGTGTATTTATAGAAAATTAAATAATCTATGATATTCTTTTTTCAATAATTTGGCAAAATTCAACTATTCTGTATACAATTTTTATTCCAACCATTTTTATTAAAATGTATTCCTCGTTCCTTTCAATTTTTTTGCCAACATGTTGTTGACCAAGGACCAGCTGAGGACAAATCGGACAGAAGGCAATCCAGCAAAAACCTTTTGCGTTGAATTTCATGAAAACCAAATCAGATAACGAAACCCGAACTGACCGACAGACCTTTCCTTTTGCATTATGAATTAGGTAAACAAACCGAAGACGAAAATTAAAGACGTACACGGAATACGAAACAGGCCCTCCGGCAACTTGGGATACTTCAAAATCTGGAAATAGATATAGAATACATCCACGAGCGATGGAGGGGTATTATTTATTGCGAAATTAATAACTTTTGAACTGTCTGAGGTATGTGGTCAATAACTTCTAATAATATATCATCCCTGTGTATTTAAATTAATAAATTGATGATAAAAATAACCTTGATGGATCATAATTTTAATAGTAAATACTTACTACTAACTACAAATCTCTTTATAATCTCTTTATTAACTCTATAGCAATATGGCAATATTAGTATATAGCAATATGGCAAAACTTTATTAATTAGAAAACTTTCTTTTCTTTATTAACTAGAAAATTCATCAGAGCAGAATCATATGTATAATTTGCAAATTGTTATAATTCGGAATGCTTAAAAATGACCCTTGAAATTATTAAGAATATTACTTCAGTAATAATTAAAAATAATTTCGAATTACTAGTGTAAGATATTATCTAATTATCCCGAAAAGTAGAAAGTGATACAATTATGAAAATCTCGTCTTATCTCGTCTCATAAAAGGCAATTTTCTCGCCAATTGGAAAAGTACGCGCAAAGCATAAAGAAATCTAATTAAAACATCGGCAGTCGTTTTATTCTGACAAAAGAGAATGCTTTTATACACTGGAATGAATTATTTAATATTTTCTCAAACGATTAACGCGGCTGCTTTTCATTTCTTGCGATTTATTTTACAAAAGCCTCTTTCTTTTGTCGCCGTCGTCGCAAAATTGCTCGCAGTGTTATTTTATTTTTGTTAATTTGTTTACACGCCTCTTGAAAAGGAATTCGAGTGGAATGTTTTCGATTTTAGAAGTACTTAAGGAATGGAATTAGATAATTTGTTGCCGTTGAAGATTATATTTGAAAATGTCGAACAAAACCTCAGAATTTTGCACGGACGCAAGGCATTTACTATAAGACTATAATAGAGTCCTTTATTGTTAGACAGTTTTTTGAAATAATCAATCGTCTGCTAATTTGCCAAATAATTGAAATAGATTCGACAAACCGTTTAAAAGTTATAAACGATATTCAAGTCATTGTGGGCAGGTTCGTGAGCTGAATAACTCCTTCTCGATTCAGGGAAGAATAGTGAGATTTTCCATTGCCATTTCACACCGCAGTGCCCAAAATATGCTATTTTCAATAGGCAACATAGTTTTGATCTAAAATGAACATCGCTACTGCACGATATCAGGTTGTCCACAGTGGAGGTTTTAACCGTCCACAAGAAATGATGCACTTAACAATTACTCCTAGGTTCCACGCTAGATATTATTCTTGGTACAATTTTTAAAAGTTTCAAGCTGCTACAGAACCTTATCATTGTGATATTAAATAATATTGAAAACTATTTAGATTTATACATATCTGCAAAATATTCCATTTATTTCAATCAAACAATTTCAGACCTTAAGTAAATGCTGATAAGGCGCTGAAAATGTCTATATTAAAAGCGTTTGAGTATACCCAGTAGCGTAGGACTTTCCGTAGTGTAAGTTATAGTACTTGCAAAGTATCGCAAATGAAATTTTTTATATATTTTACGTTTCGGACGTTTCTGAACATTTTGGCATACCTTAGCAAAAATGGATGTGTGTGTGTGTGCGGATACAAAATTTTCGTCGATGATTTTGGGAACACTGTTGAATTCAATAACATTCGATTCCTATTGATAAGGAGACGTGCTGAATAATTTTTGGCAAAGGCAAGTCTAGCTGTTTCGAAGATACGGGCCAAAACTACCAAAACCATAACTCATTTTTCAAAAGAACGGAGCGTCCGATTTTAATAATTCAAAAAACATTTTACTTGCATTGCAAGATGAAGAATTGATTAAATTTTTAGAAAAGCAGGTCCAGCGGTTTCGGAGATCTAGTAAAAAAGTTAGAAAAAATGCCATTTGGCGGTCAAAAATGATCATTAGACATAGGCATATCAAATTATCCGATATTTTATAGAGATTTGAATGATACGTATAAATTTTGTTTACATTTCTATGGGTTCCGTAACATCGTTTATCCGTTAGACGGCGACGCGGCGCTAACGCGCTTCAATATTTCGTCTCTATGCAGCTAAAGCAATGCGATTGCTTTGAATAAATGTTCAAAATTTCCAAGATATTTCAAAATGAAGAAAATTTTGTGTTTTCAGAGTCATTTTTTCCAAAAAAGTCAATTTTTTTCAAAAATTTAAAATTTATCAATAATCTGTTTTTATCAAAGTTTAAAAAAAAATGATTCTAAAAAAAAATGGTACGGGAAGTTCCATCAATTTGCCTTAAGACAAAAAATGCAAAAAACTGAAAGCATAAATACAGTACCAGGAAGTATGGTAGAAGTAGTTTGCAAAGGAAAATTCATAAGAGTGCAAAAAGTGATTATTGGTAATATTAGTAATGGGAATAATGATCAAGAGAGAGAAAGGAAATCATCGATTTGTGGTGCTCTCCTACCATGGACCTGCCTTCTGGCAGATAACTATTTATTAATATACAGTATTAATCAAACCTGTCAAATAATCTATTTATATCAGATGAAATGTGTAAAAGTTACATCATATATGATGAAGAAATGTATAAACAATCTAACAGCTGCCTAAAATACAAATATACACCCTGTACATGATAAATATGCATATATTCGTTTGTAATATGAACCTTCAATATTTTTTCCAATTTCCAACAACCTCAATTGAAAACGTAAAGTGCAATGCAGTTAGAATATTATTTTTCAAAATATATTGTACTCGTTTGAGCATTATCCAATTTCGAAGCCATCAAGCGCGCGCACATATACACATGAGAATTTATATAAAGATAAATTTTATAAATAATAAAATTCCATACATTTTTGATATCGGGCAACGTTTTTGTATCATTGAAGAACAAGGTGAAATTTCCATGGGTCGAAAATTGTAAATATAAACATAAACTTGTCTTTAAACACGGATGAGAAATAGTTTTTTGGACTATGCGTGATAAATTGTATTATGAAATTTATTTATGATTTCAAGGTACTGTATGATATTGGATTAGGTAGACTAATTGTAGAGTGTTCATTTTGTTCATATTTGTCAATTATTGTACCTATAATTGACTTACTCGCGGGTAAGTCTAAAATGAACCTAAATCAGAGATCCTGATGTGGATTTCACTTCGACAAACTTTATATCATTCAGTAGTGACATCGGTTTTCGCTTGGAAATAAATAGAAATTTGTTTCCATGTGAAATAGCACTCATTCGGCATTGCTGCACCATAAAAATATTGGTCTTATTATAAAAATCGTAATAATAAAATCCATCACAAAGAGATGTGACAACTGTTTGGGTTGCCATCTGCAAAAACGATGTAGTTTTAAGTCAAAATATCCCAACAACTTACATGACTTTTAAGTTCGGACTATTGTTCAAAACAATAATGTAAATAAAATCTATCTATTATTAACAGAGGAAGTCACATCGAGTGCTCGTTTTTTTTAATTACAATTTTCCTTACAACTGTTAAATTATTTAACATCTAGCAATAATAATAAATAATAACATAAATTTAAATAGATAAGAGTACAAAGGATAGAATTTACATTAAAATGATATCCGTAGTATGATGATTTAACATAAAATAAAAGCAAATATTAATAAAAATAAAATTATAAATAAAATATCTGAATAATAAAATAATACTAGAAAAACAATAAAGTGGAATTAAAACAATTAATTGCTCGTGAATTTATTGCTCAATTTCTAGTCACTATTTTAAGTATACCTAGTTGCTGCAGGTCATTATAATGTCGCACAAGCAGCATTTAATTTAGCATAAATTCCTCAAATTTTCGATTTACTTTGGACGTACAGTTGAAAGTTACAAGAGATATAATAAATAAGTGCATAAGTGAGGACAAGTCAACCCGAGACCTTTTTCGACAAGTCGATCAATCTTACTGTCAATTATAATTTTGACGACAATATGGTGCGATGGTGTTATGGTGACATTGTAAACATTTCAATCGACTTAAGTGTATTTCAATATAATCTACATAACAGCATAATATGGGGGCAAATATATTACTATGTTTATATATATATAATATATATCATTACAGTATATATATATCACACTGAGAATCCATCATTCCTATAAAAAGAATTTCGTAGGAGGAATAAGAAGC
>NW_020536999.1:23642371-23661684 GCF_003426905.1 Ctenocephalides felis
GTAACCATCAATGGAAATCTTCTCCACCTCGCCATCATTAATTGGAATACTTTGCAGGAAAAATATCTAATTTGGAATCGTCATTCGTGACAAACAGGGGAAAATATCAAAAGGGAGAAACAGATATTAATACGAACGTTTCGTTTTTCCATTTCGCATCATCAAAATTAATGAGCAATTATTTGTTCGCCCCTTTTGATGCCAAATTGACGAATATGATAAAAATAATTAGGGGAAAATGAAATTATTTGACGCATTTTATTGTTGGTTATTGCACGTGAGCATATAGAAGGTTTTGTTTCATACATAAGGATAATTGATTATACAGGGATAATTGCATATACTAGGATAACTGCATTACAGTGATAATTCTTAAACTGGGATAAGTGCATACACTGGGATAAATGCATATGCAGGGATAAATGCATTCATGAGCAACTCCTACTAATAACTTTAAAAAGCTCTCCTTAGAGGTTTCCCATACAAAAATTGCATCATTTTTTCTACTTCAACATGACAAAAATCAGCGATTAATTTTTGTTATAAAATTATTTGATCAGAACATAGTAAATAAAACTATGTAAACTTATAAATTATCGCTTGAAGTCTTTTTTGGTTTCAAGTCTGAAAAACTTCGCATGCCTCTCTAATGTCGTCGCCATGAAACAAAAGAATTTAATAAATTTCTTTTTTGTGAAAAAGTTTTTTGTGTGTGTTTGAATTAATATCCAAAAAAGGGTTTTTAAAAAAACATTTTTTGCTCAGTAAAATACCAAAAACGATGAATTTTTGCAATCCAATCCTTATCTTAGGGTCAATGCACAGGACATGAGAATTCATTTTAGAGATATGGTTTCTTCAGCAAAGTATCTTATTTTGATTCCAAGTACCTGAAAAAATATGTGCCTGAGCGACTTTATATATTATATATATATATATATATATATATATATATATATATACGTGTGTGCGACTAAAAATCTTAAAATTTACCTTGTATACATTTAAAATTAAACATGTTGTGCTATTGAAAGATTCTAAACTTACAAGAAGCTTATAATATCGTAAGATTCTGAGCGCACTGGGATTAATTATCTGTTGAGATAAGTTTTTAAAGTATACCGACTTACAGTAGGTTTATGATTACGTCAGATAATATTAAAGGTTATTTAATCTCATACTATATTTTTGGCATTAAATATTAAACAAGAATGTAAATAAGTTACAGTCAAGTTATACTATGGGGAAAATGTGGTCGGTGTAGGTATGTGTGTAAGTGTATCGGAAATGCTGCTCAAAATTTGTATCACATCGTTAGTGCACCATCGCAACCCTTAAACTATGTCACTTTATATGCACGGCAATTACTACCGCAAATATCTCCAAACTAAACTTATCTAGTTATCTCTTGTCCAGTTTACGGTGGTGCTCCCTCGGAGTGCTTCCTCTCACTCTGCTAAAGGTTTAACGAACGAACATTCCGACTACCCTAACATATATAATATAATGGACTTCCGAAGGTCCACTCCGAAGCACCGCCACTGAATTATAATTAAAGCTGACTATTATGGTGGAGAACAAGGTGTCAACATTTTGCTTGACATTTTCTAAGAGAATGAGAAAGGGATAGATAGATCATCTTTAGACGGTAACTAAAATAATGGAGAATTATAAAATATTGAATTATAAAACGATCTGCAGGAACCAAAAAGACCTATAAGTACAATAAATAGTAGTCGGTCCATGGTTATGAGGGCACTACAATTTAATGATTTCTTTTACCCATAACCATTTTGTTACCATTATTTATAATTTATATATTCTTGTGCTTCGGACTTAAATTCACTATATTTTCTCTCTCGTCGCCAATCACCTACATTCTTCTTCTTCCTAATCCTTTTAGCCTTCTATTTGCCGTCTACCATGTCGTGTAGGAGGCAATCATTTTGGCAGAATGTGTCAGGTCGAATTTCCTTTTTTCTCAGAAGCGTGCTCAGTAGAGTCTTTTCTTCGCTCACTCTTCTCAGGACCTCTTTATTTGCTACCTTATCTGTTCTCTATCTTTCCATTCACCTCCAGTACCACATTTCAAAACCACATTTCAACTCAGGTAGTTTTCTTCGGCCTTTGTTAAAGACCATACCTCTGATCCGTACAGAACTATGTTCCGGTCATAAAACTTTATTCATCTTTTCCGCAAATCGAGACTTAGTTTGCTCGTCAGTAGCGTTCTCTTCTTAATAAATGTGTTACGGATGGGGGTTGGTTAGACCCCTTCGGAATAGCTAATTGAATTTGAATCAATAGCTATTCCGAGGATTTTGTATAACTGAATATATTAAGGAAAATTACTCGTTGGTCTCTGCTTGATCGGCGGCCCAGTCGGTTGGTGGTTTCAAGTCCGGAATTCTCAGATCGCTATAAGGAATGGATACTGAGGTAGGAATTGACTATAGAAGCACAATAAGAAACACTGGATGAGATTATTAACGTATTTATTTACACAAATAACATCGAACACTCAGAAAATTTAACAAAACTCATACGGAACACAAGTGAAACGGCGTACGTGACAAGCGAGACGGCGAGACCTTGTTCACTCGTAAGATTAGCGATTATATCCAAAATCTTCTTCTTTTCTTATTACCAGAGACTAAGTATTGTCCGACTCTGATAAATATCGTCTGGCGACATCTTACAAGATTCTGGCGCGAACAAAATGCTACTTTGGCACTTGCAACCCTTGTCCTGATTTTTCTCGTGCTGTATCCATCTCTGGTCAGGATGCTTCCTAAATACTAACTTGAAGTAATTTACTTATAATAGTGGAAAAGGGGCCGTTCAAGTATTATGTAAGCACTATAGGGGGGGCGGGGGGTTATTGATTTGCCTATTTTGGGTGACATTTTGGTGACAGCTTTACATACTTTTGCTGACAAGGGAGATGGGGGTTAAATAATTGTACTAAATCTGCTTACGTAATACCTGAACGATCCCAAAGAGACTTATAATAGTGCAAAAAAATATATCAAGATTATGCAGGATCTATAAAAATGAAATAATATTCAGTAAGATCGAGCTTTATGAAGATCATATTATATCAGCGTGAATTGCTTGCAGTAATAGTAAGCAATCGCAAATTTGAACCCAGCCTTATATCTTGTAGTTAGTATTTAGATAATATACTCTCTCCCGTACCGCACGTCGAACCGTATTTGTAAACAGTATGCAAATTTAATTAGTACCACACTAGACCCCATCCAGACCCAACCCATGCCTCCCCGCAAAAGGCAAAGGCATTGTAGATAGGAAATGCATGACAAACGCGTCATATAAATGAATTAATTCGATGGCGAATTGCATTCCTAATAGCGATAATACTAATTTTATGCCGCAGGTGCATATGATGCAGAATTAGCAATTAGACAAGACATAGTCGGATGCAGACAAGAGAAATAGATACGATGGCAGTGGTGCACGGTCTGGTGCACCATAAGACAAACTTCTAAGGGTTGAGGACTTCTTGTTTTATAAACAAATACAGATTAATGAATTAGTTGCTAGCGTTCTCTGCTCTCAATATATTCTGCAGTCTAGCAATAAATTGCATTCTACATTGGCTTCATTTGTTACTCTACCATCCAAGGAAAAATCGGAAACGTAATCATATTGCAAAGAACTTTTAAATATATCACTAAATTACATATTCAGATCTCGTACCTTCTACTCATATGCAACTATAGTTGATGTCAGTTTAATACTGATACACCTCTCACTCTTCTGAACTTCACCCCGCATCCTGGTTGTTTTATTATGAGTGTTTTGTGAAAAATATCATATGTCGATGGTTGGAAATATATGATACGATCTGTTATAAAACATAAATGTCTGGATGTAGTAAATTGAGTTGGAAGAGATGGGATAGTAATAATATAAATTGTGATTTTATTATACTAGAATGGCGGGCGTTGTATTATAAATTATAATATTTTGCCCGAAGCAGGGGTCATTTCTCCTAGCTTCCAATTAAGTTTTATTCTTCATTGCGTTATAATTAAGTTTTATTCAATATTTATTCTATCTTAATGTTGGTTATATATTTTTTTCTTTTAAATAGATTGCATTATATCGTTTATAATGGATTATTTTAATAAGTTTAACTAGATTTGAATTATTTTCTTCAAGCTTTGGCTCAGATATCAGAAAGTTTAGCTTGTATCTTTTGAACGAGTTGAATTGGTGTTTGCACTATATAATTAGAAGCCATTGGAGCAAATTTTGGACTACATATTTCGAAAAAATATTTTTTCATAAATTCATTTACTCATTGGCGACTGGATTTGATTCAGAGGTCCCGAGTTCGATACCCACTCTGAGCAGCTTGTTGTCAGGCAGCAGTAACAACGATTTTCACTTCGGAATATAGATAGCAAAGTGAAAATAGTCCTTGTCCGCCATTGCTGCACCAATATAAAGTCAGCCCCATTAGATAAATTCTAATAAAAAATTATCAAATAAGGATGGATTAATCTAAAAATAAATAAGTAAGGAAAAGTTTCAGCCAAATAGTTCATATGGCGTAAGGTTCTGATTGCTGTTAAGATATGAGATTTTAAAAAAAATACTCATTGATAATTCCACCCAGCTCTCTGTCTATGTGCTTCCTTTTCGTTACGAGCACTATTTATCTCACGCGAATAAAAATAAATTGCACAATATGTTTCCCTCATATGAACACAACTGATATTGATGTTTTAGTTCGCTCTTTATTATCTTTTGTTTCAAACGAAATAAATGTTCTAGGATATTTTGTACTTATTTGTATGCAGACTGTGGAAACGCGGGAAGACTGAAATTAAAAATGACGAAGAAATAAATTGTCGGTAATAATGGTAGACATGGTAAAAATTTCTATAATATTTTAAAATCAGCTCAAACATATATTTATATATCTACTGCAGTCTCTCAAACAAAAAGCATCTATGAATTTTACTTCAGTCTCGGAGGATCTGAAACTCCTAATTTATGTTGAATAAAACTATAGGTACATATTTTACCGCTTAATACACTTAATATACCGTTCTTTAGTGAATGGATCGCAAAAATACTATAAAGTAGGAAGAGTACAAGTAATTTGATATGATTCAAGAAAAGTTTCAGACCTTGTTTTTGGAATAGCTGCTATAAAAATAAATACTGCAAAACTATTTATACACGGTTGTCACAATTTCTTATACAAAAAATTTATCAAAAACGTTAACGCTAGAACACAAATTACACTGGCATAAGGATTATTGGAGAAATTGGTTAGGAAAATGAGTTCTAATGAAAAATTTTAGTTTTTATACGTTTTATAGGATATTTCTAGGTTTTTATTTTTTAATCGAAATTTTTTCTTAGAGAACTATTAAAAATTTTGCCATTATACAATCTTGATTAATGGGCCTATTCCACCTTAAAATAGACCAATGTTATTGGTTAGCAAGGCTATGTTACGCTCCAGTTTTCATACAAAATGCTACTAAATACTATCAAAATGACATATATCAGACGTTTTACACATAAAATGCAATTTCACTCATATGTTATCAAGCCATATCTCAAAGATGCAGTTATGATAACATCGTTTTTTCTACATTTATACGTTTTTTTGGTTATGTTTTCTATCTTAAACGCCTGACTGCACGCCAATCACATAGGATTTTGACAGTTTCTAGTACCACTTTATATGAAAACTGCTACATAATATAGCCTTGCCATTATATTGGTCTCTTTTACGACAAAATCGGATCCTTAATGCGCCAACTTTTGATAAAACTTGATAGGAAATAAAACACACTTTATTTGCTCATTTTTTTATTGGAGTTCCTCTGAAAGCCTCTCGATTTTGAAATTTCTAACAAAAAGTCTTAATTCTTGAAAACTTGGGGAAATTTTGTCGTCATTATTTACTATGGTCCTAGGAATGTTATTTACAATTATCCAACTTTTGATGAAACATGCCAACACACTTCAGTACATTTTTTTCAAAGGAGGTACTTTCAAAGTTGAATTCATAGTTCATCAAAAAGTCTCTAATTCTTGAAAACTTGGGGCAATGTTGTCATTATTTTTGTGTATGGTCCTAGAAATATTACTTACTATTAGCCAACTTCTGATGAAAATTGCTAACACACTTAAGCACATTTTTTTAATGAAGGGTCTACCAAAGACGCTCGATTTTGAAAATTTGAAATTCATAGTACAAATTCAAAAAAAAAAATTCTTTAAAACTTGAGGCAATAATTTTTGACTATGGTCTTAGAAATGTTATTTACGATTACGGATCCAAAGTTTAAGTGAGCAAAATAGTAAAAATTAACCAAAATAACTATTTTACTAAAGTAATAAGTTGCACTTAAAAGCTCACAATAACCCAACATCATGAGATTTTTTTTTCAAGACAGGTCAATACCTTTTTCGGCTTGATGTAGAGTTCTAGGAGATCATGTCCCTATATAAAGTTTTTTTATAGATATTTTATTTATATCTTGTTCTAAGTTCTTATTCCTCATGTGTAAGTGGAAAATTCTAAGAGCTGCGGGAAAATACCTTAATAAAACTTTTGCAAAATTCGTTGTACGAGCGGAATATATAATTATGCGAACTCGCGCCGGAAGAGGAGCTTCGTCTACGCATTTGCATATTGCCAACAAATATTATCTTAGATATTATATAGCATGTAGGAAAACAGCTTTGATGAAACTAAAGTACTTACACTTGATAATGATAAGGATATTATAATAATTTACTAATAAAGATGATTTTCTCAAGTTAGACTTGTATCGGGCGTTGCGGTCGCTATCATTACCAACCTTAATAGTACTTGTTTGGAAAATGGAGTTTTAAAATTGCTGAAGTTATTCTATGCCCCGAAAATCTCGATTCTCGATTATTTCCATACCCATGTGTGTACGTATACCCATTTCTCTGCGGTTTAGTATCCTCGTAAACTCGGGAAGGATAAAGTCCATTAATTAATAATTACAATGTAAATATATATGTTACAACCGGTTGACCTTCTCGTACTCGAGACATAATGTAAATGTTTGGGGTCAGGACGAACATAATGCGCCTATGGGGGTAAAAGTTTTATACCGGGGGTAAGGGTATTATAGGGATATTTATATTTGCATGAAATCGTTAAATTATATTAATTTGTCTCAAAATCGATTTTAGAATTTGAGGTTACAAGAGATACTTTGTTACGGCTGTACTGCAAACAGTGCGTCCTGCGGAGCTTATCAAACGTACTTTTTTCCATGAAACTTATTTTAACTCAATATTTAGTTAAAAACAGTATCAATTTTAGTATTTGCACACACAAGAGATACATTAAGGAACAACATATATTTTCTTCAGATTTTCAGTACAAGCAGTGCGTCCTGCAGAGCTTATCAAACATGTTGCGCATATATTAGGTTGTCAAATATCTCCCTTCCGCTTTTTTGCTCTTGGTTTATGATACAAAAAGGCGGAAGGGAGATATTTGACAACCTATTATCAATACTGGTTACTGATGCTTTTTTTCCATAAAGCTAATTTCAACTTAAAATTTAGTTTTTTTTTTTTTTTTTTTTTTTTTTTTAAACTTTTTTATTTATTTATTTACATATATACATTATTTTCATATCTCAGTCAGACAGAGGTGCCTGGTATGAGAGATTATGAAAAACAGTTTTCATATAATATTTACATTTCATTTGACTATAATATCTATTTCATTAATATAATATCTATATATAACTCTTCAGTCTTCTTCAGTTAAAAACATCATTGATTTTAGCATTCGTATACATAAGAGATACATTAAGGAACAACATATATTTTTTTCAGATTTTTAGTACTAACAGTGCGTTTTAGTACTGCAGAGCTTATCAAACATGTTGCGCTCATATCAATACTGGTTACTGGTGCTTTTTTCATAAAATAACTTCAAATTTAGTTAAAAACATGATTGATTTCAGTATTTGTATATAAAGGAGATACATTAAGGAACAACATATATTTTTTTTAGATTTTTAGTACAAACAGTGCGTCCTGCAGAGCTTCTCAAACAGCTTATTAACGTTTCAATATAATTCCTGGGGTAATTTAATGAATTTTATTATAACTCAAAATTGTTTTTAAAAACATCAACAATTTCAGAATTTTCTATCTTAAAGAATACATTTCCTGGTGCTTTTTTTAAAAACTGTATTGTAATTTAAAATTTTGTTAGAAATATCATCAAATTTAGTATTTTTGTATTGTAAAGGATACTTTAGGGACTAACATATCTGAATTGCAAAGTAGCAGTACAAACGAGGCTTTCTCCAGAGCTTCTCAAACTGCGTATTTATGATCGAGTACATTTCCTGGTGCTTTTTTTTATAAATTGTGTTGTACTTAAAATTTTTGTTGAAAATATCATCAATTTTAGTATTTTTCATTGTGAAGGAATAAGTCGTAGTACAAACGATGCATTCTTCAGAGCTTCTCAAACTTCTTAATTATGTCCGTACATATTGTCTAATGTTTTTTTCTCATATTTTATGTGCATTTTTGCTTAATACATTATCAATCTTAGTATTTTATATCGTAAAGGGGATTTTAGGGCTTAATATATGTGAATTGCAAAATCGTGGCACAAACAGTGGGTCCTGAGGAGCACCTCAAAAAACTCACTTATTATTCAAGTACAATTTGTTAGTACAATTAATGATTTTTATAGCCCGTTTATAAGTATTCCAAATTGTCGTAGGGCATTGTTACAAAAAATTATAGAATAATTAATATCACATATTTTACCCAAACACGTTATTCTTTTTGCACAGGTAGTATAAAAGTTACATGCCATAAAATGAATAAATGTACTTTTGGTAAAAAAAAATTTAACCATTTTCTCCAGTAGCCTATTACAAAAGATTACAGTATTAAATAATATTATCTATTACCCAATTTTGAATAATATTATTCAACATATATATTTTCCATATGCTTTATCCATGTTAAACGAATGGTTTAAAAGTTATGAAAAATATAAGAAAATTATGCGCTTTTTTATTTTTTTCTGTTACGAGTTTAAGTCTCTCATGAGTGAAAAATTAGTCCGACCGAAAGAGCTTTTGCCTCCGAGTGAGCTTTTTATGAGCTTTTTATGGAAGCAAAGCTTTTTATGTAATGTTAGTGACGATTCATAATTTGTGTGCAGTTTTTTTGCCTGCTTTTACAAATGATAAGTGACTTGTGTATGTATGAAGAAGGATAGAGTGATTTTTTTTGGTCCTGATGTAAAGTGTTATAGAAAACGTAAAAAGGGTGAAAAAAATATAATGTATTCTATAGTATGAAGGAATTGTGTGTAGAAGTTTTGATATAAATATTTGTTATTCATTGAGCAGTTCTAACCCGCAGTATTATTTATAGTACTCCACAAACAACTTGCTTGTGTATTTGTTTACTATCTGTTCTTTAACTTTTAAATCGTTTGCTATATCCTATATATATATATATATATATATATATATATATATATATATATATATATATATATACCATAAAATTATCTCAAATTTCACCTATATCATTTATCCTAAAAACATGTTTCATCTTGATTAATCGGCGTGAAAAACAACAAGTTTACCAGAATTAAAAAACTTCTTCAATTCCGCGTAATTTAAAATTCAACTCTTCGGGTAATTACACGAAAGTTTATAAAAAAAAACAGAAAAAAAGCATTAAATGGCATCGGTTTCATAACATTACATTACATTAAGTCTGCAGATGATAATTAACTCGAAACTTTTCTAACAAATATAGTACCGAGCTTGAATGCAATATTGCTGAATGCTGTTGTATTGTTGCAATGTGCAACTTTCCGGTAGGATTTGTATAAAAGATCCGGGGAAACAATAGGTATCCAGTTCGCAAATAAATCATATTACTACAGATTGCGATGTAACCACAATTAAAAGTTTTAATTGCTTAATATATATATATATATATATATATATATATATATATTTTGTATGATTCTGAATTTGATGTTGACATATGTATTAACAAAGTCTAATAATCGGGCATAACATCAATAAAAAACATGAATTTCTTTTAAAAATTTATTTTAAATCCATACGTTTCGGCTATAATCCTAGCCTTCATTCAGTGGAAACTAAAAATAAAATTAAAAACTAAAACAATTGAATTGGAGTGAAAAGAAAAAAATAAAATAGTAATTAGTACTTACAATTTGATCTTAGTGTTAAATTGGAAAATTTTAATAATCCATGGTATTAGGATATGGTAATGCACTACACTATGTATTATAAACATTAACTTGAAATTACACAATATTTTCACAAAATACTGATTTGAAAAAATCACAAATGAATAGTGTGTTATTCGTAGACTGGTTGAAGATGTAATGGAGAAAGTCATTTTTTTAAAAATATTTTTACCAAGATTCTGCACATGTGTGGAACGAATTGTAAAACCTTTGCGCGAACGCTTTTATTGTTTTGTAAGAAATTTGGAAATGTTATCTAAATAGAAGAGATTTGTGTCGCACAGCGTGTTGAGTTCATTCCGTTTATTTATTGTCTTATTGTTATAAATAGTTAAAAAAGATCCCTCTATAATTCTTCGTTTAAATAAATTTTGTTCAAATTGTAGTATAGTCGGATTAGAAAAGTCCATATTGTGTTTTAAAGTGTATATATGGTCTGCAAGAACAGTTTTGAATTGTTTGGGGTTTTTTGAATTGTTTTTATGTTGTTGTAACCGTTTATGAGGTTCTGGCTAGTTTCTCCTATGTAAATTAAATCACAATCTAAACAATTTATTTGATAGACGAGATTTCTGAGTCGTTCGATATTAAATGGGGTTTTTGTTTTGTAAAAATAGTGCTAGTAGTTGTACTAAAATTGGTTACAAGTCGAAGTCCAGATTTATAAAAAAGTTTTTTCCAAGGAACATACAATTCTTTAATGTATGGCAAACATATTACACCAGAATGAGTTTCTGAGTCAGGTAAATCGTTATGTACTGTGCAATTGTCCATTTTATTCAAAAGGTACGTTCGTCTGTTACTAGTTACGGAATTTATAAGTTTTAGAGGATAAGAGTTATCTGTTAAAATTTTTGTAATTAATTTGATGTTGTTGTCCCAAAAAAATTTTAACAGATAACTCTTATCCTCTAAAACTTATAAATTCCGTAACTAGTAACAGACGAACGTACCTTTTGAATAAAATGGACAATTGCACAGTACATAACGATTTACCTGACTCAGAAACTCATTCTGGTGTAATATGTTTGCCATACATTAAAGAATTGTATGTTCCTTGGAAAAAACTTTTTTATAAATCTGGACTTCGACTTGTAACCAATTTTAGTACAACTACTAGCACTATTTTTACAAAAACAAAAACCCCATTTAATATCGAACGACTCAGAAATCTCGTCTATCAAATAAATTGTTTAGATTGTGATTTAATTTACATAGGAGAAACTAGCCAGAACCTCAATAAACGGTTACAACAACATAAAAACAATTCAAAAAACCCCAAACAATTCAAAACTGTTCTTGCAGACCATATATACACTTTAAAACACAATATGGACTTTTCTAATCCGACTATACTACAATTTGAACAAAATTTATTTAAACGAAGAATTATAGAGGGATCTTTTTTAACTATTTATAACAATAAGACAATAAATAAACGGAATGAACTCAACACGCTGTGCGACACAAATCTCTTCTATTTAGATAACATTTCCAAATTTCTTACAAAACAATAAAAGCGTTCGCGCAAAGGTTTTACAATTCGTTCCACACATGTGCAGAATCTTGGTAAAAATATTTTTAAAAAAATGACTTTCTCCATTACATCTTCAACCAGTCTACGAATAACACACTATTCATTTGTGATTTTTTCAAATCAGTATTTTGTGAAAATATTGTGTAATTTCAAGTTAATGTTTATAATACATAGTGTAGTGCATTACCATATCCTAATACCATGGATTATTAAAATTTTCCAATTTAACACTAAGATCAAATTGTAAGTACTAATTACTATTTTATTTTTTTCTTTTCACTCCAATTCAATTGTTTTAGTTTTTAATTTTATTTTTAGTTTCCACTGAATGAAGGCTAGGATTATAGCCGAAACGTATGGATTTAAAATAAATTTTTAAAAGAAATTCATGTTTTTTATTGATGTTATGCCCGATTATTAGACTTTGTTAATATATATATATATATATATATATATATATATATATATATATATATATATATTATACACGTCGCTATAGACATGTAGCTGATATGTCCCACTTTTTTCGCAATTTTTTATATGCATTTGTAACTTATAATAAATGACTTATATGTAATTTTGTACGCAATTATTAACTTCCCGAAGGAGAAGTTTATGTTTTCATAAAAAAATCCGATTCGCTAATTTTATGTTTTCTCGACGTTTCAAGCCATTCTGAATCGGATGAGACCAAATTTGGAAAAAAGTATGTTGTGTGTGTATGTGAACAGATTTTTCGCCGTAAATCGACGTTTTCTCAAAAACGGCCGGATTGATTTCAAAAATTTCAAAGCCATTAGATGTATGCCGGTGAGGGTTATCGTTTGTCAGTTTTGTGCGACGATCTGCCTAGCCGTTTCTTTGTAATTTGGAAAAAAGTGTTAAACTTTTCGTCCACATTTAAGCTCATACTACCGAATCGATTTTAAAAAATCAAATACTCTTCGAAAGATATTAGTTGGGAATGATACTGATTAGTTTTAGGTGAAAATCTACCTTCTCGTAAGTTTCAGTCGAAAAAAAAATTAAGCCAATTTTTATGGAACTTTTTTGGCGATATATATCATGGTCTTACAGAACTTTCTGAAATATTACGGCATTACTGCAAGTAGTTTAATTTTAAAAATTCATCAAAGTTTGAGAAAATGAGTAGTTTTTTGGACGTTTGTTAAAATAAAATTAATGAACATACTAAACCATTAAAGTTCTACGGAAATCGGCTCAATTATAAAAATTATTGATTTTTGAAAATTTGCTTTTAAAAAATATTCCGACCGGGTTGACGTGTTCGATTTTTAATAATGTGTAATAAATCCACTTCGAATACTTTTAACTACTCATAAATTAATTTATCTCTCATGGATTAAGTCGATTATTTACGCAATTCGGGAAGTTCATGTAACTTGCCTCAAGGCAAAATACCAATACCAACTAGTTTACTATTTTAGTAAAATAAAACAGATATAAATAATATGTATATTGAGGCATGTTGTATTTTTTTCTCAAGTATAATAAGTTTGTAAGACACTTTTAAATAAATTTTACAATTCGGTAAAAATATCAATCACTGCGAGCGCGGTCATTGCTTCAACTTTGCGCTAAGTTATTTTTATTCAAGATATTTCCTCATCTTAGTATAATTTTAATCTCAAGTAAAGTAGAGTCAAGAGGACACAAGGATAGAAGATATTTTGTTGGAATTTCCAACCAGCATTCCAAAATCAAGCGAATATTTTCACCAACAAAAGCTTCGTACATCATCATGCGCGAAGGAATCCCTGTACCTCCGGGTATCCGAAAATGCACAAAACGCTTTTATAATGTTAATATGTAAAATAAAAGCTCAGAAGTAAGAGGAAAATATGGAAAATACCTCGAACGAGGTATTTTTGACAATAATTTACACATTTTTAATTGTTGCTAAAAGATACAGAGGATTTAGTAAAAAAAATACACGAATGGGGTTAGAAGCAAATTCACATTTATGTTTGTGTTCGTCTACTAATTTTAAATGGGATTTTTAAATATTTTGAGTTGTTTTAGGGTTTTATTATATTTAAACGTATTTTGGATTATTTAAATGCTTAGTATAATTTTGCTACACATTCATTCATATAAAACGAATCATTCCAAGGTTACACGAGATATAATAAAAATTATATTAGTTTGGCAACTAAGTAATTGCAGTTTTTTGTTAGAAAATCAAAGACATTTTTTCATGGAACTAAATAATTTTATTCTGTAATCCATTGTTTATTTTGATCACTGACTTTGTCATCTTTCACGCTGCATCATTAAATTACTTTCATAAAACTTCTGGATTTTATTATCAAAATTCTGAATCTTTGACATCGCCATCATAGAATTATTTAAAGATCGAAACTAAAAGTAGTCAGATGGTGTCAAGACTGGACTATATGATGGATGTATCAAAACATTCCAACCAAGATCCAATAATTTTTGTCCAGTGGTGAAAGATATGTGATGTCAGTAATAGAATAAATCAGCACCATGATTTGTCAATTTAATATGATTTTTCAACTGCCTTGTTCAATTTTATTCCGAATTGATCATTTGATTGGTCTTAACAGTTTAGACATCCTTTTTAATCAACTCTAAGGATGATCAGAACGTTTTTCATCTTTGAGTATAAAATCACCACAAAGAAATTTGGTAAACTAATTTTAAGACTAAGACTTTGCCATCATAAACCTTTCATAACTTTTTGTGAGCTTAAGATGTCTCTTTACTTTTGAAGAAATAAAAAACAAGAGATGTCAAAAAATTTCGATTTGATATTTCATCCTTCAATGAACTCCAAACGAAAACTAAGCAATGGATAAAAAAAACTCTTTTTACTGATGGACATCTAAACTGATATAGAATTTTAAGTTTCTTTAGGAATTATTATGTAAGCATGCACTTCAGAAAATTTTCATGCCTACAAATTTCTAAATCAGTACATTATCTTCAGATGATTTGTTTAAAAGTTTGAATAAATATGTGTTTCAAGAGAATAAATAACTTCAAATCCATATTTCTACTTTGGTGGTCGTTTTTGTTGCTTTCGTAGAAGAAAATAATGGCCACATGTTTGAGTCAACGAGCACTTTATTATGATTAATATATAAATCATAATATCATAATGTGCGATATAATAGCAATTCATCACGGGCTCTGGGTATTATTCGCTTTTTTTGCAAGAAGTACTTTGCGTGATATTCTATCCCTCTAGTGTTTATGCACGTGGATTTTATATATATATATATATATATATATATATATATATATATATATATATATATATATTATATTATATTATATTTAAAGGGATCTTTATGTTAGGGACACAGAAAAGCAATTAACTAGCATTAAGTTGCACTATTGTAACATATGCATTTTTTATTAATGAACAGCAAATCTTCGACTTTGATCAAACAATTTTGAACGAATTTGTTGATCATTGAGCTTAAATAAAAAAAAAATTAGCAAATTGTTTACAACAAAAATTTGTTGATATCCAATAATTTACTAGACCAGCAGACATCTTCATCTTTCGCCTTAGATACCATGTAAATCGGTACACCTTACTCGTAATTACAATTTACAATATCTAGATCCAAATTTTCCTTTAACTTTGTCCCTTGTCTCCTTAAATATTTTATGATGGATTCCGATGATTAATTATATGGTAATGACATCAGCTGAAGTCATTCAAGGTAGGGTTGGATGAAAGAGCCAATTTAGCACTATGTCACCGGAGATGGATCATTGTGGCGTTCAAATCCTAGGTAATTAGGTAATGAGGAATATGTTGACAGAGATGGCTATTGGTAAATGAATTAATACATATGGTGAAAAAAGTTGAGATTTGTGAATTTTATCCAAAGCACGAAGAATTGAGTTCGTATCTAATTTAGATATGTATGTATATACTAGCTGTCCCAGCATGTTGTTTTACCATGCAAGAAATTTTTAGAGAAGCCAAAAAATTGCAACTTTTTATAGTAAGTTTATAAGGATTTGATATATAAGTGGTATGAATACTGAATAAAAATATAAAAAAACTTATGCAAGATGGCATTTAAGTAGAAATAAATACATCATATAACAATTTTGAATAATGTTTATTAGTAATATGGTAACACTCGTGATACACACGTATATTAGTGTTAACCATTATACACATTTATATAATGATAAATTATAAATTATATATTTATCATAGCATTAAAAATATGTATAATATTTAAAAACAATAATGTAATTAAAGTCATACTTCAAATATGACATGATCGGTTTTTCATTGTAATTAGCATTTAGAATTGAACCTTCATTAGAGAAATGAAGTAATTGTTGATTAATAACTTCTATAATGTTCGTTCACACAGTGGATTATGTTAAACAACGTCTAAACAAATATTGTTTTCGCAACTTCACTCATCATGTAATAATTGTGTTTAAAGAACTTCATGTAATTAAAAATAACATACATTCATTGACTGCTTGTATTTTTTTTTACTTTTACGCAGGCGGTATAATTTCATTCTTCGAACAACTGTAATATCTGCCTTGCCTAAAAAATATTTTCCATTTTAATAACTTCAAAAATTTATAGAAACTACGAATATCAAGCTATTTACTAAAGTGTAACTTTAAAATGTTTAATTATGCCGAATTCCTTGTTGATATCGGTACGCATACAACAACAGATCTCTATTCACATACACGACGACTAATCACAATCGACCCGTATAGAAATGATATCATCGAGAGCGAATGACGAATCATTGGCACTCGACCTTTATCTTATCTTATCTGCCGTAACGCACTTCCGTTGCATTTATACGGATTTACACCCTAGTCACGTCTAAAGAAGTTTTACTTCAATAATAAAAGATAGTAGTACGAATTATTTGTTTATATCAAACTTCAAGGTTTGGTTTATTTATCTTATACTTATTTACGAGACGTGACCACTAGCTATCATACATCACCAGTTTTTTTCGACGGTTATTTAAAACTCCTATTCATCACGAATTAATATTTGACAATGTCTGGTTTAAAGATCAATTAAAATCATATTATTACATGTATATATATATAATATATATATATATATATATATATATATATATATATATATATATATAGTATAAATGATATTTTGAAGAGTATGTGAAGGGCCCCGTCAAACGTTACAGCTCTAGGCATTACTCAAAATTAGATTGAGCGAACATTTACAAACACACACAATCAAAGATATATAGAAATTCTCTCTCTCAATAAACTCGCGAATGCGTGTACTCGAAACAATATCATAATTATTGATTTTGCGCCGCGACGGGACGTCGGAAAGGCTCGAACAGATAGAGAGATACCAACATTAGAGGCGAACAGACACTGCCACCAGAGTAGATGTACACATGATCGAGGAAAAGAATTTTGATGTTTTACGAAATCTATAACGAACCTTATTATAACATCATAAATGATCTGCAAAAGGTGAAATGTGTGGAACTGAAACAGTAGCTACAGGTGGTGAGTTGTCAGTCTGGTGGTTGATATGTCCGTTGACTTGGGAGTTGATTAGAGGTAGACAGACTGTGTCATCCGAGTAATTTTGATGTTTCACAAAATCCATAATGACTCTTATTATAACATCTTAAATGATCTAAAAGTGCAATATGTGGAACAGAAGCACTACCCTCAGTGAGTCGATACTTCTTTGATGGATATCCATCGACCTGGAAGTTGATTAGAGATAGACAGACACTGCCATCCGAGTATTTGAACAAATGATTCATAATGTTATTTTTAAGTAATAACGAACGAACCTTACTATAGTATTATAAATGATCTGTAAATGTTCAACGATGAGTTTAGCAGCAACAGTGGCTTCAGGTAGTGAGTTGTCACTCTATCAGTAGATGTGTTTGTTGCCTTGAAAGTTGGTTTTTGGATTGTACCACAAGAAACAAAGAACATTTTTCTGATGGAATTTCGTTTTGATACATACTAGTTATTGTCCAAAAATATGCATTTTATGAAATATAGTAGTTTACATGGTATTTGTGGTACATAATTTTTTTTACCCACAAGTATTATGCTCCTGCAATAATATTAAATGTCCTTCTACAATCAATTTAATATACAATAGTATGTAATTTATCACACATAAGAAAAAGAGAGGGTTTGATTTTTGTAGAGTAATAGTATTTTGTCAGTGGGTTTCTCGATTTGTTTAGTACCAGTTGCAGTGATTTGTTCTGTATAATATGTAGTCACCGTAAGTTTGTCTTTGTTGTCGCGTTCCAAACAGGAGCAATGTAGTTTTGATATCAACATTTATTTGCAGGTATTACACTCCTACATTAATATTAAATTAAATTAAATTTAATTAGTTAAATATCAAATGTTCTGCTACAATAAATTTTATATGCATTAGTATGCAATATATCAGAAATATATTTGTGTAAAATATTAGAGCTTTGTCAGTGGGTCTCTGGATTTGTTTAGTACCAGTCATAGTGCTTTGTTTTGTATAGTTTGCAATCTGCAGTCCTTTAGGAGCAACGTACTTTTGATATCAACATTCATCCGCAAGTATTACACTCCTACATTAATATCAAATGCTCTTCTATAATAAATCTATATACAATAGTATGCCATATATCAGACATGTGAAAAAAAAGATTTAACTGTCGGTACGTCGATTAGTTCTGGTACGTAATTTGTATGAGAATAGTGTCTTATCAGTGGATTGGTCGATTTATTTAGTGCTAGTGGTAGTGCTTTGTTCTGTATAGTCTGTAAACATTGTTTATTGTCATTGTCATTGAAGAGAAGTCAAGGCGTACGGTTTTGGAAGTTATGTGATTTTTACTAGACGGTATTCAACAATGCTAGGCATAGGCTTATACGTATCAAACAACGCTTTTTCTTGTCCTATTTTATTCTGTTTCTTTAAACCACATTATTCACAAGCATTTCTACTAGCTCATCATCAGTAAGAATCTACTATTTCCGAATATATACTCGCATATATGCTTTCAAGGGTGTAAATATCTAAATGTACAAACTAAGTCAGCATGGAGGAAGAGACTTCATATATAATCCGACGTATGTTCTGCTGACTTACTTAACGCGATCGGAAATTTGCCGAAACGCCGCATCAGAGAGAAGTGGCGGCAAAGTGTAAATAGTACGCCATACAGTCGCCACACACCACCCACCGCCACCACTTGGATGTAAACATGATTAAAGCGTCAATGAAAAGCTTGATTATTAATCATTCCGCTCAAGCACATTGCTGCAATTTGCACAAACTCTTGTCGACTAAAGCCAAATACGTAAAACGACTCAAATTATATATGTATATATATATATATATATATATATGTATATATCAACCCTATACATTATCACAGTTCTGGCTTCTTACAAACATTATGTTGCAGAAGGTTGAAA
>NW_020536999.1:23662684-23685771 GCF_003426905.1 Ctenocephalides felis
GGCGGATTCTGGGATAATGAGATAGAAAACTTTGGGTACATGTTTTCTTTGGCAACTGGATGATTATACTAATGGACCATGACGTAAACATTTGACCGAGCTGGTATGTGATGTTAAAGAATAATGCACAGTAATTAATATTTACAAAAATTTGAAAAAAAATGTTATGTTAGTGCACATCGAATATCTGCATAAGAAGTTCAATCAGAAGTTTTTCGAAAAAAAAAAATATAAATATACATAAAATATTTTAGCAAAAATGGAGTTTCAACTCTAGCATTATAATGAAAAAATTACAAACAAATACAAATGAAATTCATAGCTCCTATGTCATTTTGTCTTTACCATTTTACAAACGTTACAAACCTTTCATTCATTTAATATAATTATAATTAAATATCACATATCCAAGTGTAACGTAATTAATTAATTATTTTTGAAAGCTCTCTCACTAACTGACAAGGGGTTGAATATTTATTCATGAACCAAAAACCAAGGGGAAATGTTGGTTTTTAACGTAATTTAATTAACTTGGGAGGTTTTTTTCTACATTACTCGTATTTTCAGCAAATTCACGAACCCGGATAGTAGACAGAGTACTAGGTGTCAGATTGCTAACAATATTTAGTTCTCACCAGTAAAATTCAATTAGCGAACAAAAATACCACTTTTTTAATATATATATATATATATTATATATATATATATATATGTGTGTGTGTGTATGTGTATTTCAATATATAATAAATTATATATTTTTATATTACATATACGTATTTTTAGACATCATTACCATAGACTGCTGAAAAGATCATCTCAATTGAGTAAAATGTTTTGCAAAATATGTATTATTCTAAATATTCTATATAATTTTCTAACATCATATTGTCCTCGAGCAACTAAGTATCTAGTATCAAGTTATAATGCAAACTTGCTCAAAAAATCGCTAACTGTTTTCAAGAAAGAATACTCTATAAAAAGATACACTCCAAAATTACGATATTGATCATGTAAATAAAACTGACGTATTCCAAAATATCATACCGTTGTGTGTTTTCAATAATCTTCAAGTCATTCGATTAATATAAATAAGGTATTTGTAAAATTCAGAATAATAAAATCTATCGTTATTTCACAGGTAATTTTCCACCAAAACTCCGTCTAATGGTACATTTGACGTGCGAGTTAAACATCAAACAAACGGCAATGAGTTTTATTTTTGAAACAAACGAAATAAATGGGAGAGTCAAAAAAATATAATTGTGACATAATTTATTATGGTAACAACTTTTTTATGCTATATAGCACCCTGTGACATAAATTCGTGCGTGAATTATGATAACTAGTGGTGAAAGGTCTGAGGTACCTTAAGATGAATAGTTGGATGGATTTATAAATAAATGAATGTGAAATTAATGGTACGGAACTTTAAGCAGTTATGAGCAAATAGTCTCATGAAAAAATTCTATATTTATTCTAGTCTAAAATTTTCAAAAAATCGATTTTGTTTTTTTTTCGCATTTTTTCAAAATACTATTCAAGAATATGTGTACAAGAGGTTTTTTTCAAAATTTGAATTATTTTCGGAGATAAAGCTGTTTGATAATTCTCTTCTCTTTCCTTCCTCTGTAATTTTAAAAGCGTTTTTTTCGATACGATACCCACGATTTCTTAACTTGCACTCATTATCAATGTATATTTATGTATTATATTATGTATGTATATTATCATACAACATTATCAGTGTTGACAACTCCACAGTTTTTTGGAAATGATCTTAGTTTTTAAGTTTTGGCCTCAAATTCTACAGTTTTTTAATTAAGACTCTTGCGCCATTTATTTTATTTGTTATGCAGAATTTCGCAGTCGTTGCACTTCAATAGAAGTGCTAATGTTGCACTGAAAATAATGTTCATCGATTAATTTATCTTCATAGAGCTTGATTTTTAATAAAATTTTGCCAATCACATTATTTTTCTTGTTTTTATTTTATTTCTAAAATGTATTCTATTCATTACCAATAAAACAATAAAAAATACAGCTGTAGATTTACAGTTTTTTATATTGATGACTACAGTTTTATATAGTTTTTTTCCAGCATATCTACAATTTTGCTCTATTTAGCAACAATGCTTGCACTAGACCTTGCCTTGCTAGCATTATGGACCTTTCCTGAATATGAACTTCAAAAATATCAAGCCAAATATTTTACGTCTATTTAAAAAAAAAATGTTAAAAAGAGTCACAAACGACACCAAGGACAATTAATTGCACGGAACTGATGTGAACTAGATCATGTTCCTGATGGCGCCAATGACCGGACATCCCATGGCTGGGTTTTCGAATTGGTCAGGGTGGTATTTCCGCATTTCCTTTATTTGCTGTCTCTATCTTTCTACTGTTGGTGTCTCTTTCACTTCGACAACCGAATTTCCGGCCTGGTGACCGGAAAATCGGAAAATCGGTTCCGAGAGAGAGCGTCATTCATACATTATCATCGATGGATGGATGCATTTGTGCGTGGGCGGTCGGACGGCGTTGCAATCAGCTTTTAATATCGTAATTGATGATCAGTTATGCAGAAATTAATTGTGTCCTCGTTTAAATCGATAACAAATATTGTTGAGTGTGGCACAGTTGTAAAATTTAGATCTCTATTCCGAATTGCTTCTGTGTAGTGCGGCTATATTATTGTCAATTCATTTATGCATTTATTTATTAGTTATTATGTATCTTATTTACTGTAATAGTATGTATATTATTTACATGCATGCTATAAAAAAACACGCACATTCAAACATATTTCATTTTTATACACTAGCACCAACACAAATTTTCAGTCTTATTCCTAATATTTGTCAATGATTTTACTTTTCCCAGATATTTCATTTCTTCTTTCACTCGTGTGTGGGTGGGTGTGATAATACCCGTATCCATATCCAGCTGTAGAAAGAGGATAATGGATAGAGAAAAGTGGTTTATTTGTTGGTCGTTTTTTATTTCATTCCACTGTCTCATCTTTAAGGGGATGAAACGAATAACGTGTCCATTGTATTTTCGACAAATCCCTCGCCGCCCGGTCGCCCGCCGATTATAGAGAGGATCGTTAGTCAGGGTGCTAGTAGATCGGAAAAATGATAGAAATGGTCATGAAACTAATTTATTTTACAATTTATAATGTGAAAAAAATCGAATCTTTTAGCTGCAAGGTCAAATTTCATTAAAATACAAGACTTTACGTTTATGTTAAGTAGCAGTTACGTTTATGTTAAGTAGAAGTTACATAATTAAAATACAAGACGTTACGTTTATGTTAAATAGAAGTTACGTTTATCAATTTTTTTGAGAAGTCCATCAAGGTTAACTAGAATTGTATTACACAAACAAGATGTTACGTTTTAGTTATATATAAGTAACTTTTGTCAAATTTAATGAAAAGTCCGCAAGGTATATAAAAAGTTACTCGAGCTTTTCCCAATATTATCACGATCTTCAAAAATTAGTACTATCAGCATTTTATCAATAAAATGATAAGAATACTCTATTTGTATTAAATTGTCAAGAATTTCCAAAGATATTGGCTATATAAAATTAATTATGAAAAAGTCCTTCAAGATCTATAAAAAGTAACTCAAGCTTCTACCAGCTTTCATCAGCATTTTTATTAATTAGCAGTATCACGATTTTCATAAATTCTCGAAAATAGTCATAAAATGATAAAAATACACGGTTTGTATTAAATTCTCAAGAACTACCAAAGCTATTGTCTTCAAATAAATTTATTAAAATTTCTGAAAAGTTTAGCAGGATTTTGAAAAATTAGTATTATCAGGATTTTCATAAATCATCAAAAATAGTCATAAAATGATGAATATACCCAATTTGGTTTAAATTGTCAAGAATTGCCAAAGATATTGACTTTGCATCAGTTTAATAAAATTATTGAAAAGTCCCTCAAGATGTATAAAAGGTACCTCGACCTTTTCACAATTTTATCATGATTTTCTATAACAAGTAGTATCAGTATTTTCATAAATCCTTGAAAATAGTCATAAAATGATAAATATACTCGATTTGTATTATATTGTCCAGAATTGCCTTACATATTGACTTTGGATAGATTTATTAAAATTATAGAAGAGTACCTCGAGATTTATAAAATGTTTTGTAACTCAAGTTTTTCATAATTTTATCAGGATTTTCTAAAATTAGTACTAGAATTTTCATAAAACACCGGAAATTGTAGTGAAATGATAAAAATATTCGATTTGTATTAAATTGTCCAGAATTCTCATAGATATTGACTTTAGATAAATTAGTAAAATTATTGAAAAGTCCTTCAAGGAAACCTTGAAAATCTTTTGATCAGGATTTTCAAAAATGAGTAGTATCAGGATTTTCATAAATCATCGAAAATAGTCATAAAATGATAAAAATACTCGGTTTGTATTAAATTGTCAATTAAATAAATCTATTCAATTGTCTTTAGATAAACCTCACTCAAGATGTATCAAATGTTTGGTAACTCTGGGTTGGTCTGGTTTCTTTCACAATTTTATCAGGATTTTTAAAAATGAGTAGTTAGTGTCAGAATTTTCATGAATTATCGTGAACTGTATGTAATAAAACCACTCGATTTGTATTAAATTGTCCATTTAATATTTTGTCGACAACTTTCTCATATTTCTATCTTTCGCAAATGTATCTTCCAAGAATCATAATCTCTTCTTCATACTGTTAATAAAATGCAGACATAAAATTTCCACGAATTAGTTATTCCAAGCAAGTTATATTATCTAATCAAGAACCATAAGAACTTTCCTAAAGAACAGATAAGAAATCTTCGTTTGGAGTCGATTTGAGTCGACCTTGAGGTTTTTGGCAGAAGCAATTCAGTCTCTTTGTGTTCGTTAGAATATATTGGATAGACAGGGATCTGGAAGAATATGGACTAATAAATGAATATTGATTTGTTGTATTATTTTTCATGATAGTTATCAATTTAGCGGAATTAATACGTGTGAGATACACGAGTTAGGAATAACAGCAGATCGAAAATTAGTAGTACAAGTGATCAATACCAATTTCGCAAAACTTCATCTGTTTTAACCTACATCCCAAAAGTCGACAATAATTCTGGAAAAGGAATATTTTAGTCATTTTTAACTTCCCGAAAGAGAAGTTTATGTCTTCATAAAAAAATCCGATTCGCTAATTTTATATATTCTCGCCGTTTCAAGCCATTCTGAATCGAATGAGACAAAATTTAGAAAAAGTATGTGTGTGTGTGCGTGTGCACGCACAGATTTTTTGCCGTAAATCGACGTTTTCTCAAAAACAGCTGGGCCGATTTAAAAAATTTAAAAGCCATTCGATGTATCTCGTTAAGGACTAGCGTTTATCAACTTTGCGCGACGATCATCCAAGCCGTTTTTTGTAAATAACAGAAAAGTGAAAAATGTTTTGACCACGTTTTAGCTCGCAATTCTGAATCGATTTTGAAAATTCAAAAACCTTTCGAAAGATATTAGTCGGGAATCGTGCTAATTAGTTTTTGGTAAAGATCGGCCGAGCCGTTTTCTTGTAATAAAGTTTAAAAAAAATCGACGATTTTTATGATTTTTTTTGACGGTAGATATCATAGTCTTCTAGATCATACTAAAATATTACCGCCCTACGAAAACTCGTTTAGCTTTAAAGATTCGTCAAAGTTTGCAAAAATTGGTATCGTTTTTTTGGCATTTGTCAAAATTAGACTTTTCATCGACGTTTGCTCAAAAACGCCTGAACCGATTTCAGAAATTTAAAAGCCATTCGATGTATCACAAACAATGAGAACCATAGTTTGTCAGTTTTGTGAGATGATCTACCGAGCCGTTTCTTTGTAATTTGAAAAGAGTGTTAAACTTTTCGTCCACATTTAAGCTCATTCTACCGAATCGATTTTAAAAAATCCAGAACTGTTCGAAAGATATTAGTTGTGAATAATACTGATTAGTTTTAGGTGAAAATCTACCAAGCCGTTTTCTTGTAATTCACTGTTGAAAAAAAATTTTAAGCCGATTTTTATGAAACTTTCCTTGGCGATGTCTATCATGGTCTTATAGAACTTACTGAAATATCACGGCCTTACGACAAGTAGTTTAATTTTGAAAAATCATCAGGTTTTAGAAAATGAGTAGTTTTGTTGACGTTTGTTAAAATTAAAATTAGACGATTTACTTGGTATAACGTTAGAGTACTTGGTATTAATAAACCATTGAAGAACTACGGAAACTGGTTCAAATATAAAAATCGAAAATTTGCTTTTAGACAATACTCCGAGTTAACGTGTTCGTTCGTTTTCAATTATGTGTAATAAATTCACTCGGAATACTTCTAATCACTCATAAATTAATTTGTTTATTATTGATTAAGTCGATTATTTACACATATCGGGAAGTTCATGTAACTTGCCTCAAGGCTAAATACCAATACCATCTAGTTACAGCATAGCATGACTGCCAATCTGGTAAAATATTCCAAAACAATTCAAGTTAAAATAAGTTATGATACCAATTTTCTACTCGGCAATGGTAATTTCTAGGAAAATTTTTGTTCCCCAGGATATGATCATTTTAACAAAGTCAAATACGAATAGATCTAGTCTACATCTAGCAATCTAGTAACTACACCTTCGCAATATCCAACCCCTACCAGCTTGTTTACTAATCTACCCTCCGGCAGTTCGTCACCAGAGTTGACATACAATGTAATAAAGTTATCGATCTTACAATAGGCCGGTCACCGGGGCAACACGTTCTCACTTGCCGCCTTGCCGCCAGTATTTGTGTGTAGGTGTGTGTTTGTGTGTTTGATAAGAAGACATGTTCGCCAAATTCAAAACGAGGACAAATGATAAGAGAATAGAAGAACAGGGGAGGAGAACAATGATGGTTTTGTTTACGCAAAAAGGGACTACAGTCACCCAGGAGAGAAAGGGCATGTAAGATTTCATATGAGAATACGTAGAAGGTATATTAGGGATTAGGTCGTGACAACAATGGTGATTGTTATCCACAGCTTGTCCAAAATTTCTGCTGATACAATTAATAAATGTACGTGTGCCGAGGCACAGAATAATTGTTCTCGATTCGCAAAGCAAAGAGCCAACAAAAGTATCATCAAAGTAATAGAATTTTTGTCATTAGTACGAATTTAGCACCATAACCATATCTTGCATATATTAACAGTATTGCTGATTTCAGTTATTGGAGTGATTCTCCAATTATGGATATAATATTTGTCACAATAATTTATATGTGTGTGCATAGGAGTGAGTATATAATATAAGCCAAATAGCTCATACAATTGTATTGTATTCTGATTGATATTGAAAATCAAAAATTAAACTAATTTTGTCTTGAGGCAAGTTACATGAACTTCCCGATTTGTGTAAATATTCGACTTAAGATAAATTCATTTATGAGTAGTTAAAAGTATTCGAAGTGGATTTATTATACATTATTGAAAATCGAACACGTCAACCAGATCGGAGTATTTTTAAAAAGCAAATTTTCAATAATCAATAATTTTTATAATTGAGCCAGTTTTTTGTAGGACTTTAATTGTTTAGTATATTCATTAAGATCAAGTAAATCGTCATACCAAGTAAATCGTCTCATTTTAATTTTAACAAACGTAAAAAAAACTACTCATTTTCTCAGACTTTGATGAATTTTTAAAATTAAACTACTTGTTGTAAGTCCGTAATATTTCAGTAAGTTCTGTAAGACCATGATATATATCCCCAAAAAATTTCCATAAAAATCAGCTTAATTTTTTTTTCAACAGTTAATTACAAGAAAACGGCTCGGTCGATTTTCACCTAAAACTAATCAGTATCATTCCCAACTAATATGTTTCGAACAGTTTTTGATTTTTTAAACTCGATTCGGTAGTATGAGCTTAAATGTGGACGATAAGTTTAACACTTTATTCCAAATTACAAAGAAACGGCACGGCAGATCGTCGCACAAAACTGACAAACGATAGTCCTTATTGAGATGCATCAAATAGCTTTTAAATTTTTGAAATCAGTTCAGGCGTTTTTGAGCAAACGTCGATGAAAGGTCTAATTTTGACAATGCCAAAAAACGAAACTAATTTTTGCAAACTTTGAAGAATTTGTAAAATTAAACGACTTGCCGTAGGTACGTAATATTTCAGTATGATCTATATTATAGATCTATAGTCTTATAGATTCTATAAGACTATAGTATCTTACCGTTAAAAAAATCATAAAAATCGTCGAAAAATTTCTTTTTAACATTTTATTACAAAAAACGGCCCGGCTGATCTTTACGAAAAACTAATTAGCACGATTCCAAACCAATATCTTTCGAACGGTTTTTGAATTTTCAAAATCAATTGAGAATTGCGGGTTAAAACGTGGACCAAAATTTCTCACTTTTCTGCTATTTACAAAGAAACGGTTCGGCCGATCGTAGCGCAAAACTGACAAACGCTAGCCCTCATCGAGATACATCGAATGGCTTTTAAATTTTTGAAATTGATTGATTCAAAAAATCTGTTCACACACACACACACACACACTTTTTTCCAAATTTGGTCTCATTTGATCCAGAATGGCTTGAAACATCGAGAAAACATAAAATTTGAGAATCGGATTATTTCATCAAAACAAACTTCTCCTTAGGGATGTTAAATATAGTACATGCCTTTGCTTCATATTGTATTAATGATATGTTAAGGCAAAGTTATGGATAGATTGTAAGGATAGAGGACATTTGCTTGTGTATTTATAGAAAATTAAATAATCTATGATATTCTTTTTTTCAATAATTTGGCAAAATTCAACTATTCTGTATACAATTTTTATTCCAACCATTTTTATTAAAAATGTATTCCTCGTTCCTTTCAATTTTTTTGCCAACATGTTGTTGACCAAGGACCAGCTGAGGACAAATCGGACAGAAGGCAATCCAGCAAAAACCTTTTGCGTTGAATTTCATGAAAACCAAATCAGATAACGAAACCCGAACTGACCGACAGACCTTTCCTTTTGCATTATGAATTAGGTAAACAAACCGAAGACGAAAATTAAAGACGTACACGGAATACGAAACAGGCCCTCCGGCAACTTGGGATACTTCAAAATCTGGAAATAGATATAGAATACATCCACGAGCGATGGAGGGGTATTTATTTATTGCGAAATTAATAACTTTTGAACTGTCTGAGGTATGTGGTCAATAACTTCTAATAATATATCATCCCTGTGTATTTAAATTAATAAATTGATGATAAAAATAACCTTGATGGATCATAATTTTAATAGTAAATACTTACTACTAACTACAAATCTCTTTTATAATCTCTTTATTAACTCTATAGCAATATGGCAATATTAGTATATAGCAATATGGCAAAACTTTATTAATTAGAAAACTTTCTTTTCTTTATTAACTAGAAAATTCATCAGAGCAGAATCATATGTATAATTTGCAAATTGTTATAATTCGGAATGCTTAAAAATGACCCTTGAAATTATTAAGAATATTACTTCAGTAATAATTAAAAATAATTTCGAATTACTAGTGTAAGATATTATCTAATTATCCCGAAAAGTAGAAAGTGATACAATTATGAAAATCTCGTCTTATCTCGTCTCATAAAAGGCAATTTTCTCGCCAATTGGAAAAGTACGCGCAAAGCATAAAGAAATCTAATTAAAACATCGGCAGTCGTTTTATTCTGACAAAAGAGAATGCTTTTATACACTGGAATGAATTATTTAATATTTTCTCAAACGATTAACGCGGCTGCTTTTCATTTCTTGCGATTTATTTTACAAAAGCCTCTTTCTTTTGTCGCCGTCGTCGCAAAATTGCTCGCAGTGTTATTTTATTTTTGTTAATTTGTTTACACGCCTCTTGAAAAGGAATTCGAGTGGAATGTTTTCGATTTTAGAAGTACTTAAGGAATGGAATTAGATAATTTGTTGCCGTTGAAGATTATATTTGAAAATGTCGAACAAAACCTCAGAATTTTGCACGGACGCAAGGCATTTACTATAAGACTATAATAGAGTCCTTTATTGTTAGACAGTTTTTTGAAATAATCAATCGTCTGCTAATTTGCCAAATAATTGAAATAGATTCGACAAACCGTTTAAAAGTTATAAACGATATTCAAGTCATTGTGGGCAGGTTCGTGAGCTGAATAACTCCTTCTCGATTCAGGGAAGAATAGTGAGATTTTCCATTGCCATTTCACACCGCAGTGCCCAAAATATGCTATTTTCAATAGGCAACATAGTTTTGATCTAAAATGAACATCGCTACTGCACGATATCAGGTTGTCCACAGTGGAGGTTTTAACCGTCCACAAGAAATGATGCACTTAACAATTACTCCTAGGTTCCACGCTAGATATTATTCTTGGTACAATTTTTAAAAGTTTCAAGCTGCTACAGAACCTTATCATTGTGATATTAAATAATATTGAAAACTATTTAGATTTATACATATCTGCAAAATATTCCATTTATTTCAATCAAACAATTTCAGACCTTAAGTAAATGCTGATAAGGCGCTGAAAATGTCTATATTAAAAGCGTTTGAGTATACCCAGTAGCGTAGGACTTTCCGTAGTGTAAGTTATAGTACTTGCAAAAGTATCGCAAATGAAATTTTTTATATATCTTTACGTTTCGGACGTTTCTGAACATTTTGGCATACCTTAGCAAAAATGGATGTGTGTGTGTGTGCGGATACAAAATTTTCGTCGATGATTTTGGGAACACTGTTGAATTCAATAAACATTCGATTCCTATTGATAAGGAGACGTGCTGAATAATTTTTGGCAAAGGCAAGTCTAGCTGTTTCGAAGATACGGGGCCAAAACTACCAAAAACCATAACTCATTTTTCAAAAGAACGGAGCGTCCGATTTTAATAATTCAAAAAACATTTTACTTGCATTGCAAGATGAAGAATTGATTAAATTTTTAGAAAAGCAGGTCCAGCGGTTTCGGAGATCTAGTAAAAAAGTTAGAAAAAATGCCATTTGGCGGTCAAAAATGATCATTAGACATAGGCATATCAAATTATCCGATATTTTATAGAGATTTGAATGATACGTATAAATTTTGTTTACATTTCTATGGGTTCCGTAACATCGTTTATCCGTTAGACGGCGACGCGGCGCTAACGCGCTTCAATATTTCGTCTCTATGCAGCTAAAGCAATGCGATTGCTTTGAATAAATGTTCAAAATTTCCAAGATATTTCAAAATGAAGAAAACATTTGTTTTCAGAGTCATTTTTTCCAAAAAAGTCAATTTTTTTCAAAAATTTAAAATTTATCAATAATCTGTTTTTATCAAAGTTTAAAAAAAAATGATTCTAAAAAAAAAATGGTACGGGAAGTTCCATCAATTTGCCTTAAGACAAAAAATGCAAAAAACTGAAAGCATAAATACAGTACCAGGAAGTATGGTAGAAGTAGTTTGCAAAGGAAAATTCATAAGAGTGCAAAAAAGTGATTATTGGTAATATTAGTAATGGGAATAATGATCAAGAGAGAGAAAGGAAATCATCGATTTGTGGTGCTCTCCTACCATGGACCTGCCTTCTGGCAGATAACTATTTATTAATATACAGTATTAATCAAACCTGTCAAATAATCTATTTATATCAGATGAAATGTGTAAAAGTTACATCATATATGATGAAGAAATGTATAAACAATCTAACAGCTGCCTAAAATACAAATATACACCCCTGTACATGATAAATATGCATATATTCGTTTGTAATATGAACCTTCAATATTTTTTCCAATTTCCAACAACCTCAATTGAAAACGTAAAGTGCAATGCAGTTAGAATATTATTTTTCAAAATATATTGTACTCGTTTGAGCATTATCCAATTTCGAAGCCATCAAGCGCGCGCACATGGAGTATTGACAGCATAAAGATGAAATTTTATAAATAATAAAATTCCATACATTTTTGATATCGGGCAACGTTTTTGTATCATTGAAGAACAAGGTGAAATTTCCATGGGTCGAAAATTGTAAATATAAACATAAACTTGTCTTTAAACACGGGATGAGAAATAGTTTTTTGGACTATGCGTGATAAATTGTATTATGAAATTTATTTATGATTTCAAGGTACTGTATGATATTGGATTAGGTAGACTAAATTGTAGAGTGTTCATTTATGTTCATATTTGTCAATTATTGTACCTATAATTGACTTACTCGCGGGTAAGTCTAAAATGAACCTAAATCAGAGATCCTGATGTGGATTTCACTTCGACAAACTTTATATCATTCAGTAGTGACATCGGTTTTCGCTTGGAAATAAAAATAGAAATTTGTTTCCATGTGAAAATAGCACTCATTCGGCATTGCTGCACCAATAAAAATATTGGTCTTATTATAAAAATCGTAATAATAAAATCCATCACAAAGAGATGTGACAACTGTTTGGGTTGCCATCTGCAAAAACGATGTAGTTTTAAGTCAAAATATCCCAACAACTTACATGACTTTTAAGTTCGGACTATTGTTCAAAACAATAATGTAAATAAAATCTATCTATTATTAACAGAGGAAGTCACATCGAGTGCTCGTTTTTTTTAATTACAATTTTCCTTACAACTGTTAAATTATTTAACATCTAGCAATAATAATAAATAATAACATAAATTTAAATAGATAAGAGTACAAAGGATAGAATTTACATTAAAATGATATCCGTAGTATGATGATTTAACATAAAATAAAAGCAAATATTAATAAAAATAAAATTAATAAATAAAATATCTGAATAATAAAATAATACTAGAAAAACAATAAAGTGGAATTAAAACAATTAATTGCTCGTGAATTTATTGCTCAATTTCTAGTCACTATTTTAAGTATACCTAGTTGCTGCAGGTCATTATAATGTCGCACAAGCAGCATTTAATTTAGCATAAATTCCTCAAATTTTCGATTTACTTTGGACGTACAGTTTGAAAGTTACAAGAGATATAATAAATAAGTGCATAAGTGAGGACAAGTCAACCCCGAGACCTTTTTCGACAAGTCGATCAATCTTACTGTCAATTATAATTTTGACGACAATATGGTGCGATGGTGTTATGGTGACATTGTAAACATTTCAATCGACTTAAGTGTATTTCAATATAATCTACATAACAGCATAATATGGGGGCAAATATATTACTATGTTATATATATATATATATATATCATTACAGTATATAATATATCACACTGAGAATCCATCATTCCCTATAAAAAGAATTTCGTAGGAGGAATAAGAAGCACATATGTGCTAATATGGGATATTTCACATTTATTTATTACATCACTTATAACTTTTAAATCGTACGTCTTAGAAAATAAATTTATATGAAATTAAATTATATATAGCATTGTCTAACATTATAGTATCCTAAAGCAATTCGGTACACTTCAAAATGGTATTGAAAATGATTCTGAGTGTTGCGTTTTTTTCGTCAATGGATTTGCAACTAGTTATAGCATTCATTTATAATATCTCAACTTATATAAAATATATATACAAAATTATATTTCATATATTATCTCCTAATATCATAATTGCAGAAACCAAGAAAATAATCTATGTAATAATCTACACGCTAATAGCTGATCCAAATAATATCCAAAAGCACCACATAGATACAATTATTTTTCAAGTCCTTTTGCGATTCCTAAACTATTCGATTAATATAAATGAGTATTTAGCAAATTATTACAAATATAAATGATATACGAAAATATATCGATATTTTTTAAAATTTCCCTAGAAAATATAGCTATGTTCTAATCGCACCAACACTGATCAATTTACCAATCCATCTATGTATTTATTAAATCTCTTATAACTTTAGAATGGTTCGACCAAATTAAATGAAATATTTGGCAAATTCGTACAAAATTAAATTATCTACAATATTGTCCAACGTTATAACGACCTGCAGTAACTCGGTATACTTATATAATATAATTAATATAACTTAATGTCGCACCAGAACGCTTTGGCAAAGTTTATATTAGTAAAGTGGTGCTGTGAATTATTTAAAGTTTATACAAATGTTCACAAATTCTGTATAAATTTAAGCTTTTATAAATTATATATATATATATATATATATATATTGTGCTTTAAGTAATCAAATATTGTGTGACTGACATCTAACAATCGAAATACAATTTGGCAATTTTTGGCATTCAATAAGTTTTGAAATAATGTAATTTATAATCCCAATATATATATATATATATATATATATATATATATAATGATTTTATCAAATTTCTTGACATATTGCTTTTGCTTTTGATTTTGCTTTTGTAACATCATAAAAGAGAATAATATCCTGATTATATTCCTGTCCCTATGGTTGAAAGTAAATAGATTTATTAAGATGGATGACGATGTCTAGAAAGTCTTTGCTAAGTATAGTCTACAGAAAAAATAACATTTCCAGAAGAAAAAAATATAAAAAAATCAATTATGTTACAGAAGAACTCAATTCTGAAATAATTCTATATTTTTCTATATTCTTGAATAAAGTTATTTTATATTTTTTCTTGTAATGAAATTTTATGAAATTTTCGTATCAGATATTTGTGTAATAGGAACTTCATAAATAATTCACTACTTTAACTTTTTTTTATAATTAATTTTCATAAATCACTATAAGGTCTTGAGCCCTAAAAATAAATTAATTTTGTACAAATTACTCAAATATTTTATTCAAATTACTTGAAAAATTATAATACTAATACAACATATCGTATATTTTTCTAATTTTCAAACTGATAAATGAATAACCTGGTTTGTTTAATTTTGTAGAATTTTTCAAAAATCCATTGAAATTAGACAAACCTTTAAATTTCACAAAAAATACAATAAATAAAACCATTTGAAAATTTGTATTATTTTAACCCCAAAATTGAAAACAATTAAAAAATCAAAAGAAGCTCTCTCAATTACTTTTCTTTCATAGTAACTAAGGTTGGTAAATTAGTCATTGGGCGCTCCAGTGACTTGGGGTTTCTAGCACTTTGGGAAAGCCCCTTTTGGAAACAAATCTGACACAATGCAAAACTCTGGAGAAGTCCGTCTCCTTGTTGGAAATGATTTAGTGGCCTCCAGGAAGATTTATTACTAGGGACCAGAGATGAAGACATTATATACATATATATATATATATATATATATGTATATATATATATTTATTTATAATGTGTGTGTTTGTATGTATATACACTTAAGAGGGTACAGATGTCTTCTGTTTTAAAATTGAACCACTTCATCATTCTCCCCAAGACCATGATGGTGGCCGTACAAATTTTCAAGAACAACATTTTTAAAAATCAAGAAATAATATTTGATACACAGTAAAATGTGTAAATCTAAGCACTATGCATGTTATTAACTTTACAATATGAATATGATTAGTTTACCACCATAGCAAAAACTTATTGTTATTCCCAAGAGTCACCTCTCTAAAATACAACCCTGTGTCAGTTTCTAAAGAAGAGTCAGATTATCTGAAAACGGGCATTAATAATATAGATATCACACTTCGTGCACACACAGATCCACTTTTTCCGATGAAAAACTGTCTTTGGCTCCACAAAGACACCACCACATCGTCTGTGAGAAGAAAATTTTTACGATTCACGAGATAAAAGTTTTTGGCGGAGCTGGGTAATGAATTATAAGCCTATTTTCAGTTGCTATTTTAAAGTATACAGAGTTAAAGTAAAGTAATATAAGGACAGTGGTATCAAAAAATATAAGAATTTGCAAAAAAAATTGAAATTGATGAACAATTTACAAATTATAAGATATGCAATAAAACGGCATAAATACTTTGCATCCATTACTGGTTATTTGTCTATTTTCAATTATCTTTTTGGAGTATACCGAGTTGAAGTGAGCAAGATATTGTTAGACAATAATTTGAAATAGTTGATTTTGTATAAATTTATACATATCTACACTTAATAGATGAACAAGAGATATAAAAAGTAGATGCACTAATCGCTAGAAAAATACAGGACTAGGCTTTAAACGTGTTTAATTTTCTAGTATCAATATTGACTTTGAAGTTTACCGAGTTGCTGCAGGGAACAATATTGCTAGATAATATTATAAACTAGTAAATTTTGCATAAATTTGTAATATTCATTGCAATAATTAACTTGCCAAGGAAGAAGCTTATATCTTGCCAGTCGTGCTAATTTTTTGATTCCTCAATGTTTCTGCTCATTCTGAATCGTTTAAGACCAGCATTAGCTAATTCGTTAATTAGTTAATTATAGAATCAAGCTTTTTTACTATTTTTCTAAAACTTCTGCAACCCACTTCTTCTTCATAACTTGATAGCAAAGTCGTTATATAAGGATTAAGGCGATGGCTGCTTTTGAATCTTTTGCCGTCTACCTTAGAATAGTGTCGTTTAAAAATTCTATATTTCACTTGTTTTAGACATAATGGTGGTGGATATTTTTACCCGTGGACCTTTAAGCCCTACTCTAACCTATTACATATATTACAAATTTGTAGAAAAATAAAATAGAAATTTTTTCGTCACCAATTCTACACTTAATAAATTTTTGGCACAGAATTCTCTCGAGCGTATAATAATATCAGACACAAATATATATATATATATATATATATATATATATACATTTTTTTATTTTCCTCTTCTCTCGATCTCTATTTGTCTTTTTCTACTTTCCTCTTCGTTTCCGGCTTTCCAATCCTCCCCCTCCTCCTCCTCATCCTCATCCTCCGTTTCCTCTTCGGTGTCAGGAAGTAGTGAGTTTCAGTGATAAACGGGCTCGAATTCTTTCAAATTAGTTTTCTTCCGAGGATGATGAGGATGAGGATGAGGATGAGGATGAGGATGAGGATGAGGATGAGGACGAAGAGGAGCAAGGAAGGAATCATTTTGATTTTTTGGCATGAAATCCAACAGTGCGAGAAATATATAAAAATATTGCGGAAATTGTGTCACGAGAACACATTTTTGTGCCAAGTGCTCTCGGACTTTCTGGGAATATATGGTTTGATTTATAGATGGAATAAATATGGGAATAAATTTTATGTTTATATGTTGTATTATACAAATATTATTCTTATTTTAATTAAATCTGATGTTTTTATTATAATTGTGGCTCGCTCGTGGCTACAATGGCTGGTCCTGATTCAGGGTCCGGGTTTGCTTCCGCTTCAAGCAACTTTTTGTCAAGTAGTAGACACAACGTTTTTTATTTGGTAATATAGATTGCAATATGTTGTCAGGAAATTATAAATATTTGCCATTTTACAAAAATTCTAATAATAATTCGTCACACAGAGATAGGTCAACTGAACAGGTTGGCATCACCTGTAGAACCGAGTGGTTTTGGGTCAAGTTAGCAAAACTTATCGGACTCATAGGTTCTAATTGATAACAACTCAATAAATAAACAAGTTAAACTGTAGGATTTGAAAAAGTAATTTCAAAAATTTCTGACCAATGTCAGAGGATCTGAAAATTGACAGATTATGTAACATAAATTTAGTTTTCATATAAGTAGTTTTCATATAAGCTTGGATGATTCTCGAAGCGGCTTTTGTAATTGTCTGAATGTATTCGTATTTCATTGTAGACACCCGATTTGGTACTCTACAAACTTTTATGCGTTCAAAATTTCAAACATATTAATTAGAAATCGTGTTGAATAATATTTGGCAAAGATCTTCCTGCGCGCATTTTTGTATTTATAGGATGAAAAAGGGCATTTTTAGCGTTTTTACAGAGTAATAAATATAGGTACTTGTGGTTAAATTATGAAACTCTATTGTGCAAACTTTTAGGACGTACAAGCACTCGCTCTGCTCTATCTTCAATACAATTACAGATATACTGATTTTGTTGGAAAGACCTCCAATGGAAATCGCAGAGCTTATGTTTTAGTTAATGCAAAAACTTAATTTTTGCTTGTTGGAAATTTCATTTAAATAGCCCCAATTCTGAAGGCTTATTTATTAAGCCAATTAATTACAAGTATAAAACCATAAATCTACTCTGTAAAATCGACATAGATAATATAAAAATGTAAAACTGAATTCTTGTATTTCTATTCCTGTACGTGTACGCATTATGAATTGTCCTTTATTCCTTGTATTCCGCAGATGTGACCATAATCTCTTTTCCGCAGACACCTTTTAAACAATTTTTCACCATCCTGACTTATTACACCATTAGTAGAGAAGCAGATTCCCCAAATCCCGATGTCACATAAAGATAAAAGATAAAAATAAAAAAGATAAAAATGAAAAAGTATAAATTTCTTCGAAAATATAAGACATAATCCATTTCCTCAACAATACTACGTGCAGCGTCGCAGTTAAGCAGTATTTATTGCGTAATAACAAGAAGAAGAAGAAGAAAAGAAATTTTTCCGAGTAGGAAAAGTGGAAAAAGGACTCCTAAGACATGTTCGCATAATAAAAGATATATGTCGCCGGATCCGAAAACTATTTTATACGCGAAACAATTGCAGCAGTAACAGTCATCCTGAACTATGGCCAGGATTAAGTGCGAAAGAGGGAAAAGAAGCATTTTGGACAATAATCAGGACGTATCCTATGCATTTGGCACTGATTCCGGATATTTTATAATGCACAATGTGCCGTACAATAATTCAAACTACTTAAGAACCAGAGGAAATGTTTTTAATAACTATATTTTTCGTAACTTTTAAACTACTTATGTAATTTTTAGTAATGTAACACAACAAATTTATTTATACTCAAATAACCTATAACATTTCCTAATACTGAGCACTATCATTGAAAGGCAAAGAAAACTAGACCGGACCCATTATGCAAGAGGAGTAGAATTTACTTTTCCTGAATCAAGTTAGAGTTTAACTCAGCACATTGACCTGCCAGTACTACCCATTGTTTTTATAGGCGATGAAATATGAAAAACAGCAACTATTGGAGTGAAAATAGCTCTTCCTCGATATTAGAGATTTTCTATAATATAATTCATCAAACTATAAACCCGATTGGGTTGCCATCGACTAAACCTTGTAATTACAAAAAATCATCACAATAGCTCATAGGGTTATAATTTATTATTATATAAATATTAAAAAATAGCCATATTCTATCTCGATTATTTATGCAAGTTCAATGTTCATCCATATCAGTTTTGAAGCATAACGAGTTGATCCTGTTGTCTTAGAACAACTTAGAAGCAATCCAATTTTGTTCTACCAAATATGCCATTGCACCAAAGACTTAAAATTTTAAAATAAACGTGTTCCCGGTAGACAAACTTCAAGTAGTTATACTATAAATAGTACATTTGGTCTTTTAACCTATCAAACCCATTCTCGACCATCACCTCTACCTTTCCCTATTCTCGACAATGTAGAAACCCATTTTATTTCAGCTGTCGGACGTCGTAAAGTCCATCTCTTAAAAAAAGTTTCGTTTGCTTTTAAGTGTCCATGTCCGAGGAAAGACTTGCCGTGTCTTAAAAAGTTCGTCTTTGGAAAGTACCAGAGATTTTAAACACCAGATGATGAAAATGGTCCTAATCATTTTCTATTCGATTCGTTAATTTAATTCCATCAACTTTATAAAACATTATGAATTTTATGGGTCGTTATTACTAGAATAACGACTCGCGTTGAAATATATGATCAATTTTACCATCTCATTGATTTCATCTTATTCTTTCTTGTTATTTTTTTTGTTAAATAATTTTAATTTTGAGCGACTTCTAATATTAATGAATTTTAATAATTTAATGATTTGAATGGTTTTTATAATTTCAATAAAATTTAAAATTATATTTCTATTTTATCATTTGACTGAATTTTATAAATTTTCTAATCATTATAAACTTATGAAATATAATTTATTAATTTTGTAGATTTAATTAATTTCATCAATTTAACCATTTTATAAATTTTAAAATTTAAAATGTTATTTTATAAATTTAATCATTATAAAATATTAAATTTACTTCACAATTTTTTCATATAAATCAGCAATTCATCAATTTGATCATTTTGATGAATTTAAATGAATTTTATCGTTCTAATGAAATTGAACAAGATTGTCAGAAAGAAAAAGATTATCAGAAGAACAAGATTAGAAGATTATCCTTCTAATAATATAAACAACCATATCTTCGGTAAATAAATGAATAAATATATAAATCAACCAATTTCCATTATTAATTTTGAGAATCTTTCAAATTCCATCGTTCCTGTCCCTCCTGTGTCCATTACATTCTTGTCCGGAACTGATCGCAAATCTTTAGCAGGATGCCTTCCAGGATTCTAAATCCTTTCTCGTCACGAAAGTGAAATAGAACTTACGAGTCCTGGATATAATGGAAGAGAAATCTATTGCTCCTAGCTAGATTTAGATATTTTTACCAAAACTAAGTACTAATATCGATTCTTAAATTTATTTGCTCAGAATCTTTCAAAGAAGTGAGGCAAGGATGGTACATGGAATAGGTGGATAATCAATTTTCGATTTTGGCAATAAGACCCAATATCATAAGCCCGTGGTTTCCAATCTGTGAGACGCAATCACTCAGGGAGGAGCAAGATTGTTGCAAGGAAATCGCCATTTCTAAAATAATATTTTTTAACTTTCTGTAGGGTAAGTTGTAGTAATCGCAAAAAAGTCGAAAATGAAAATTTTCATATATCTTTACGTTTCAGATGTTTCTGAACATTTTGGCATACCTTATTTAAAACAAAAATAGATGTGTATGTGTGCGGATAAAAATCATCGTCAACGATTTTTGCAAACGCGGATCAACCGATTTCAATAATTTAAAAAACATTCGATTCCAATTCATAAGGAGACGTGCTGATTAGTTTTTAGCAGAAGCAGGTATAGCCATTTTGGAGACATCGGGCAAAAAGTGCCAAAAAAGGTATTTCAGTTTTTGAAATAACGGAGCGTTAGATTTAAATAAATAAAAAAAATTTTACTTGTATTGACGAAATGAACAACTGGTAAAATTTTGGTAAAAGCAGGGTTAGGGTCTCATAAAATCTAATAAAAAAGTAGAAAATAATGCCAAAAATGTCATTTTGTTTAAAAAATTTCAAAATTTCTCAAAAATCTAATTTTTCAAGGTTTTGCAAAGTTTCTTTGAATAAGCAATTTGCCTTGAGGCATACACCACTAGTATATTATTACATAATATTCTATATTAATTTGCAAACTGATAAATTATTATATCAGTTGAGTATTTATAAAATTGTCTGTCAGAAGACTGTCAGAAAATTTAAGATGCAAACGGGTGGGATGGTGATGTATACGAAAAGGTTGGAAACCACTGCCATAAGCATCGACACTGAGAATGTCGAAAAGATGAAGATACGGAACCACAAGTGCTAAATAAATTTTCGTTTTTCAATTGCGATTTTTGAGTATGCCGAGTTGTTGTAGAGTGTTATAATATTAGAAAATAATTTACATTATTTAATTTTAGATAAATTTGTTTAATGCACCATTTGCATCAAATGCACAGTTTAGATTTTATAAGAGATAACGTAAGAAAATGCAATGCAGCTCGATTTTGAAGCTTATATAGTTATTATTGAGTAGCGCAATTTTAGTTTATTGAATTATTGAAATATTATATAGATTATTTAATTTTAAACTTATTTGCAAAACATTGCTTTCGTTTTTTATATAAATTACAAAGAATGTAATAAATAAATGTAACTCAACTACCGAATAGTGCAACTGTGTTAATATACCTATTAAACGTTAAAAATGTCCAGTTTTACATTTAAATTAAAACTGTTGTCGGCGATAAATGTGCGCAATATTCACAAGCTATATGAATTACCTCATTTTTTATCCGTTTTTTCCACCTTTCTTATTTCCGAGGGTGACTAAAAGCTGTGACATGCTTTATCATAGGAATGCCCTGCATTTTTATATAAAGTACCACTGGAATTGAGTCGGACGGGGGTGGATTTTATTATTACTCATACTCACGAATACATGGACAGGTATTAAATATATATATATATATATATATATATATATATATATATATACTAGCTGACCCGGCAAACATTGTTTTGCTAATTGTATGTAATGTATATTCTAATCAATTTCTAGAGATATTCCGAGATTCAGATATTCAAATATTCGGATATTCGGATATTCGGATATTCGGATATTCGGATATTCGGATATTCGGATATTCGGATATTCGGATATTCGGATATTCGTATATTCGTATATTCGTATATTCGTATATTCGGATATTCGTATATTCGGATATTCGGATATTCGTATATTCGTATATTCGTATATTCGTATATTCGGATATTCGTATATTCGGATATTCGGATATTCGAATATATTCGGATATTCGAATATATTCGCATATTCGCATATTTCATATTCGCATATTCGCATATTCGGATATTCGGATATTCGGATATTCGGATATTCGGATATTCGGATATTCGGATATTCGGATATTCGGATATTCGGATATTCGGATATTCGGATATTCGGATATTCGGATATTCGGATATTCGGATATTCGGATATTCGGATATTCGGATATTCGGATATTCGGATATTCGGATATTCGGATATTCGGATATTCGGATATTCAGGTATTCAGGTATTCAGGTATTCAGGTATTCAGGTATTCAGGTATTCAGGTATTCAGGTATTCAGGTATTCAGGTATTCAGGTATTCAGGTATTCAGGTATCAGGTGTTCAGGTATTCAGGTATTCAGGTATTCAGGTATTCAGGTATTCAGGTATTCAGATATTCAGATATTCAGATATTCAGATATTCAGATATTCAGATATTCAGATATTCAGATATTCAGATATTCAGATATTCAGATATTCAGATATTCAGATATTCAGATATTCAGATATTCATTATATTCAGATATTCAGATATTCAATATTCAGATATTCAGATATTCCGATATTCAGATATTCCGATATTC
>NW_020536999.1:23686771-23774156 GCF_003426905.1 Ctenocephalides felis
ATATTTTGTCGACAACTTTCTCATATTTCTATCTTTCGCTATGTATCTTCCAAGAATCATAATCTCTTCTTCATACTGTTAATAAAATGCAGACATAAAATTTCCACGAATTAGTATTCCAAGCAAGTTATATTATCTAATCAAGAACCATAAGAACTTTCCTAAAGAACAGATAAGAAATCTTCGTTGGAGTCGATTTGAGTCGACCTTGAGGTTTTGGCAGAAGCAATTCAGTCTCTTTGTGTTCGTTAGAATATATTGGATAGACAGGGATCTGGAAGAATATGGACTAATAAATGAATATTGATTTGTTGTATTATTTTTCATGATAGTTATCAATTAGCGGAATTAATACGTGTGAGATACCCGAGTTAGGAATAACAGCAGATCGAAAATTAGTAGTACAAGTGATCAATACCAATTTCGCAAAACTTCATCTGTTTTAACCTACATCCCAAAAGTCGACAATAATTCTGGAAAAGGAATATTTTAGTCATTTTTAACTTCCCGAAAGAGAAGTTTATGTCTTCATAAAAAATCCGATTCGCTAATTTTATATATTTCGCCGTTTCAAGCCATTCTGATCGAATGAGACAAAATTTAGAAAAAGTATGTGTGTGTGTGCGTGTGCACGCACAGATTTTTTGCCGTAAATCGACGTTTTCTCAAAAACAGCTGGGCCGATTTAAAAAATTTAAAAGCCATTCGATGTATCTCGTTAAGACTAGCGTTTATCAACTTTGCGCGACGATCATCCAAGCCGTTTTTGTAAATAACAGAAAAGTGAAAAATGTTTTGACCACGTTTTAGCTCGCAATTCTGAATCGATTTTGAAAATTCAAAAACCTTTCGAAAGATATTAGTCGGGAATCGTGCTGATTAGTTTTTGGTAAAGATCGGCCGAGCCGTTTTCTTGTAATAAAGTTTAAAAAAAATCGACGATTTTTATGATTTTTTTGACGGTAGATATCATAGTCTTCTAGATCATACTAAAATATTACCGCCCTACGAAAACTCGTTTAGCTTTAAAGATTCGTCAAAGTTTGCAAAATTGGTATCGTTTTTTTGGCATTTGTCAAAATTAGACTTTTCATCGACGTTTGCTCAAAAACGCCTGAACCGATTTCAGAAATTTAAAAGCCATTCGATGTATCACAAACAATGAGAACCATAGTTTGTCAGTTTTGTGAGATGATCTACCGAGCCGTTTCTTTGTAATTTGAAAAGAGTGTTAAACTTTTCGTCCACATTTAAGCTCATTCTACCGAATCGATTTTAAAAAATCCAGAACTGTTCGAAAGATATTAGTTGTGAATAATACTGATTAGTTTTAGGTGAAAATCTACCAAGCCGTTTTCTTGTAATTCACTGTTGAAAAAAAATTTTAAGCCGATTTTTATGAAACTTTCCTTGGCGATGTCTATCATGGTCTTATAGAACTTACTGAAATATCACGGCCTTACGACAAGTAGTTTAATTTTGAAAAATCATCAGGTTTTAGAAAATGAGTAGTTTTGTTGACGTTTGTTAAAATTAAAATTAGACGATTTACTTGGTATAACGTTAGAGTACTTGGTATTAATAAACCATTGAAGAACTACGGAAACTGGTTCAAATATAAAAATCGAAAATTTGCTTTTAGACAATACTCCGAGTTAACGTGTTCGTTCGTTTTCAATTATGTGTAATAAATTCACTCGGAATACTTCTAATCACTCATAAATTAATTTGTTTATTATTGATTAAGTCGATTATTTACACATATCGGGAAGTTCATGTAACTTGCCTCAAGGCTAAATACCAATACCATCTAGTTACAGCATAGCATGACTGCCAATCTGGTAAAATATTCCAAAACAATTCAAGTTAAAATAAGTTATGATACCAATTTTCTACTCGGCAATGGTAATTTCTAGGAAAATTTTTGTTCCCCAGGATATGATCATTTTAACAAAGTCAAATACGAATAGATCTAGTCTACATCTAGCAATCTAGTAACTACACCTTCGCAATATCCAACCCCTACCAGCTTGTTTACTAATCTACCCTCCGGCAGTTCGTCACCAGAGTTGACATACAATGTAATAAAGTTATCGATCTTACAATAGGCCGGTCACCGGGGCAACACGTTCTCACTTGCCGCCTTGCCGCCAGTATTTGTGTGTGTAGGTGTGTGTTTGTGTGTTTGATAAGAAGACATGTTCGCCAAATTCAAAACGAGGACAAATGATAAGAGAATAGAAGAACAGGGGAGGAGAACAATGATGGTTTTGTTTACGCAAAAAGGGACGACAGTCACCCAAGAGAGAAAGGGCATGTAAGATTTCATATGAGAATACGTAGAAGGTATATTAGGGATTAGGTCGTGACAACAATGGTGATTGTTATCCACAGCTTGTCCAAAATTTCTGCAGAAACAATTAATAAATGTACGGGGGCTACAGAATAATCGTTCTTGATTGGCAAAACAAAGAGCCAACAAAAGTATCATCAAGGATTTTTGTCATTCGTACGAATTTAGCACCATAATCATAACCATATCTTACCATATATGAACAGTATTGCTGATTTCACCTATTGGAGTGATTCTCCAACTATGGATATAATATTTGTCACAATAATTTATATGTGTTTGTATATGAGTGAGTATATGATATAAGCAAAATAGCTCAAACAATTGTACTGTATTCTGATGATATTGAAAATCAAAAATTAAACTAATTGGTATTGGTATTTTGCCTTGAGGCAAGTCACATGAACTTCCCCATTTGTGTAAATAATCGACTTAATTCATGATAGATAAATTCATTTTTGAGTAGTTAAAAGTATTCGAAGTGGATTTATTATACATTATTGAAAATCGAACACGTCAACGAGATCGAGTATTTTTAAAAAGCAAATTTTCAATAATCAATAATTTTTATAATTGAGCCAGTTTTTTGTGGGACTTTAATTGTTTAGTATATTCATTAAGACCAAGTACTCTATCGTCATACCAAGTAAATCGTCTCATTTTAATTTTAACAAACGTAAAAAAAACTACTCATTTTCTCAGACTTTGATGAATTTTTAAAATTAAACTACTTGTTGTAAGTCCGTAATATTTCAGTAAGTTCTATAAGACCATGATATATATCCCCAAAAAATTTCCATAAAAATCAGCTTAATTTTTTTTTTCAACAGTTAATTACAAGAAAACGGCTCGGTCGATTTTCACCTAAAATAATCAGTATCATTCCCAACTAATATCTTTCGAACAGTTTTTGATTTTTTGAAATCGATTCGGTAGTAAGAGTTTAAATGTGGACAAAAAGTTTAACACTTTATTCCAAATTACAAAGAAACGGCTCGGCAGATCGTCGTACAAAACTATCGACAAACGATAATCAATAGTCCTTATTGAGATACATAAAGTGGCTTTTAAATTTCTGAAACCGGTTCAGGCGTTTTTGAGAAAACGTCGATCAAAGGTCTAATTTTGATAAATGCCAGAAAACGATACTAATTTTTGCAAACTTTGACGAATTTTTAAAATTAAACGACTTATAGGTCGGTAATATTTTAGTATGATCTATAAGACTATGGTGTCTACAGTCAAAAAAAAAATCATAAAAATCGTTGAGAAAAATTTGTTAACACTTTATTACAAGAAAACGGCTCTGCCGATCTTTACGAAAAACCAATTAGTACGATTCCCAACCAATATCTTTCGAATGGGTTTTAAATTTCCAAAATCGATTCAGAATTGTAGGCTAAAACGTGGACACCAAATTTTTCACTTTTCGGGACAAAGGGCAAATCGGACAGAAGGCAATCCAGCAAAAACCTTTTGCGTTGAATTTCATGAAAACCAAATCAGATAACGAAACCCGAACTGACCGACAGACCTTTCCTTTTGCATTATGAATTAGGTAAACAAACCGAAGACGAAAATTAAAGACGTACACGGAATACGAAACAGGCCCTCCGGCAACTTGGGATACTTCAAAATCTGGAAATAGATATAGAATTCATCCACGAGCAATGAGGGGGCATTTATTTATTGCAAAATTAATAACTTTTGATCTGTTTAAGGCATATGGTCAATGACTTCTAATAATATATCTTCCCGGTGTATTAATAAATTGATGATGAAAATGACCTTGACGGGTCATAATTTTAATAGTAAATACTTCTATAAATCTCTTTTATAATCTCTTTATTAACTATATAGCAATATGAGTCTATAGCAATATGAGTCTATAGCAATATGGTAAATCTTTATTAATTAGAAAATTTTCTTTTCTTTATTAATTAGAAAATTGATCAGAGCAGAATCATATGTATAATTTGCAAATCGTTATAACTCGGTATACTTTAAAATGACCCTTGAAATTATTAAGTATATTACTATAGCAATAATTAAAAATAATTTCGAATTACTAGTGTAAGATATTATCTAATTATCCCGAAAAGTAGAAAGTGATACAATTATGAAAATCTCGTCTTATCTCGTCTCATAAAAGGCAATTTTCTCGCCAATTGGAAAAGTACGCGCAAAGTAAAGAAACTCGTGTTCTCTATACTACGAATATTGTTTATTATGACAATAGTAATAACACTATGTGTGATTATATTGATCATTTACAAAAACGTAGATGTTATTTCAGTATTTATAATAAAAAAAGGAAAAAAGTTAAGAATTATAATTTTGTCATTTCGAACATTGAGCAAACAAAAACGAGATCTGATCTGACACTTGAACTTTTTGTTTTTGAGCTGACACTATGATGAGCTTCAAATAATGAACATCTGTCAAGTTAAAATGCGACGTGTGTTGACAGGTCGCTACAGATCACTCCGCCCTAATGAAAAAGATTGTTTCGTATCTCTGACTGCCATTCTTGAACTTCCTTGTAAATTTCTTTTGGTTGAGATTGTGTGATAAATTTTATTTGTTTGTGGCCGTGGCCGTTTTGAATGCCGTGTTGGCTTGTTGAGTTTGTTGATTGCTTACGTGGCCCTTCGCTGGTGAGTTAGCGGTTGAGTAGATGTGGCCCTTCGCTGGTGAGTTAGCGGCTGAGTATATTTGACACTTCGCTGGTGAGTTAGCGGTTGAGTGTATGTGGCCCTTCGCTGGTGAGTTAGCGGTTGATTGTATGTGGCCCTTCGCTGGTGAGTTAGCGGTTGATTGTTTGTGGCCCTTCGCTGATGAGTTAGCGGTTGAGTGTATGTGGCCCTTCGCTGGTGAGTTAGCGGTTGAGTGTTTGTGGCGGTTGCCAAATTGTTTGCTGACGCTCCCTGTCCTCTGCCGTGGTGCTTATAATCGACTCATTTTCCAGGATAATGAGGGATTTATTGAGCACGTGTTGTTGTTTTCGATGTGCGTGGCCGGAGTCTCAGTTGTAGGATTAGAATGTTCTTAGAGTTATGGCGGTTGTGAGCCATTTATATTCATTATTTATTTTTAAAAATTCTTTTCTTAATAATTCATGAGACTTCAATTTATTTTTTTATTTCTAAATTTGTTACTTCTAAATGTGTCTTGATCTTCTTACCTTCTTTCCTTCTATATGCGTGCTATTAATTCACGTTCGCGGTCACCACTAAAGAAACTCGTGTTCTCTATACTACGAATATTGTTTATTATGACAATAGTAATAACACTATGTGTGATTATATTGATCATTTACAAAAACGTAGATGTTATTTCAGTATTTATAATAAAAAAAGGAAAAAAGTTAAGAATTATAATTTTGTCATTTCGAACATTGAGCAAACAAAAACGAGATCTGATCTGACACTTGAACTTTTTGTTTTTGAGCTGACACTATGATGAGCTTCAAATAATGAACATCTGTCAAGTTAAAATGCGACGTGTGTTGACAGGTCGCTACAAAAGCATAAAGAAATCTAATTAAAACATCGGCAGTCGTTTTATTCTGACAAAAGAGAATGCTTTTATACACTGGAATGAATTATTTAATATTTTCTCAAACGATTAACGCGGCTGCTTTTCATTTCTTGCGATTTATTTTACAAAAGCCTCTTTCTTTTGTCGCCGTCGTCGCAAAATTGCTCGCAGTGTTATTTTATTTTTGTTAATTTGTTTACACGCCTCTTGAAAAGGAATTCGAGTGGAATGTTTTCGATTTTAGAAGTACTTAAGGAATGGAATTAGATAATTTGTTGCCATTGAAGATTATATAAGAAATTGTCGAACGAAACCTCAGAATTTTTTACGGACACATGGCATTTACTATAAGACTATAATAGAGTCGTTTCTTGTTAGACATACCTTTAAACTAATCAGTCGTCAGCTAATTTGTCAAAAATTTTATGTAAATTCTACTAACCATTTGAAAGTTATAAACGAGATTCAAATCATTATGGGTATAGTATAGTCCCAAGGCAGGATCGTGGGCTGAGTTAAATTTCAACTCGATTCAATGAAGAATAGTGTAAATGATTTTCCATGGCTATTTCACCCCGCAGTACCCAAAATGGGATATTTTCAATTGGAAACATAGTTTTGATCTAAAATGAACATCGCTACTGCTCGATATTATGTTGTCCAGAGCGGAGGTTCTAACCGTCCACAAGAGATGGTGCACTTGTGCAGTTACTCCTAGGTTCCACGCTAGATATGTTATTCCATGTGCAATTTTTAAGAGTTTAAAGTTGTTTTTACCTTAACATTATGATCGTAGATAATATTGAAAACTATTTAAATTTATACAAATCTGCAAAATATTTCATTTATTTCAATCAAACAATTTCAGAACTTAAATAAATGCCGATAGGGCGCTGAAAATGTCTATATTAAAAGCGTTTATAGAGTATACCCAGTAGCGTAGGACTTTCCGTAGTGTAAGTTATAGTAATTGCAAAAGTATCGAAAATGAAATTTTTTTATATATCTTTACGTTTCGGACGTTTCTGAACATTTTGGCATACCTTAGAAAAACTGGATGTGTGTGTGTGTGTGTGTGCGGATACAAAATTTTCGTCGATGATTTTGGGAACACTGTTGAATTCAATAAACATTCGATTCCTATTGATAAGGAGACGTGCTGAATAATTTTTGGCAAAGGCAAGTCTAGCTGTTTCGAAGATACGGGGCCAAAACTACCAAAAACCATAACTCATTTTTCAAAAGAACGGAGCGTCCGATTTTAATAATTCAAAAAACATTTTACTTGCATTGCAAGATGAAGAATTGATTAAATTTTTAGAAAAGCAGGTCCAGCGGTTTCGGAGATCTAGTAAAAAAGTTAGAAAAAATGCCATTTGGCGGTCAAAAATGATCATTAGACATAGGCATATCAAATTATCCGATATTTTATAGAGATTTGAATGATACGTATAAATTTTGTTTACATTTCTATGGGTTCCGTAACATCGTTTATCCGTTAGACGGCGACGCGGCGCTAACGCGCTTCAATATTTCGTCTCTATGCAGCTAAAGCAATGCGATTGCTTTGAATAAATGTTCAAAATTTCTAAGATATTTCAAAATGAAGAAAACATTTGTTTTCAGAGTCATTTTTTCCAAAAAAGTCAATTTTTTTCAAAAATTTAAAATTTATCAATAATCTGTTTTTATCAAAGTTTAAAAAAAAATGATTCTAAAAAAAAAATGGTACGGGAAGTTCCATCAATTTGCCTTAAGACAAAAAATGCAAAAAACTGAAAGCATAAATACAGTACCAGGAAGTATGGTAGAAGTAGTTTGCAAAGGAAAATTCATAAGAGTGCAAAAAAGTGATTATTGGTAATATTAGTAATGGGAATAATGATCAAGAGAGAGAAAGGAAATCATCGATTTGTGGTGCTCTCCTACCATGGACCTGCCTTCTGGCAGATAACTATTTATTAATATACAGTATTAATCAAACCTGTCAAATAATCTATTTATATCAGATGAAATGTGTAAAAGTTACATCATATATGATGAAGAAATGTATAAACAATCTAACAGCTGCCTAAAATACAAATATACACCCCTGTACATGATAAATATGCATATATTCGTTTGTAATATGAACCTTCAATATTTTTTCCAATTTCCAACAACCTCAATTGAAAACGTAAAGTGCAATGCAGTTAGAATATTATTTTTCAAAATATATTGTACTCGTTTGAGCATTATCCAATTTCGAAGCCATCAAGCGCGCGCACATGGAGTATTGACAGCATAAAGATGAAATTTTATAAATAATAAAATTCCATACATTTTTGATATCGGGCAACGTTTTTGTATCATTGAAGAACAAGGTGAAATTTCCATGGGTCGAAAATTGTAAATATAAACATAAACTTGTCTTTAAACACGGGATGAGAAATAGTTTTTGGACTATGCGTGATAAATTGTATTATGAAATTTATTTATGATTTCAAGGTACTGTATGATATTGGATTAGGTAGACTAAATTGTAGAGTGTTCATTTATGTTCATATTTGTCAATTATTGTACCTATAATTGACTTACTCGCGGGTAAGTCTAAAATGAACCTAAATCAGAGATCCTGATGTGGATTTCACTTCGACAAACTTTATATCATTCAGTAGTGACATCGGTTTTCGCTTGGAAATAAAAATAGAAATTTGTTTCCATGTGAAAATAGCACTCATTCGGCATTGCTGCACCAATAAAAATATTGGTCTTATTATAAAAATCGTAATAATAAAATCCATCACAAAGAGATGTGACAACTGTTTGGGTTGCCATCTGCAAAAACGATGTAGTTTTAAGTCAAAATATCCCAACAACTTACATGACTTTTAAGTTCGGACTATTGTTCAAAACAATAATGTAAATAAAATCTATCTATTATTAACAGAGGAAGTCACATCGAGTGCTCGTTTTTTTTAATTACAATTTTCCTTACAACTGTTAAATTATTTAACATCTAGCAATAATAATAAATAATAACATAAATTTAAATAGATAAGAGTACAAAGGATAGAATTTACATTAAAATGATATCCGTAGTATGATGATTTAACATAAAATAAAAGCAAATATTAATAAAAATAAAATTAATAAATAAAATATCTGAATAATAAAATAATACTAGAAAAACAATAAAGTGGAATTAAAACAATTAATTGCTCGTGAATTTATTGCTCAATTTCTAGTCACTATTTTAAGTATACCTAGTTGCTGCAGGTCATTATAATGTCGCACAAGCAGCATTTAATTTAGCATAAATTCCTCAAATTTTCCATTTACTTTGGACGTACAGTTTGAAAGTTACAAGAGATATAATAAATAAGTGCATAAGTGAGGACAAGTCAACCCCGAGACCTTTTTCGACAAGTCGATCAATCTTACTGTCAATTATAATTTTGACGACAATATGGTGCGATGGTGTTATGGTGACATTGTAAACATTTCAATCGACTTAAGTGTATTTCAATATAATCTACATAACAGCATAATATGGGGGCAAATATATTACTATGTTATATATATATATATATATATATATATATATATCATCCCAGTATATAATATATCACACTGAGAATCCATCATTCCCTATAAAAAGAATTTCGTAGGAGTAATAAGAAGCACATATGTGCTAATATGGGATATTTCACATTTATTTATTACATCACTTTTAACTTTTAAATCGTACGACGTAGAAAATAAATAAATTTATATGAAATTAAATTATATATAGCATTGTCTAGCATTATAGTATCCTAAAGCAATTCGGTACACTTCAAAATGGTATTGAAAATGATTCTGAGCGTTGCGTTTTTTTCATCAATGGATTTTGGATTTGCAACTAGTTATAGCATTCATTTATAATATCTCAACTTATACAAAATATATATTCAAAATTATATTTCATATATTATCTCCTAATATCATAATTGCAGAAACCTAAGAAATCTAAGTAATAATCTACACGCTAATAGCTGATCCAAATAATATCCAAAAGATCCACAGATACAATTATTTTTCAAGTCCTTTGCGATTCCTAAACTATTCGATCAATATAAATGAGTATTTAGCAAATTATTATTATATTATATAAATAATATACAAAAATATATCGATATTTTTTAAAATTTCCCTAGAAAATATAGCTATGTTCTAATCGCACCAACACTGATCAATTTACCAATCCATCTATGTATTTATTAAAACTCTTATAACTTTAGAACGGTTCGACCAAATTAAATGAAATATTTGGCAAATTCGTACAAAATTAAATTATCTGCAATATTGTCCAACATTATAACGACCTGCAGTAACTCGGTATACTTATATAATATAATTAATATAACTTAATGTCGCACCAGAACGCTTTGGCAAAGTTTATATTAGTAAAGTGGTGCTGTGAATTATTTGAAGTTTATACAAATGTTTACAAATTCTGTATAAATTTAAGCTTTTATAGATTATATATATATATATATATATATATATATATTGTGCTTTAAGTAATCAAATATTGTGTGACTGACATCTAACAATCGAAATACAATTTGGCAATTTTTGGCATTCAATAAGTTTTGAAATAATGTAATTTATAATCCCATATATATATATATATATATATATATATATATATATATAATGATTTTATCAAATTTCTTGACATATTGCTTTTGCTTTTGATTTCGCTTTTGTAACATCATAAAAGAGAATAATATCCTGATTATATTCCTGTCCCTATGGTTGAAAGTAAATAGATTTATTAAGATGGATGACGATGTCTAGAAAGTCTTCGCTAAGTACAGTCTACAAAAAATAACATTTCCAGAAGAAAAAAATATAAAAAATCAATTATGTTACAGAAGAACTCAATTCTAAAATAATTCAATATTTTTCTACATTCTTAAATAAAGTTATTTTATATTTTTTCTTGTAATGAAATTTTCGTATCATATTTTTGTGTAATAGGAACTTCATAAATAATTCACTACATTAAATATTTTAATAATTAATTTTTATAAGTGCAAATCACTATAGTATCTTGAGCTCTAAAAATAATTTAATTTTGTATATATTACTCAAATATTTTATTCAAATTACTTGAAAAATTATAATACTAATACAACATATCGTATATTTTTCTAATTTTCAAACTAATAAATGAATAACCTGGTTTATTTAATTTTGTACAATATGTCAAAAATCCATTGAAATTAGACAAACCTTTTAAATTTCCCAAAAAATACAATAAATAAAACCATTTGAAAATTTGTATTATTTTAACCCCAAAATTGAAAATAATTAAAATATCATAAAAAGCTCTCTCAATTACTTTTCTTTCATAGTAACTAAGGTTGGTAAATTAGTCATTGGGCGCTCCAGTGACTTGGGGTTTCTAGCACTTTGGGGAAGCCCCTTTTGGAAACAAATCTGACACAATGCAAAACTCTGGAGAAGTCCGTCTCCTTGTTGGAAATGATTTAGTGGCCTCCAGGAAGATTTATTACTAGGGACCAGAGATGAAGACATTATATACATATATATATATATATATATATATATATATATATATATATATATATATATTTATTTATAATGTGTGTGTTTGTATGTATATACACTTAAGAGGGTACAGATGTCTTCTGTTTTAAAATTGAACCACTTCATCATTCTCCCCAAGACCATGATGGTGGCCGTACAAATTTTCAAGAACAACATTTTTAAAAATCAAGAAATAATATTTGATACACAGTAAAATGTGTAAATCTAAGCACTATGCATGTTATTAACTTTACAATATGAATATGATTAGTTTACCACCATAGCAAAAACTTATTGTTATTCCCAAGAGTCACCTCTCTAAAATACAACCCTGTGTCAGTTTCTAAAGAAGAGTCAGATTATCTGAAAACGGGCATTAATAATATAGATATCACACTTCGTGCACACACAGATCCACTTTTTCCGATGAAAAACTGTCTTTGGCTCCACAAAGACACCACCACATCGTCTGTGAGAAGAAAATTTTTACGATTCACGAGATAAAAGTTTTTGGCGGAGCTGGGTAATGAATTATAAGCCTATTTTCAGTTGCTATTTTAAAGTATACAGAGTTAAAGTAAAGTAATATAAGGACAGTGGTATAAAAAATATAAGAATTTGCAAAAAAATTGAAATTGATGAACATAAATACTTTGCATCAATTACAGGTTATTTGTCTATTTTCAATTATTTTTTTGGAGTATACCGAGTTGAAGTGAGCAAGATATTGTTAGACAATAATTTGAAATAGTTGATTTGGTATAAATTTATACATATCTACACTTAATAGATGAACAAGAGATATAAAAAGTAGATGCACTAATCGGTAGAAAAATACAGGACTACGCTTTAAACGCGTTTAATTTTCTAGTATCGATATTGTCTTTGAAGTTTACCGAGTTGCTGCAGGGCACAATATGGCTAGATAATATTATAAACTAGTAAATTTTGCATAAATTTGTAATATTCATTGCAATAATTAACTTGCCAAGGAAGAAGCTTATATTTTGCCAGTCGTGCTAATTTTTTGATTCCTCAATGTTTCTACTCATTCTGAATCGTTTAAGACCAGCATTAGCTAATTCGTTAATTAGTTAATTATAGAATCAAGCTTTTTTACTATTTTTCTAAAACTTCTGCAACCCACTTCTTCTTCATAACTTGATAGCAAAGTCGTTATATAAGGATTAAGGCGATGGCTGCTTTTGAATCTTTTGCCGTCTACCTTAGAATAGTGTCGTTTAAAAATTCTATATTTCACTTGTTTTAGACATAATGGTGGTGGATATTTTTACCCGTGGACCTTTAAGCCCTACTCTAACCTATTACATATATTACAAATTTGTAGAAAAATAAAATAGAAATTTTTTCGTCACCAATTCTACACTTAATAAATTTTTGGCACAGAATTCTCTCGAGCGTATAATAATATCAGACACAAATATATATATATATATATATATATATATATACATTTTTTTATTTTCCTCTTCTCTCGATCTCTATTTGTCTTTTTCTACTTTCCTCTTCGTTTCCGGCTTTCCAATCCTCCCCCTCCTCCTCCTCATTCTCATCCTCCGTTTCCTCTTCGGTGTCAGGAAGTAGTGAGTTTCAGTGATAAACGGGCTCGAATTCTTTCAAATTAGTTTTCTTCCGAGGATGATGAGGATGAGGATGAGGATGAGGATGAGGACGAAGAGGAGCAAGGAAGGAATCATTTTGATTTTTTGGCATGAAATCCAACAGTGCGAGAAATATATAAAAATATTGCGGAAATTGTGTCACGAGAACACATTTTTGTGCCAAGTGCTCTCGGACTTTCTGGGAGTATATGGTTTGATTTATAGATGGAATAAATATGGGAATAAATTTTGTGTTTACATGTTATATTATACAAATATTATTTTTTTATTTTAATTAAATCTGATGTTTTTATTATAATTGTGGCTCGCTCGTGGCTACAATGACTGGTCCTGATTCAGGGTCCGGGTTTGCTTCCACTTCAAGCAACTTATTGTCAAGCAGTAGACACAACGTTTTTTATTTGGTAATATAGATAGCAATATGTTGTCAGGAAATTATAGCCCGGATCTGTACCAAGCCCGGATCTGTACCAATAAATATTTGCCATTTTACAAAAATTCTAATATAATTCGTCACACAAAGATAGGACAACTGAACAGGTTGGCATCACCTGTAGAACCGAGTGGTTTTGGGTCAAGTTAGCAAAACTTATCGGACTCATAGGTTCTAATTGATAACAACTCAATAAATAAACAAGTTAAACTGTAGGATTTGAAAAAGTAATTTCAAAAATTTCTGACCAATGTCAGAGGATCTGAAAATTGACAGATTATGTAACATAAATTTAGTTTTCATATAAGTAGTTTTCATATAAGCTTGGATGATTCTCGAAGCGGCTTTTGTAATTGTCTGAATGTATTCGTATTTCATTGTAGACACCCGATTTGGTACTCTACAAACTTTTATGCGTTCAAAATTTCAAACATATTAATTAGAAATCGTGTTGAATAATATTTGGCAAAGATCTTCCTGCGCGCATTTTTGTATTTATAGGATGAAAAAGGGCATTTTTAGCGTTTTTACAGAGTAATAAATATAGGTACTTGTGGTTAAATTATGAAACTCTATTGTGCAAACTTTTAGGACGTACAAGCACTCGCTCTGCTCTATCTTCAATACAATTACAGATATACTGATTTTGTTGGAAAGACCTCCAATGGAAATCGCAGAGCTTATGTTTTAGTTAATGCAAAAACTTAATTTTTGCTTGTTGGAAATTTCATTTAAATAGCCCCAATTCTGAAGGCTTATTTATTAAGCCAATTAATTACAAGTATAAAACCATAAATCTACTCTGTAAAATCGACATAGATAATATAAAAATGTAAAACTGAATTCTTGTATTTTTCTATTCCTGTACGTGTACGCATTATGAATTGTCCTTTATTCCTTGTATTCCGCAGATGTGACCATAATCTCTTTTCCGCAGACACCTTTTAAACAATTTTTCACCATCCTGACTTATTACACCATTAGTAGAGAAGCAGATTCCCCAAATCCCGATGTCACATAAAGATAAAAGATAAAAATAAAAAAGATAAAAATGAAAAAGTATAAATTTCTTCGAAAATATAAGACATAATCCATTTCCTCAACAATACTACGTGCAGCGTCGCAGTTAAGCAGTATTTATTGCGTAATAACAAGAAGAAGAAGAAGAAAAGAAATTTTTCCGAGTAGGAAAAGTGGAAAAAGGACTCCTAAGACATGTTCGCATAATAAAAGATATATGTCGCCGGATCCGAAAACTATTTTATACGCGAAACAATTGCAGCAGTAACAGTCATCCTGAACTATGGCCAGGATTAAGTGCGAAAGAGGGAAAAGAAGCATTTTGGACAATAATCAGGACGTATCCTATGCATTTGGCACTGATTCCGGATATTTTATAATGCACAATGTGCCGTACAACAATTCAAACTACTTAAGAACCAGAGGAAATGTTTTTAATAACTATATTTTTCGTAACTTTTAAACTACTTATGTAATTTTTAGTAATGTAACACAACAAATTTATTTATACTCAAATAACCTATAACATTTCCTAATACTGAGCACTATCATTGAAAGGCAAAGAAAACTAGACCGGACCCATTATGCAAGAGGAGTAGAATTTACTTTTCCTGAATCAAGTTAGAGTTTAACTCAGCACATTGACCTGCCAGTACTACCCATTGTTTTTATAGGCGATGAAATATGAAAAACAGCAACTATTGGAGTGAAAATAGCTCTTCCTCGATATTAGAGATTTTCTATAATATAATTCATCAAACTGAAATAAACCCGATTGGGTTGCCATCGACTAAACCTTGTAATTACAAAAAATCATCACAATAGCTCATAGGGTTATAATTTATTATTATATAAATATTAAAAAATAGCCATATTCTATCTCGATTATTTATGCAAGTTCAATGTTCATCCATATCAGTTTTGAAGCATAACGAGTTGATCCTGTTGTCTTAGAACAACTTAGAAGCAATCCAATTTTGTTCTACCAAATATGCCATTGCACCAAAGACTTAAAATTTTAAAATAAACGTGGTTCCCGGTAGACAAACTTCAAGTAGTTATACTATAAATAGTACATTTGGTCTTTTAAACCTATCAAACCCATTCTCGACCATCACCTCTACCTTTCCCTATTCTCGACAATGTAGAAACCCATTTTATTTCAGCTGTCGGACGTCGTAAAGTCCATCTCTTAAAAAAAGTTTCGTTTGCTTTTAAGTGTCCATGTCCGAGGAAAGACTTGCCGTGTCTTAAAAAGTTCGTCTTTGGAAAGTACCAGAGATTTTAAACACCAGATGATGAAAATGGTCCTAATCATTTTCTATTCGATTCGTTAATTTAATTCCATCAACTTTATAAAACATTATGAATTTTATGGGTCGTTATTACTAGAATAACGACTCGCGTTGAAATATATGATCAATTTTACCATCTCATTGATTTCATCTTATTCTTTCTTGTTATTTTTTTTGTTAAATAATTTTAATTTTGAGCGACTTCTAATATTAATGAATTTTAATAATTTAATGATTTGAATGGTTTTTATAATTTCAATAAAATTTAAAATTATATTTCTATTTTATCATTTGACTGAATTTTATAAATTTTCTAATCATTATAAACTTATGAAATATAATTTATTAATTTTGTAGATTTAATTAATTTCATCAATTTAACCATTTTATAAATTTTAAAATTTAAAATGTTATTTTATAAATTTAATCATTATAAAATATTAAATTTACTTCACAATTTTTTCATATAAATCAGCAAATTCATCAATTTGATCATTTTGATGAATTTAAATGAATTTTATCGTTCTAATGAAATTGAACAAGATTGTCAGAAAGAAAAAGATTATCAGAAGAACAAGATTAGAAGATTATCCTTCTAATAAATATAAACAACCATATCTTCGGTAAATAAATGAATAAATATATAAATCAACCAATTTCCATTATTAATTTTGAGAATCTTTCAAATTCCATCGTTCCTGTCCCTCCTGTGTCCATTACATTCTTGTCCGGAACTGATCGCAAATCTTTAGCAGGATGCCTTCCAGGATTCTAAATCCTTTCTCGTCACGAAAGTGAAATAGAACTTACGAGTCCTGGATATAATGGAAGAGAAATCTATTGCTCCTAGCTAGATTTAGATATTTTTACCAAAACTAAGTACTAATATCGATTCTTAAATTTATTTGCTCAGAATCTTTCAAAGAAGTGAGGCAAGGATGGTACATGGAATAGGTGGATAATCAATTTTCGATTTTGGCAATAAGACCCAATATCATAAGCCCGTGGTTTCCAATCTGTGAGACGCAATCACTCAGGGAGGAGCAAGATTGTTGCAAAGAAATCGCCATTTCTAAAATAATATTTTTTAACTTTCTGTAGGGCAAGTTGTAGTAATCGCAAAAAAGTCGAAAATGAAAATTTTCATATATCTTTACGTTTCAGATGTTTCTGAACATTTTGGCATACCTTATTTAAAAAAAAATAGATGTGTATGTGTGCGGATAAAAATCATCGTCAACGATTTTTGCAAACGCGGATCAACCGATTTCAATAATTTAAAAAACATTCGATTCCAATTCATAAGGAGACGTGCTGATTAGTTTTTAGCAGAGGCAGGTCTAGCCATTTTGGAGACATCGGGCAAAAAGTGCCAAAAAAGGTATTTCAGTTTTTGAAATAACGGAGCGTTAGATTTAAATAAATAAAAAACATTTTACTTGTATTGACGAAATGAACAACTAGTAAAATTTTGGTAAAAGCAGAGTTAGGGTCTCATAAAATCTAATAAAAAAGTAGAAAATAATGCCAAAAATATCATTTTGTTTAAAAAATTTCAAAATTTCTCAAAAATCTAATTTTTCAAGGTTTTGCAAAGTTTCTTTGAATAAGCAATTTGCCTTGAGGCATACACCACTAGTATATTATTACATAATATTCTATATTAATTTGAAAACTGATAAATTATTATTTCAGTTGAGTATTTATAAAATTGTCTGTCAGAAGACTGTCAGAAAATTTAAGATCAAACGGGTGGGATGGTGGTGTATACGAAAAGGTTGGAAACCACTGCCATAAGCATCGACACTGAGAATGTCGAAAAGATGAAGATACGGAACCACAACAAGTGCTAAATAAATTTTCGTTTTTCAATTGCGATTTTTGAGTATGCCGAGTTGTTGTAGAGTGTTATAATATTAGAAAATAATTTACATTATTTAATTTTAGATAAATTTGTTTAATGCACCATTTGCATCAAATGCACAGTTTAGATTTTATAAGAGATAACGTAAGAAAATGCAATGCAGCTCGATTTTGAAGCTTATATAGTTATTATTGAGTAGCGCAATTTTAGTTTATTGAATTATTGAAATATTATATAGATTATTTAATTTTAAACTTATTTGCAAAACATTGCTTTCAATTTAGACGTTTTTTATATAAATTACAAAGGATGTAATAAATAAATGTAACTCAACTACCGAATAGTGCAACTGTGTTAATATACCTATTAAACGTTAAAAATGTCCAGTTTTACATTTAAATTAAAACTGTTGTCGCCGATAAATGTGCGCAATATTCACAAGCTATATGAATTACCTCATTTTTTATCCGTTTTTTCCACCTTTCTTATTTCCGAGGGTGACTAAAAGCTGTGACATGCTTTATTATAGGAATGCCCTGCATTTTTATATAAAGTACCACTGGAATTGAGTCGGACGGGGGTGGATTTTATTATTACTCATACTCACGAATACATGGACAGGTATTTATATATATATATATATATATATATATATATATACTAGCTGACCCGGCAAACATTGTTAATAATGTATGTAATGTATGTAATGTATATTCTAATCAATTTCTAGAGATATTCCGAGATTCAGATATTCAAATATTCGGATATTCGGATATTCGGATATTCGGATATTCGGATATTCGTATATTCGGATATTCGGATATTCGGATATTCGTATATTCGTATATTCGTATATTCGTATATTCGTATATTCGTATATTCGTATATTCGGATATTCGGATATTCGTATATTCGTATATTCGTATATTCGTATATTCGGATATTCGTATATTCGGATATTCGGATATTCGAATATATTCGGATATTCGAATATATTCGCATATTCGCATATTCGCATATTCGCATATTCGGATATTCGGATATTCGGATATTCGGATATTCGGATATTCGGATATTCGGATATTCGGATATTCGGATATTCGGATATTCGGATATTCGGATATTCGGATATTCGGATATTCGGATATTCGGATATTCGGATATTCGGATATTCGGATATTCGGATATTCGGATATTCGGATATTCGGATATTCAGGTATTCAGGTATTCAGGTATTCAGGTATTCAGGTATTCAGGTATTCAGGTATTCAGGTATTCAGGTATTCAGGTATTCAGGTATTCAGGTATTCAGGTATTCAGGTGTTCAGGTGTTCAGGTGTTCAGGTGTTCAGGTATTCAGGTATTCAGGTATTCAGGTATTCAGGTATTCAGGTATTCAGATATTCAGATATTCAGATATTCAGATATTCAAATATTCAGATATTCAGATATTCAGATATTCAGATATTCAGATATTCAGATATTCAGATATTCAGATATTCAGATATTCAGATATTCAGATATTCAGATATTCAGATATTCAGATATTCAGATATTCAGATATTCCGATATTCAGATATTCCGATATTCCGATATTCCGACACTCCGACATTCCGATACTCCGATACTCCGATAGAGCTAAATGTATAAAAAATGGCCGTTTTTGAGAGAACTAAGCGTCCGATTTGAATGATTCAAAGAACTTTCTGCTTGTTTTAACAAAATAATTGCTTTTGGAAAAAAAAAATTGTCATATTTTTTTTTTCAATTTTTTTTTCTTGAAATTTTTAAGTTACGAAGTTTCAAGTAACATTCGATGAATTACCGAACAATTATCTGACTACGTTCAGTAAAATTGCCAGCTACTTCATCATTGTAGAAATGTATTTTTTTATGTCTTTCAAAATTTGTTATCTAGATCTTTTTACGGAGTGACTTGGAACGGCCAGGTGGCAAACACGTTTAATGTCTTATTTTAATTTAAAGGTATTTTACAAAATAATTATATTTTTAACTAATGCTAAGAAACTACCAACGGAAGAAAATACTTTTATTATTTATGGATTTTCAATGATTACTGCAATACAATCAAACTGAAAGTTTTATATACTTTCTATAGAAAACATGGTATAATCCAATCCAAGTTTTTTTGGTCTTTCGACTTATATTGTCGTAAATATTCACGTAGAACCTCCTACTAAAAGTAATTGAACACCATCTGTCTGACATTTCACGTATTAGCCACCGTCCATTGTTTTATTTAAATGACGCTTCTACAAAAACTTTCAAATTAAAAATGTAAAGTTTCTACGCGGATTTGAAATAATTTCTCACCTTTCTGACAAATTACTGATTAGCACGAATTTTTCAAGACTAAGACTGGCCAAATCGGTTTAGCCGTTTTCGAGTTTTACCGGATCATTTGATCGAGAGCTCTATTTTTATGTATAAGATATATATATATATATATATATATCTTTTACATTACCCTTATTTAATATGTAAGTAGATGAAAATCTACCTACATATTAAATAAGGGTAACAGGTACATTATCGTTCGTTGAACTCGTTGGCCCTTGAAATTGCGCACACAAAAAATAATAATTGACTTTTGATCCGAAACGAACAAAAAATATTATTTTTAATATTTTAAGAAGGATATATTTATTTTAGCCAGAAAATCAGATTTTCTTGATTTTTGTAAATAGCATATAAGCATACAAAATTATGTCATAGTGTGCAATCTTTGTGCTTGATAGGAGGAAATATTTTCAGCTTACATTAGACTAGTGAATAATCAATATATATTTAAAAAAATAATGCATAGAACTAGTTATTATATATAAAATTACTGTTAACTTAATTCGTAGGGTATGTTGCCGAATGAGCCGAAAATCAAAAATGAAAATTTTTGCGTATCTTCACGTTTCAGAGGTTTCTGAACATTTTGGCATACCTCAGAAAAAATGTATGTGTGTGTTTTGTGTGTGCGCATTTTTTCGTTCACGTTTTCGCCGATTGAATGGTTCAAAAAACATTCGATTCCTATTGATAGGGATATGTGCTGATTACTTTTTGGCACAGACAGGTCCAGTCTTTTCGGAGATACGGAGAAAAGAGTGCAAAAAATAGAAATCGAGTTTTGAGAGAACGGAGTATCCGATTTAAATAATCCAAAAAACATTCAATTTGTAATGATTGGGAGAAGAGGTGTTTAGTTTTTGGCAAAGGCAGGTCCAGCCATTTTGAAGATACAAGGCTAAATGCACAAAAAATGACAGTTTTTGAAAGAAGTAAGCATCCGATTTAAATGAATCAAAAAAACTATCTGTTTGTTTTGACAAAATAATTTCTTTTGGGAAAAAATTAAGGCACGATGACATACACCACTAATTTTATTATTTTTTTGTTATACTCGTATACATTTTAATTTCGTCAATTCAGGTATACAACAAGCACAAACACATCTAATTAAAATAATTAACTGACAAAAATAAACTACTGCATCCACAACAAATGATCGAAAAGTTATCATTAATATTTTATAATTACTGTGATAAATACACATATCTCTGAATTATTCAGATTAAGATTTTTTACGATGATCATATTAAGACATATCAATTTTCTACGGATATTGAATACTCTCAATAATATTTTACAACTACTGGTTGATATTTTTTAAACCATTTAAGAAATTGAAAATTATGTACTACTGGTAACTATGTCAACTTACAAGCAAGTTTCAAGAAAAACATATTTTTTTTAATGCAACATATTATCCAGTGATTTTGAATCGATCAAATTTGAAAAAAAACATATGATTGAGCAAATCCAAGGCAATCGGATAAGCTGTTTCGTTAGAATTTGCAAAAATGTGCAAAACTTTTGGTCAACATTTTATATATATTTTAAATAGATGAGTGCTAGTTACAATCTATCATCAGTCTTTTTCTGTAGAAGAAGATTTTTTTCTAGAATTTTGTTTTTTGGATACTTGTTCGGAAAAAAAACACACACACACACACACACACACATATATATATATATATATAATTTATAATATAATTATAAAAATTTATAACAATATATATATATATATATATATATATATATGAATTGTATATAATTTGCGCATTTTCCATAAACTTTCTCAATTTTCTTCAATCGATTTGTACAAAATCACATTGTATGATTATATATATATATATATATATATATATATATATATATATATGTATATATACATTTACCCAATATTCTATTAAATCCTATAAGGAAAAGTGAAAGAAAATACAATTCTTTTTTTCCTAATGTCCTGTCACAAGTCGATTTTCAATTTATAGACCGGGACCAGGAGTTTTTACAAACGATTTGTTCCTTTCGCATATTTCTCTTTCGTTTCAGATCAAAATGTCAGAAGTACATGTTCGAAATGAATGAGGGTAAGGTATTATTTAGGATAATAACAGAAATTGGCTGAGGAAACGAGAAAAAACAAGTGTGCCCTTGTAAAGGTCTGGTAAATATAAGAAATCGTATGAAAGAATAATATAACTTATATATTAAAATATATCCCATAACTGATCCTTAACATTTTTCCATGAATCCATCTGTGCGTCATTCTGCCAATTTTTCAGTTTCTTATGATAAATGGCAGCATCAAAAATTTATAACAAACTCGCATCAATAACCGCCGGATCGTCCGACCGCCGGTAGAAACAAAAGTTTCGGGTTTGCCGCCGCGATTTATGTGGCGACCGTGCACTTTGCCGCCGAAACTTGCGTCAAATCTGTCACGGTGTTAAATGTTGGAGGAGATGGTGACGATGGTTCTATCTATGGTGGTCAGAAGACATTTCGACTATTTATCTTAGAGTGTCACACCTGCGACTTATGGGATAAGAACGAATAATGGAGTCGAGCTGGAAGATGACATCTATTTTTTGGAAGATGCAGATCTATACTGATAATATTAGAAATATATAAAAATTATTCAGACACAAACAAAATTTGTAAATCTATTAACTTGATTTTATTTATTTTTATTTTCAGTTAGTAAGTAAATTAGAAAAAAATACATGATTGCATATTGATCGTTCTACAACTAGTTCCCAGAATCTACTCCACATCCTCTGATACCTCCAGGAACGACAATCCGCCCTCGTCCGCGGTTTCAATCTGTCGTTTGACACAAAACTTTTTAATGGATATAGTTGAAGCCATTTCGAAAAGTTTTAATAGCGTGCCTTCTTTTTATTTTGATTAAAAGCGATATTACAAGTTCCTAAACCGCCGGCCAGACCGCCAATAATAAACGTTAGCATTTTCTATACAGGGAAGCCGATGTTGATAATTTTCCAGGCAACTTTTCCCGAACTAATTTGATGGGCAGTTTGGGATCTTTGTATTAAATGACCATGTCGTGGTAATTATCTAAAGGGATTGTATTTTCAGCAGTTGCAATGAAAATTATATTGAATTTCATGAAGTAATTACTTTTATAGTAATAGCTTACAAAAATTGTATAGATTGTATGAGTTTCATAGTTTCATACATTTTTTTAAAAATTTAGATAAATTATATTTTTTTTAGTAATTTTAATGATTTTTTTTAAATAAAGAGTTTTTATAAATTTTGATAACTTCATAGATTTCATGAGTTAATAAATTACAAAGATTTAATAAATTTTTTAACGGTAATGGATTTTAAATGAACAATAAATTTCACGAACTTTGTAAGAACTAACTAGTAAATTTCATAGATTATATACTTTGAAAAAAAAATTGATGATTTTATAGATTTCATAATTTTAACTTCTCGTAAGGTAAGTCATAGTAATAGCAAAAAATCAAAAAAGAAAAATTTTACTTGTCTTTACGTTTCAGAGGTTCTGAACATTATGGCATACCTTAAAAATTAGAATTATGTATTGATGTATGTGTGTGCGAATACAAATTTTTGTCGATTTCGAGAAAGCGAGTCAACCGATTTCAATAATTAAAAAAAACATCAATTCGATTGAAATTTTTGGGAAGGCAGGTCTAGCGGTTTCGGAGCTTCAAAAAAAAGTGAAAGAAAATACATTTTGTGGACTAAAATGATCATTAGACACATCAAATTATCACGTATTTTATAGATATTCTATTATAACGAATTTTGTTTACTTTTCTATTGGGTCCTTACCAATTTTTATGCGTTATACTGCGACGCGGCGCTCACGCGTTTCGATATTTCGTTTCTACGCAGCTAACGTATCGTGATTGTTTTGAAAAAAAAAAATCAAAATTTCCAAAATATTTCCAAGTCTAAAATAAATCAAATATTTAAAAAAGGTCATTTTTTTCAAAAATTTTGTATTGCTCAAAAATCGTTTTTTTTTTCAGAGTTGTAAAATATGAATCTTTTTTTATAAAAAAATATATTTTGATACCAGAAGTTCTAGAGATTTGTCTCAAGGCACGATGCCATGCACCACTAATTTATAATTATTTAATAATTTCTTCCAGAATCAATTTTAGCTCGCTCTCTCATATATACAGACGATGTGTCTTAAACATACCATTTTCGAAGAAACTTTCTCACTTATCTGTTTATTTTACGAGAAATGTTACTAACATGTTGATTAAATGTTGTTTACATGTATGTAGTTTGCTTTCATAAACATGCAACTGATTTTACTGAAGAAGTTTCGACCGAAAATCGTAAAATACATTGTGATTTTACAATGGAACTAGAATAACATCCACTGTTCATGAAATGAATTAATATGCAATTTCATATGCAATAAATGAATATAAACACTAGAAATGCAGAAAACTATCATATGTTTGTACTAATTTTAATATTGACTTGTAAATATTATGATACGTTATGTGAATTATTTTTGTTTTTCTTGCAAAAATGTTTTTGTTGACAATCCATGAAAAAACAAGGACTTATCAAGGTTAAGATATTGATAAATGATCTCTAGACGTATAAATCAAGTTAAGAAGCTATATATATATATATATATATATATATATATATATATGTATATATATATATATATATATATATAAATGAAAATCCGTCAATATCCAGGATTATATAAATCTCCTAAAATAAGTTGTTTTGCAGATAACGACCACGTAGGATTTCTTCAAGATTATATATATATATATATATATATATATATATATGAGTGTTTTATATAACATATTTATTTTACATTATTAGAATTTCATAGCATTTCTGACATAAACTAGGTGTAAGTAAAATAAAAATGAAATGTATATATAAAATATGAAAATTGTTTTTCGTAATCTCTCATACCAGACACCTCTGTCTGACTGAGATATGAAAATAATGTACATATGTAAATAAATAAATAAAATAATGAAGAGAAAAAAAAGTAGTATTTGTTCAAAGTAAAGTTCACGATATGACGGTATTTTTTTTAAATTTCCTATACTGCTTATGCTAAGACCATAAATAAATCACAAAAGCAGGACATCAAATATGATATTGATAAGTATAGGATATTAAAAAAATGATACTTTTGATTGTAGACGTGGGAACAAAACAACGTCTGCCGGGCCATCTAGTGTAATATATATATATATATATCATGGACCAAAACTTCTATCCGAATATACATACAGCGATACTACACCAAACACACGTACATAATTTTTTTCTAACTAAGGCATACCAAAATGTTCAGAAACCTTTGAAACGTAAAGATGCATGAAAAATCTCATACTATAACTTACCATACAAGAAGTTAATAAAATGTTCTAGTAAATCTAACAACTCGATATATGTACCCTTAACTATCAATCATTAAAAAAATTGCTATTATTACAATGCTATTATTATTCGCTGTAAGTAACTACATATATATCTCAACCTTCCCACATACGTCCTACAAAACAATTTCCTTTTGCCCTCACGTGCGGTCGAAAATCTTACATCCTCGCAAATCTGTCGTTACCAATTATTCCAATTACAATACGACCGAAAATCCCATTGTTGCCCTCCTGGTTCCATTCCCTCGATTCGTTTTGGGTTAAAACACCTTCGGCTCTGTGTGCGCGAATTCATAAACATACAATTCTATGAGAACAGAAAGCTTAGTCCGGGAAGATGGGATTGTGATAACGCTTCGGTAAACTAATACCATGGAATAAGACAGATGTGAGTAACCCTAAAAGAGTTGGGGGAGGCTATAAGGTATTGTAATAAATGCTATATTAATATATGTAGGCAAAATATTTGTTAAGGCGATAATTTCCTAAATTATGTATACGATGCTTGATTCCCATTACTTTTTACTACACTTTTTACTGAACAAACTGATGTGAAAAAATAAATATCAACTTATTACATATACATACAAAATGCAGAATTTTACCTCTAATCCCTATTAATATAGATGACATTTAAAATTTCCTTTAAAAGGATTTATAACCAAGATAACGATGTGCAATAATCAATATCCTTTCGTTTGAGAGGATAATTTTAGTACTAATGTTGCATAGCATCGTCCTTAAGGCATTTTACTGAAAATTCCCGTATCGAAAACAAAAATTTTATAAAAAACTTTAAAAAAGTTTCAAAACTTTTAAAAAATTAGATTTTTGAGAATTTTGATTTTTTTTTTAAAGAAAATTGTTTTATTTGATAGTTTTTTATATAAATTTTGTTTTTTTTTTTGAAAATTTTGAACATTTTTTTAAAGCAATCGCGCTGCATATAGTTGTTTTAGAGTCAGAAGCACACGAATTTATTCTTATCATTGAAATATCTGAAAAAAATCTGATAATACGATGGGCATATGCCCAATGAGCATTTTTGGGCAGGATTTATTTTTTTACATTTTTATTAGATTTCCTTAACCGCTAGACCTGCCTTACCAAAAATTTTATCATTTCTTCATTCTGTCAATACAAATAAAATGTTTGAATTATTCAAATCGGACACTTCGTTCTCTCAAAAACTAAATTGCCATTTTTGCCTCTATTTGCCCCGTATCTTCAAAGCGGCTAAACCTGCTTCTGCCAAAAACTAATCAGCATGTGTCCTTATCAATACAAATCGAATGTTTTTTGAATTATTCAAATCGATCGATCCGTATTCCCAAAATGTCGACGAACATTTGTATCCGCACATGTTCCGCACAAAATGTTTAGAAACTTCTAAAAAGCAAAATATATTGAAATTTTCATTTTAGATTTTTTTGCGATTGCTATAACTCACCATATGGAAAGTTAAAAATTGAAAGATACAAAATAATAATAATTAATAATAATAAAATAATACACGTACATCCGATGCTTACATAAAGTAAATAATATAGTAATTATAAAAATATTTGAAAAAAATTCAACAAAAATAATAGTAAAAGATTTCAAAAGAATTCTTAACAATATTATTAGTAAGTATTGAAAACTGGTTATATTGTAAAACAATTTAAAACACTTCGTTCTTTGAACATACATTTTAAAAGTTACTTGTGATGCAAAAAATAAATGCAGGATGCAAAATAATAAAAAGTCAGAACGCAAAAAATACTGTGCGTATAGATTTTTCTCGAGATTTTCGTGTATAATAGGTTGTTCCAAATCCTTACTACATCATACAATATCGTAAACTATTTTGTTTACAAATTTGTCAAAAAATTATTTATATTACAAAATTATTTCATAAGTAACCAGTGGTAATAATAAATAAATCCACGTTTCAAATCAAAAAGCATTTGACAATACTATACAGCAGGCTTATATGGATTAATAACGAATGCGTGAATTTATTATCATTAATTTATTTCCTCAAAAGGTTGCCAAAGCCTGCAAAATCCTTCAGGATTCTGCGGTGTTTGAAAACTTGTAAAGGTATTGTTTTGCACCGAAGTTTCTTCTCACTTTGTGTTTGTGCGATGTTAATTCGTCTCCATGCAAAATGTATGAGATGTCGAAATAAAGGACGAAAGAGGACCTTTTGTCTTTGATTTCTGTGTTTATTGAGGCATTTTACTCAAAATCTGGTCCTCAATTGAAGGAATAATAAATTCCTACCATTTGATTCTGTACATTTGATGAAAAGATGGTAGAAGAGGCTTTATGTGATTAAATTCTTGCATTTAATAAATAACTGTACAACTGATGAATACAAGTGGCAAATGCAACTTCTCAAAACTATTTCTAGAAATGAATTATTATAAAAGTTTGGTAAATTATTGGCAATTACTATGCAATTTTAGGATGCGTACCAAATTATTATTATATTATTACTATATTTTAATAGCCAAACAAACAAGGATTTAGTAAATAAATACGTCTATCAATTAAAAAATAAAATTCATCTCTACAATTTATATTTCATCAACACCATAATTCACAACACTTGCATCGTTATTTACCTGGAACTTTACCGTCTCAAACTTTTATATTACATCACTAAAAACTATTCCAAATACAGTTACCTAAGAAATGTTACTTCAAGAAGAAACTGCAAAGTTAGTTCGCTGGATGCTTCTCAAAACCTTTGAGAATAATAAAAATCAAAGCTTACATTAGATTTGCAGCTGCGGAAAAAGATAATTGTGGAAATGTAAGTACGTGCCCAGAAGAAGACCAGTTATTCTCCGGCGGCAAGCTGACGCCCTTGTGAGAAACTTCAATTTATTTCGACCGGCATCAAATTATTGCTTTTCTATACAAACAGATGATATATTGAGATAGACGGATGTGAATTATAGATCTTTCAACAAGTTTTCACCTTGGATAATTCATATAAAATATAATTGGTCAGATAATAGTTCTTTAAATTACTTAAATTACCTGCATTTTCAATTATTTCATTATTTCATACATTTTCTGTAACTTTGCAACAATTAGTTTAATATTAAGTATGAAGCAACTTCCTACAAAATTATATGTACCTACTTGAATCTTAATTAACATGTAAAAAATTATTTCAAATATTCAGATTAAAATATTAAATTTAAATTCAAAACCAAAATGTTAAATCTTCATTAAGAAAACTTTACGGTGGAGACGCCACGTCGGAAAACCTGTAAAAGCTCGAAAGCTCCTCATAAATTAAATAATAATAATTTGATGCTTATATATATATATATATATATATATATATATGTAAATATATATAATTTGACAAAACGAAAAACATATTTATTTAAACCAGTTTCCTAACATTTCACCAAGTTCTCTTCAAATTCTCGCAGTTCAAATTATCGCGAATTATTATGTCAAATATTTACGTTTTACGTAGTTTCTCTTGGAAATAGTGCGCTTTATCTCATTATTATACATTCGTATTATTATGATGCACTTGCCAAGAGTTGTCTCATATTTGTCTGCCTTTCTGTCTGTCTGTCTGTCTATCTGTGTACTTTCATCTAATTATGACGTACGCCGACTTTATTTAATCTCTCGTCTTAATAAACCAACCGACAAACATAATAGGTGAGCTGGTGATAAAATTTATAGTTATAATAACAAATGCTTAAAATAACAATGAGCTTTAGATTCCAAATACTCGTAAAAACCGGTGATTCGAATTAGGAAATTCTTTTTAACTAATGTTCATTTCTTTGTAACATTGTTTATTTATTTTTATTATAATAATTTGCAACATGAGCAACCATTATAAAACTCTACAGCAACAAAGTGTACTTCAAAATTGTGATGAAAAGTAGATATCAAATTTTGACTTTAATCATGAGTTACTTGTAGTTCATCCCTAAGTATATTTAATAAATTGCTAGTAACTTTCAGCAACGTTTATTTAATACAATGAAAAATTCAGCCATATGGTGTAAAGTTTTAAAATCTGCAATATTTTCTAATATTAGTATCCTTTGAGCAACTCGACATATTTTGAAATCCTCATGTAATATCTTATAAATTTCCTTCAAGACCCATGTCTATTAATATCGCATAAAGGAATATGAAGAACAGATATATACTGATGATGATGATGAAACAGTCGTTGATGTTAATGACTTAAGTCATTAGTAATGCAAGCAAAGTCTGGGCACAATGCTCTACCGCTCCATTGCTGCAGCAGAAGAGTTACTAGAAATTATGTATTTCGAAGAAAAGTGAACTGGGAGGATAAAGGAAGCTAAAAGACACAAAGTTCGATGGAGTTTATTTACTAAATCTTTTGTAAATTTTGTAATAGATAGAACGTTTAGTATCCTCAAATAAAATTAAGTAATCTACAATATTGTCTAGCAGCATAAAAACTAACAGCAACTCGGCGTACTTATAAATAAGGACAATATAGACCTTGTTTGTTTCCAGGATTTTATTGTTCCATCTCACCAATCTCAAAGGACTTGTGAAATAAATCAGGCATAATAAAAGGTCCGTGTAGGACATTCAAATTATAGCCCTGCAGGATGTATACAGGCTAATGCATACGATGGCTTAGTAACAGAGGAGGATTTATTTTATAGTAAAAAAATGTTGGAATCTACAACTACCAGGACAATATTAATCTTAAATATTTTTATACTAAAATTAGGAAAATAGACATAACAAATTCACAAAACTATAATATGATGAATTTAAAGATAAATTATTGTTTTTAGTCGAAGATCTGGCAAAATATTACAAGCCTGTGGACAACGATTTATGGGCCGATTCTGCTGTAAAATAGACCAATGTTATGGCAAGGCTATGTAACATTCCAATTCTCATACAAAATCGTACTAAATACCATGTACAACCAGGTATTTTACATATAAACTGCAAGTTCACCCGTATGTTACTAAACCATATCTGAAAGATCCAGTTATCAGAAGGTCGTTTTTTGACATTTGTGTATTTTTATGTTAGGTTTTCTTTCTAAAACGCCTGACTGCACAGCAAAAACATGGGTTTTGATAAAATTTAGATCGATTTCGTATGAAAATTGGATCGTATTAAAGCCTTGCTATAACATTTATCTATTTCACGACAAAATCGACCCCTTAGTTACAAGATCATTTATTAGATGCTGTCAAAAAATGTTATATAAGGAAAAGTCTTGAAAGTCTTAGAAAGTTAATAATTATTATTCATATTCTTAATTCTTTGCATATATCTTGTAAAAATTAAGTCACAATAAACGTTTTATAAACAACAAAGAAAAAATTGAGTACGATCTGACTATGCGCTACTCTCTGTACAAGGTTGCAGCCTTTCGGTTCAAAAGCTCAATGCCATGAAGATGGTTGTCTTTATGGTCAATATAATAATATGAAAATACGTTCGAACAATGTGAAATCTTCTCATAAAATCTTGTTAGGTATAATATAATTCTTAAAAATACAACAAATATTTAGCAATCGACATATGATGATTATTGCTCGTTCACGCACTTAATACTTCATAGAAACCAAGAAAAAATTGGTAGACGATTACCTATTGCGTACACAGTTAATATTTTATTTTGATCAGCATAAAATTGGAACTATTTCTCTTAACTAAACAAATATGGTATAAAAACAAAACAAATTGTGAATGAATCATGATATTCACATATACACCTCATTTTACTATTTCATCCTACGTCCCTGCCAATGTCCCACAAGTCGCATCCGACTTTCCATATGTATGTTAATGCGCAGAGTACGGGCGGACTGGAGGACCAGAGGAAAGGCGGACTGGCGGACGGACGACGCACAGGGGGAAAAACTCCTTTGACCCCGATAATTGGATTTCTCTTGTATCGCAAATTTCCAAAGCAAAAACGTGTCTCACTCTCGGAACGTGGACTCGGAAAAACTGGATGTACATTATGCAATTGTGAGAGATACATAGATATAGGCATATAAAGGCATATGGGAGTATTTTCGAGGTAATAAAGATAATCAAAACTCTTTTAAAATGACATAAGATATCAAAATCTATTTTGCAACTTGATCTATGAACAATTATCTGGGCATTTATTAATTATATATTGTAACCTTTGAATAAATCGGTTAAGGTAAATGATGGATCCTTCTTTCTTGGTACTAAAAACTGTAAAAATGCAATCGATTCGCTGTACGATCAGAAGTATTTTACATCTAAACAAACCTAGGAAGAATGTTATAATAGCATATTTATGTAACATACGGTTACATAAATTTAGCAAATACATAGGAATTTCACAGTTCTTAGTACCAAGCAAGAAGTATATGATAGCGTTGCCATAGCAATGCTATGTTATTGTCTATGTTATCGCAGAATTGGCTCCGATGTCTTCGAAATATTTGTGTAAAATTAAATAATATAAAATCTTGTCTAATACCAGAATGTCTGAAGCGACTCTATCTATTAAAATTCTCATTGCATCATGAGTTGTACTATCTGTTGATCTTGAAGTTTTCATACGAAAAGTTGACCATTCGATGGCTATTTCTCTTCGAATAGAAATTAACTTGACGATCGGACGAGACATAAAGTGGAAGTCGGTAATTAAAGACGGACAAGCGATTGATTGGCTTTATTAACTTTGGAAGACCTTTTCGAGGGCAATCTGAGGTTAGAGGAACGATTTGACTTCGGAGAAGCTTTATTCGATAATGGACGTGCGATATATATATATATATATATATATATATATATATATATATATATATACTCGTATATATATATATATATATATATATATATACATCCATTCCTCCATGTACCAGCATATTCTATTTCACTATTACTCCGGATTTCATTAAACTTCATAACGCGTCGTTTATCGAAAACGATAGAAAAAAAACTAAAGAAAACTACTCTTAAATTCTTTTCCGAAGAAATCGGGGCAAAAATATAAAAATCATAGCACAATATCCAGTTCTTGGAACTCTATAACTCTGACAACTGACAAAGAGCATTTAGACCATTTGTCGAACAGAAAGATATATTACAAATGTGCAAGAAGTCAACCAGAAACCCACCAGAAACCAGAAACAGCCAAGTTAAATGCTTTATAATAGATTGAGAAAAATGCGAGCCAGATACGAATCTAGAAGCTATAAATCCAATATAGCGATTGCTTTTATTTATTAAAAATAGCGGGGTAACTGATTTATTTCAGTACTCTATTTAATTATAAAGTAAACTAAAGTCGAGTTTCTAGTGTGAGTACAAGAGGTTAATGTAGAACGATATGAAGTTAGATATTGTTGTAGTTTATTAAATTTACAATTTTTGAACGGCATTGTCAAGTACTGAAAAGACTAGTTCAAAAGTTGTAAGTGTAATAATAGATGTAACTAGTGGCGAATTGCATCGTGCCTTAAGGCAAATTGCTGGAACTTCCCGTACCATGAGGGAATATTCGAGGAATATTAAATGTTTTCAAACAGATTATTATAAATACAGTAATTTATATATGTTTACAGAAAAGTAAATAAAACAAAACTCAATCAATCGAATTTAAAATAAAGCATATTTATTTGGTATTTATAAGAATTATATAAACCGAATTGTAAAGTAAGTTTCACAACTTTAACAAGAATTAAAATTAAAATCCGAAATATTTTCGATATTCAAAGAAAAAAAAATTGGAAATAAAAAAAAACTTTTCCCAAAAGCAATCGTTTTGTCAACTCAAGCAGAAAGCTTTTTGAATCATTCAAATCGGATGCTCCGTTCCCTCGAAAACTCGATTTCTATTTTCTGCACTCTTTGCTTCATATCTCCGAACAGGCTGGACCTGCCTTTCCCGAAAACTAATCAGCACATATCCCTATCAATAGGAATCGAATGTTTTTTGAACCAGTCAAATCGGTTGATCCGTGCGCTCGAAAACGTGGACGAAAAAATGCGGATACAAAACACACACTTCCATTTTTTTTCAGAGGTATGCCAAAATGTTCAGAAACCTTCAAAACGTGAATAAATGCAAAAAAAAAATCATGCTCGATTTTTGGTCCATTACTATAACTTACCCTACGGGAAGTAAATACGCATGAGACACAATATTAGCCTTCTTCGATTTGCTATTGATTTATAAGTAAACCAAGTTGTTATAAGTGTAAAAATTTAAGGAAATAAACTATTCAAACAATTTATATCAGATATAAATAAGATGAGATATAATTTTTGAATGTGCAAACATTTTGCAAACATACTATAAATAGTACAGCCGGCAGAAGCGTGTTAAGATAAAAATAGATTTCAATCAATATCATATACGATTTTCTCTCCAACGTTTCTCTAACCTCCCTAAACACAAATTATCGGACACGTGTTGGCAATATTTCATTTCCTCCCAATACCCTCTTGGTCTACCTATATCTAGAGGGAGGAATCTTTCTCGTAGGAAAAATTCTCATTTTTCCTTCCCAGCCGCTCCTCTTGCTCCTCAAGGCAATTCTTTTTCGGGTTATTAACAAAATGGCTGATCGTACGTGACTCGGAATTTAAATTCGCGATAACGAGCTCGCAAAAATCTTCTCCACCACCAGAGAAGGAATGAAGAGAAAACACGGGAATTGACTCGGAATGGACTCCTGGATGGTGGTGGTTTGTGGAAGGAAGACGGATCTGTTTTCCTAGATTTTGCTCAAGGCCAAATCCTTTACTGATGCGACACTAATTCGGATGATGTACGGGAAAGATATAAATAATATTGTATGAATATATATGTGTCTCAGGGAGATAAAGGGGATTGATAGATCACTTCGATTTGGAGGGATTAGTGGACATGACATGAACGACTTCATTTTCAGAAATCGGTGAAGTGATAAATGGGGTAGCAGTAGGTTTATATAAAAATAGAATAATAAATAATTTATATTTCTTAAGCATTAGTTTTTCCAAACAGGCATTCTACTATTATCCAACAACCATGTACCTTGTTTAAGTGTCTGTTCCCATTCATGTTCAAAAAGCATCAAACTTTTCTCCCGGCAATAAATATTGAAGAATACATTTTCTCGATACATAAATCATAACGAGCATATGTGAAGTACGCAAGAAGCATCCTAAAAATATTACAACCAACACACAAACACGAAAAACTCTAACCCTCATGCGGGAGACTTTTCCCCAATTCGATTTTCTTCAATGGAGACCGCATTAAAACTTTCCCGAGGGGATGAAAACTTTAGTTAGGCCTCTTTCGATGTTCCTGTGGACGGATGTGTAAAGTTTTTTGTTTTGTTTCGGCAGAGTCTTATTGCTAATTTATTCACAGATGGCTCTACCTGATAAAGTTGAATGTAATCGATTTTTGGGCAAGGTATATTATAAATGTGCCAATTTACCTATATTCATCATCATAATGATAATTTTTGAGTAAAGGTAAACTTATAATTAATAGTCAACTTCAAAAAAATCAAACATCACATCAAAATTTTTTTGAGACCTATTTTTAAAAGCTATGAATAGTTACTATTAAATTAATTTCGAAACCACTGCACCTAATATGATACGTGCAATATCTTAAAAATTTCATCCTTATTCTTAAAATAAAATACTAAAAAATTCATTGTGAATAAATTTTATACCATGGCTAACACTAACGTCTTTGATTATATTCATGTCAACTCGATAGAAAAATGCTCTAAGGCCTTACCAACATTGATCCTGAGCTATTTTCATGATTTGTTATTCATTTTATTATTATAATCTTAATTTATCTATTTTTTACCTTAATTATTTTTTAATTTAAATATTTTTGCACCTTTTGGTACCTTGTTATGGTCTTGGAGACTTTTTCTTATCTACTACAAAATCAACATTTATTAACAGATGTTATTCTTTTATTTATTTATAGTAACTCATATTAATAGTACATAGCGAAAAAATTTTCCATACGAAATTACATATAATTTGAAGAACAAATATTTACTTAATAGCCTTATTTAAAGTTTAGTTTAAAGATACATATATAAAAAATTTTAAGTAAAGGCTAATCCTGGTATTCCAATATATTCTAAAATAGTTTAAAAATCCAGTTTCTTAAAAATGTTCTAGAGTAATTTATACAATGTCTTATTTTCTAATTCTCTAATATTCATTAATGGCAACTTGTTGAATATCATAATACCAAGTCCATCTAAAACATAGGTTCCCAAACTATTTTGTATCGTGGACCCTTGGGCTTTCCCATGGACCCTTTATTCACTCGATATCATTTTTTTGAAAATCTATAGAAAAATACAATATTTTTATAGATAATATAAAATATAGAAAGTAATATACATATTTTACTTTTAGTTTCATTTATAGATACTGTATAAGTAAATATATAAAAAACAGGGTGTATTGTAATCCAATACAATGTAGACCCTCATTTCTATTTTGTGGGTCCCAAAATTTTATTTGGCTGACGATGGACCCCTTGAAAGTTGTTATCGACCTCTGGAGGTCCATATGGTAATAAATGAAGAAGTGAGATTTAATGAGACATTTAACAAATTTATGGTCCACATGGACCACTTTGAGAATCACTTATCTAAAGTATTAAATGAGGAAGTGAGCTTTAATGTGAGAGCTTTAACAAATTTTCCAATATTTTGTTGTAAAAAACAGATTTTGGATTTGAATCTAAATTGAACAGAATGGCACCATTTTTGAAAAAAATAAAGGAACGGTTAAGACCATGTGCTCATGGAAAAAAAGGTAGACAAAATGTAGTAGACGATTGGGAAAACATGATTATACGATTCAATGATAAATATTATAATATAAATGTTATGTTATATGATTCAACTATAAATAAATAACTTTTCCACTAGTTCTCACACTATTTCCCACACATATTGTCATGTTTAGCTTGCAAGAGGATGCTTTGACTTGCGATATAATGCACATGAGTTATGATCGCAAAACCAATATGTAACGTGTTGCAATGTCTTAAGGTTAGGTTAGGTACACACTCGTGATATAGGAAAAACAAGGATATGCTTCAGATGTAAAACTTGCAAAGACCAAGAAAATCTTTTCTTATATTGTACTACGATTTATGAAAGATTGAGATTTCGTAGAGCGCTGTAGCAATAGACAATGATAAAGGTCATTTAATTTTGTACAAATTCATCAAATATTACTTGAGATATGAAAAACTGCACAAATTAAATTCAGATCAAAAATTACTATCATACTGTTTTCCACACATTTTACTTTGTCCTACGCCAATTCCCCCGTCCCCTCAACAGCCAAGTTTCTTGTTTTTTTTTCAGGGGAAAAGACTTTTCCTTTATCGTGTAAAGCTGGCTAGAAAGTCGACGTTATGCGGATTTAGTAGGAAAAGTTGATGTGTGATAAATGACCGAAACTAGGATACGCAACTTTCAATCCAACATGCCACGGTCTTATAACTTTTTAACACAAAAACAGGGAAAATTCTGAAGTAACAATAGTGATGAAAATATGTATATTGTACATAAATAATTTAATCTAATTTAATCTACGAGGTGAATATAATTTAAAATTGGACGTATGTAAGTAATCCGAATAATTCAGACTCGATTTGCATTTTTAATTGAGATTTTGAAGTATTGTCGAGTTACTTTAGAAATTTATAAAAAAATATGAAATATTCCAATTTATAGAAATTTGCCGAACATTGGACTTAAATTAGATAATCTATTCAGAAGTTATTAATAAACATTTGTGTAAACTATTTTCGAAGCTTTCTACACTAATGTTGTTATTGTTACATAACATGTGTGCTTTCGCTATTTTCAATTTTGACGTATGAGTATAATCAGTTTTTGAACAAAATTACAGATAATCTAATTTTTTCCAAATTTTCCAAATAATATACGTATATTAGAGCAACGGACTACATAACATAGTAATAAGTTGTCAAATTGCGAAAAAAATTAATTCAAAGGCGAAGAATGGATCAACTAATTCTTCTTCAAATCTCAATCAGCATTTTGAAATTATTATAAGGTTGATAACTATATTTTTCTTGAAGTCTTCCTTATTCCTGCAAATCATCTATCAGAATTCGATATGTCAATACGATATGTTCGAGTAATAAATCAAATTTTACACACTCTCCCTTCTCCCTGCTATCTCTCCGTCTTGAGGAGTAGTAATAAAACTCTCTATCCAGTATGAAATACGTGCACAATCAACTCTCAAAAAAGAGGAAAATTCGAGGAAAAGTTAAAGTCCGAGCGGTGGAGATGGGAAAAGATTTTTCAAGAATTTTACTCTGCGGCAGAAGTCAACAACTCTTCACTTTGTTATTTCCCGAATATTTGAACAGGAATGCTTTTTATTTGACTTGTTTAAAAATAACTTTATCTAAAAGCAGGTAAAATAACGAGATAGAGAGACGTTAAAAATATTTTATCACTAATAAAATATTTTGCTGACATTCTTGCAACTTTTTAAACATCCGTTAAATATAAATGATACACTACCATTGCAAAAATGCAATTCACATGAAATAATACAAACAATGTTTAGTATATTCTTAGTGAATACAAATAGCAAAAATTTTTTAGAAGCTGCAATTAAAAGCCTCAAAAAAAATCTGTGAAGAGGTGAGGACTTTGTAATAAATTTGATAGGTTGACTTTGGATCATACTAAATGTGTTTGAGAAAATAGTGAGTGGTTTTACAGCACAAAACGCATCAATTTTGAAATCTAAAAAATTTTGTTCCTCTTTTATCCAATTTGCCCGAAATCCCAGAATTCCTGTCGCAAACTGGGTCAATTAATTGGGCAGTATTTATCCATCATCACAAACAGCATTCGCAGTATTTGCGAGAGATTCAGGCAGTACATAAATTTCGCATGCATGTTCGTGTACAAAACAAGACATGCATGCATGAAGTACTCATATCTACATATAATCATAGTATCTCCCCTTGACACCATGACTGGATTAGTCCGAGGGGCATGACTCACGATATACGAAATCAGGCGAAATTGATATTTGTTTCACATCCATTTTGTTTATAATTGAAGTAAATAGTATCAAGCATCTATTTGATCGATTGAGTGATATTAACAGGTAGATTGTTGAACAGGTTAATTGGTAGAAATATAGAACGGGATGACAGGTAAAGTGGTAAATAGGTAAATTGGTTGACAGATAAAATAGTGTATTGATAAATAGGTTGATAGGTAAATTGGTAGACAAGTGAATTGATAGGCAGGTGAATTGGTAGACAGGTAAATTGGTAGACAAGTAAATTGGTAGACAGGTAAATTTGTAGATAGGTAAATTTGTAGACAGGTAAATTGGTTAACAAGTAAATTGGTTAACAGGTAAATTGGTTAACAGGTACACAGAACAACTGGTAGATAGACAAATGACAAGACAGATAAACAGGTTGACAGGTAAATTGGTAGACGTGTGAAACGGGTTGACAGGTAAATTGGTAGACCGATAAAATGGTAGATTGATTAACAAGTTCATAGGTAAATTGGTTGATGGACTGGTAAATTGGTTGATGGACTGCTAAATTGGTGGACTGCTAAATTGGTAGACAGAGAAACTTTTTTAGAAATATTTTTTTCATCTCTTCGTTTCTTGTCCTGTGCCCTCGGACTTAGGGTCCCATCGAGAGGTATCTCTGGCGTCACATGAATTACGGCTTTCAATTATGCAAATAATTTGCATAGCATAACGAACGAATGCTTTTGGCTCGGTTTCGGCAGCAGCAGCAGAAGCAGCAAGAGGAAGAGCAGGAGGAAGTGACTCTATCCAACATTTGCTTCCGCCTTCACACTCTCTCTATCATAATCGAGAGAGGTCCTGGTAATTAAAGATCCGACCTCGAAGGTCTCATTGTGGGAATAAATTGGGAGGTTCAAATTGTAAACTTTTACTGTGACATTTAAAACAGTAGCTTCCGTATTAATTATTACTACACGTTAATATATTTATTATAGCTTCCAAATCGTTCATCTACTATGAAATAAATATTTAGTTAAATTTTTAAAAAAATTGAAAGTTAAGTGCGTCACTTCTTGCAACTTGGACAATTATTCGATATTTCGAATTCGAGATTTCTCATAGGGTAAAATATTGAAAATGACAATTTTTGCATATCTTCACGTTTCAGAAGTTTTGAACAATTTGGCATACCTCAGAAAAAAAAGTAAAATGTGCTGATTAGTTTTTGGCAAAAGCAGGTCCAGCCGTTACGGAGTTACAAAGCAAAGAGTGCAGAAAATAGAAATCGAGTTTTTGAGAGAATGGAGTATCCGATTTGAGTGATCCAGAAAACAAAAAAAAAATGTAATGATTGGAAGAAGTGGTGATTAGTTTTTGGCAGGGACAGGACCAGCAACTTTAGAGAAACGGAGCTAGATGTATAAAAATTTTCAGAAATTTATAATTCAGTTCGGTATATATTTATTTATAATACTATTGATAAATTTTAAACTGTTCTCTAATATAAAAGTTATATTTACAAAAATAGCTTTAATAAAAAAAAATCACTATAATTCTCATTCGTATCTGTCGCCTTACAGCAGAAAACTATCACGGTTTCTATTAATCTCCGAAGTGATAGTTTTATCTGCAAAATGTCCATTAATTATATCGCAAAACACGACTCGTTAATTTCGATCGTTAACACTTTAGGAGATTACTTAATTAAAATGTCTCAAAGCTTTTTATATAAAATCTCTCTTTCATGATTGCACACCTGATTCATTTAAAAGATTTAAAACATAAAAAAAATTAATGCTTATTTTCAAATTATACCAAAGCAAGACGTTTGATACAAAGAAGAAGATTTAATTGAAAATGCATCTGCGCTTTTATTTATTATATATCTTGAAGCTTCTTAAATGTTCGTATAGTCTACATAAAATATTAGAAAAACAAATTAAATATTAATTGTCTAACATCTTAACGGTTTTGTTGGAACTCGGTATACATTAAGTCTTTAAAAACTATTTATGAATTATAAATTAATTTTGAGCATAACTATTTTTTATATCAAGTACAAACCTTCAAAGAATAATTTATAAATAAATTTTTTATAAATATTTCTATCTTAAATAATTTAAAGCAACTCGGTATACTTAAAAAGTAAACTTGAATATTACAATAGAATCTTGATGCATAAATGCATCGCTAATATATATCTACCATATCTTTTGAACTGAGTGATTAAAACAAGTTATTCAAGAAATTTGTATAAAACTGAACAATCTATAAAATAATCTAACATTCTTCAACTTTACATCAAGTCGGTATACTCTTAAATGGAAACAAATGGTATTGTATAGTTTATCAAAAAACCCACTCGTCGTCGTTTTTCAGACGGACGATATTTCAACGATATTTAATTTCTTCATAACATCATTACAAGAAGCATGGAAATGCAACAGGATATCGTTAAAGAATATAAATAAAGCTCTTTGAGCTTTGTTTCAACTTGAAAGCTCTGTTATAATGCAATGCAGGGGTTGGAAACATTAAAATTTTGATAAATGCACCTAAGTATTTGGATGAATTTACTATTTACTATTAGTATTTTCATTAAAACCAAGTACTCTATACGAAGTAATTTATATTTTAACAAACGCCAAAAAACTACTCATTTTCTCAAACTTTGATGAATTTTTTGGTTTTGGAATTTGGTCTCATTCGATTCAGAATGGCTTGAAACGTCGAGAAAACAAAATTAGCGAATCGGATTTTTTTATGAAAACATAAACTTCTCCTTGGGGAAGTTAAAAAACGGGGTATTTATACTGGTTATAAAATTAACTTTTATATAATCTTATGGAACATATAACTTTTTAAGGATAGTTTCAAATATGCCAATAAATAAATATTTTCATGATTGAATTATTTTCGACTTTAAATCCAAAATATTCTCCTCCTACATCTCGGTCTACTCATAAAGTGCCATAGAAAGCGCAAAATATATTATTTAAACGTAGTCCGTGGCGCAACTCGAGTAATAAAAAATGTATTTATATTTCACCAGTTCCCCTATTTCCCCATTTTACCAAATATTTTCCTTGTATGATTACTGTTTACATCCAATTATACAAGTGCGGTTTTGTAAGAATAAGGATAACGACTTTTAGACGTTCCGGAAAGGAAAATGTTGTACAGAGACAAGAAAATTGCTGTCTTGTTTTGTAAAAAAGAAAGAAAGAAATGTAAGAGCAAAAAACAAGAAGATTATATCATAATATTTTATTTAAAACGAATTGCAGGCTTTGTCATGGCATTTTGAGGTAAAAGATCAGGATTAAACACAAATGTTTTATATATCATCAAACAAATAGTAGTTGTACTATGTTAACTCAATTTCGTACAAAATTGCCAAATATTTCACATATTTCGGATAAACGATTAAAAAATTATAAGTGATGTAATAAAAAAATTATTAATGCTCCAGGATATTTTACCTTATTTAATCAATATTGCTTCTTATCGAATTTATAGCCTCAGATTTTATTTTTATTGCTATTTGAAAGTAATAAAATTTCAATCCATTATTCCTCCGATAATGATATTTCAGTACAAGATGCATGTAAAATTATTAAAAGCTATAAAAATGAGCATATAAACCATTTCGCACTATTATTATTCTTTTATATTAAATTATATGAAAATCGGATTAAATTTATATACTGATTTATATAGATTCTGAATACATGTGGTTTGATCAAAATGAATTTTAATAAAAATTATTCATACTATAAAATCGAAGTTTATCTACATAATGCAAAATTTGTTTCATTTTTCTAGAATTGTTGTGGTGTTTATAATAATTCGTAAATTAAATTCAGAAAATTTCTTTCAAATTCATTTTAGAGCTAGGATCTAAAATTTAGTTACCAAGAGAAATAAATTTAATAAAACAAAAAAGAACAATTTAAAAATTTAGCATAAGTTGCATTTTTAAAAAAATTGTAAAATATCGGTCCTGTTTCAGATAAAAAAAAAATTGTATCTAATTTAAATATCAATAGAATGCAATTTTATGATAATATAGCCTGTAATAATATTCTTGGACCAATTTCTACAATTTTCAAGAACTTAATATAATATTTTAATCTGAGATGGAAAATGAAGGCTTGATAATGTTGAAATTTGATTTATACAAATTTTTAACTCTCATTATAATTAAAATAAAAGCTCTGTTTAGGTCTAAAATTAGAGCTTTTTCATTAGAATCATTTTTGACAACCATAATTAACAAACTTTTAACAAAGATTAGAATACATTTTAAACACAGAACAACTGATTTTTTAAATACATCATTGTGTTATTGTAAGTAAAATACTATTAAATGATTTATATATATATATATATATATATATATATAAATTTACTAATTTGTAGAACTTACTGATTTGTTGAAAACCTCTAGAATATGATATCATTATATCTCACCTGCAACAAAAAATTGTAAATTAATATTTATAAGATATATATATATATATATATATATATATATATATATATATATGAGTAAATATTTCAGTATATACATTAACATGAATTCATAAACTTTTATCTAAATAATCATTCCCAACGCTCTAAAAGTCAAATACAGATTCCACAAACAAAAAGTACAGAACTCTGTAATTAAATATCATTAAAACGTACATTTCAATGTACCAAAAAAAAAGAAAATAAATCCATTCTGAAACATTCATAAATGTCAAAGTTTATGAAGTTGACAGAGGAAGAGCATTCGTTCGTACATTATGTAGGAGCAACTTTTTCCCCGACCCACCCACTAATTTAATTATGAACTTGTATTAAGTCACATAATTAATAAAATATAAAATACAAGTGACTTGAATAATTATAATATTTAAGAAATTCGCTATTTTAAACTATACCAAATGCAGTTACAATATTCAACTATTTAGTATGTAATTTTAAAGTATCATCATTGAACGACCTGTTCAAAAGTTACACTGAATATAATGAAAATTCCTTAAATCAACATCGCCCTTTGACATTCATCTCAAACTAAGACTTTAATTGCGCAAATTCTTTTACAATTAACAAGATATTATAGCTTTTCAATAATATCACTTTTCAGGCAAAGTTTTGACTTGTTTTAATCGAACCTCCAGCACTGCCACCTCCTCTTAATTCATTCCGGAGAGATTTTCATAGTAGAAGTTTGTCTTGAAGGTTTTTCGTTCAATTTTAATGAATGTCACATTCCTTTCGGGAAGTTCTGAGATATTTTTGAAAGGAATTCGATCAGAAATTGAAAGGATGGGAATTTGACACGCCTTAATATATTGGTCATAAATCTATCATTACCTGGTGAAAAATGACATACTAGCATTATATGATTACCATTTTTTTTATTTAATCCCTTGTGACTTTTAAATAATCCATTATTAATAGAAAACTTTGCACAAAATTGAATTATCTACAATATTGTCAATTACTATGAACTTCAACAACTTAGTATACTTCAAAATCTAAGTACAAATAAGAATTGTCTGTCTGTCTTCAATTTTAATAAATGTCACATTCCTTTCGAGAAGTTTCTGAGATATTTTTGAAAGGAATTCGATTAGAAATTGAAAAAGATAGATATTTGGCACGCCTTAAAATATTGTCCATAAATCTATCATTATCTGGTAAAAAAGTACATACCACCACTATCTGATTACGATTTTTTTTTAAGTAAAACTTCTTTAGGCGCAACTAGGGTGTATATCCGTACAAATGCAACGGAAGTGCGCTACGGCAGATAAGATAAGAGTTGAGTGCCAATGAATTAGATTTTACCCAGTCCCCCGTAAATAATTATAATGTAAATAATAAAACAAATGCAGCATTTGCGGCGTGTATGAAACATAAGTTTATTGAAATAATTTCTATATTATTGGTAGTTTCTATAAATCTTTGAAGTGAAAAATATTTTTATGCAAAACAGATATTGCAGCAGTTCTAAGAATAAGAAGTAAAAAAATACCCTCAGGCAATGAATGTATGTTAATTTTAATTACATGAAGTTCTTCAAACAAAATTATTACAATATGAGAGAAGTTGCGAAAACAATATTTGTTTAGGCGTTGTTTAACATAAAACACTGCGTGAACGAATATTATAGAAGTTATTAATCAGCAATTACTTCATTTCTCTAATGAAGGTTCATTTCTAAATGCTAATTACAATGACAAGCCGATCATGTCATATTTGAAGTATAAAGCCAAACTTATAGACATTATACAAATGTGTATAATGGTTGACACTAATAAATATGTGCATCACGAGTGGTACCATATTACAAATAAACATTATTCAAAATTGTTATATGATGCATTTATTTTTACTTAGATGCCATCTTGTACAGTGGCAAATAATTTTTACTTCAATCGCGTGTGAACCTTACGCGCACTCTTTTTATTGTATTTTTTAAATCATCCATCGTTAATATGATGTTAGAAACATTGTACAAAATTAAATAATCTACAATATTGTCAATAATCATACCAAAATCCCAGTACAAGTAAGAATTGTCTAAGCTTAATAAATGTGCTGGAATTGAGTATAAAATGCATTTGTGGATTTTTAATATTAATTTTGTCTTATATTTTAAATAATTGTCCAAAACATATAATTTATCATTAACAAACATTTAAAATTTTGATAAAATCAGAAAATAAATGCACATACTATACAATACTATACATATTATAATGCCTTTTTGAACTATACCGAATAAGGCAATGTTCGAGTTAATTAAATTTTTGTTAATTTCCCAAATATGTTGCTAGAGTTAAATATAGCTTAAAAAAACTACAAAAAATCTAATATTTAATGTCATACAAATTTGTCAAATACATTATTTACATGTTTAATGAATGACGTTACAAAAGTTTTGCTAAATAAATACACAAATAAGTAGCAATTGTACTATAAATGGTACAACAGGCCTATATATAAAAAGTCTGTTACAAATGAATTCTAAATCGTATTCGGAACAATCAAATTTATTCATATTGCCTTATTATCAAAAAAAAAGCAAAAGAGAGGGATTTCGGTAAAGAAAACTTCCCGTTATTATATTTCATTTCTTTTCGCGTAATTTATTTTTAAATGCGCGACTTTTACAACTGGAGGAAAAAATCTTAGGATTTGGAAGAAATCTTATTACGTTTTGTTTTTGAAACTTTTCGAACGAATATATTTCCCACATTTTTCCTTTTTTCGAAGATATGAAAACGTTTTAAATAAATGATCAAAATGTATATGTAAATTAGAGGAATTTGGTAACAGACAGATTTGGCTTTTGAGAAATGAATTGTTTTAGAATACATAGATACACACACACACATATATATATGTATGTATATATATATATATATATATATATATAAATATATATTAGGGTGGTCCTTAATATGGACATTTTCGAATTTCCTTGCTCTTAAGGGCTCAAATTGCGCACTACCTAAAAGTTAATATTAAGAGCTAGAACTTTCAGAGAATTGTTTTTTATCAATTTGGAACCATTTGAGCCTTTGGGAGCAAGGAAATTCGAAAATGTCTATATTAAGGACCACCATATTAATTATTATTAATAGATTTTTGTAGTTTACATTAAATCTAACAAAATAATTTCATATCTATCGTTCGGCCTTCTTCTAATCTAAGCGCATTTATTTATTGTGTCTATTATTAAAATAATTTGTTACAAATTAATAGAATACTTGAAGACATTCTAATATATTGTAACTAAAATACTAAATAATCTCCGTATACTCCAGTCAACATCAAAATTACAAAATACTATACCATTAATTAAAGATTTTATGTAAAGAATATACTTGAGATTTTAATCTAGATCAAAAGCGTCGATTTTTCCAAAATCTGTTTACAGAATAAATTTTGTTTTACATTTTCAGAAGAACTCAATAGTATATTTAAAGAATGTACAGAACTAAATAAACTACAATTTTTTCTATTATCCCCATACCTAGAACAAAAAGTCAGAGGTTCTCATTAGGTAATAGTCACAGAAAGTAAAAAATATTTTAGCATTTCTTTAACCTCAAGACAAGTAACTTGTTTCCGTGCATTTCTTACTTCTTTTCATCCAGAATTTTTCAGATATCATTCCAAATTATACAATGTCCGACCATGCACAAAGATATAGAGTAATAAATCCACAAACTCGGTAAAATGCCACTTAAAACTTCCCCGAGAGGAACCCAAAAGGAATAATATAATGTAATATGTGATTCTGTGCGGAAACTCAAAGTTATTTTTCGTAATAATAATACGAAGATTAAATAAAATTGTCATAGATATGTTTTCTTTATTTTATTACAACCATATCGTCTTATTTTCACATATCTGGTGTATTAAATCTAATGTATGTCGCCGATATTGGTCGGTTAAGAAACTACTATGAATAACATTTAAAATTTAATTAGAACATTATCTTCGAACAATTCAAATTAAATTTAAATTTAAATATAAACAATTAAATTTAAATATGAACTCTAAGAAAGACTGGTATGAATTTGCAGACATCCTAGATAAGGTGCATAAGACCAATTACAAAAAAAATGAGTTAGTAATTTAAAAAATGACCCGTGAAACACAATGGGCTCATAATTTTATATATGATTGAGCTGGTAAAAAAAATTCACCATCATAATCTAAAAAACTATAAATAGATTTTTCTACTATTATAAAGTAGGAGGCAAAATATGTACCTATAACCACCAACTGTAAAAATGTGCTCATTGTATATTTTTTAATTTTATATATAGTTATTTAAAGTTATATAAAATTTCTTCTTCGAAAATGCTATGAAAAGAAAGTTTGAAACTTCATAAATTATTGATGATTATATTTAATTTTATTAAGTTTTTATTTACTCTTTATTTATATAAACTATTTAGGAAAAAAATGAATTTAATTATTATGCGAGTTGCCGTACTATGTATAGTTTATTTAATTTATTTAAAGTGATATAAAACTTTTTTGCTTCGAAAATGCTTTGACAAAAAATTGAAAAAAAAACGTTTTTTTATAAATTTAGATAATTTGTTTATATTATTTATATGAATTATTTACAAAAAAATAATAAATAAATAAATAAAATTCATTCAAATAGATTATTATAAATAAATACTGTAATATTGTTTAATATTCATAAGAATTATATAAACTGAATTGCAAAGTTGAAAATATTTGTTTAAAGTATATTAGAACTTTAGTCAGAATTAAAATTAAAATCTGAATTATTTTCAATTTTGAAAAAAAAATTGAAACATTTTTTTTTTTCCGAAAGCAATTATGTTAAAAAAACAGAAAGTTCTTTGAATCATTCAAATCAGGCGCTTAGTTCTCTCAAAAACTGCCATTTTTTGCACATTTAACTCTGTATCTTTGAAACCGCTGGACCTGCCTTTGCCAAAAACTAATCACCTCTTCTCCCTATAATTACAAATCGATATAGTAAATAAAACATTTTTGTAATTATAAATTAACTGGAATTTTGTGTGATATGTTCAATAGTTGTTTCTATGATATGTTCATTTGGTTTAGGAAGTATAATTACTGAGAATCAAATAGGACCTTTGTACCTCTCCCTGTCCTTTGAGTATTTTCTCTTTCAGCTCTCCCATTATACAGAATACTATTCTGAAGTATGAGTGGTGGTCTGTAAAAATACACGACTTTTGCCCCTTGGCAGGGTGTGAGAAAATTAGTTTCTGAACGCGTTGTGGAATGGTTTTAATTACATCCGAATGAATTATTACGTCTCATTGTACTTTCTGTAGTTTAAATATATGTATGTATATATATATATATATATATATATATATATATCTGAATAACCAAATATAATTAAGAAAATATGTCTCGGATACCTGTATAACTATTTAGTTTCCAATTTTAAAATAGATAAATGTCCTTAATAAAAAGTAACCTTAATGCTGAAAATAACGTTATAAAATTTGAATAAAACAGCTATATATTTGCACATCAAAATGAACTAGTGGTGTGTATGGCATTGTGCCTTAAGGCAAATTGCCGGAACTTCCCGTACCGTAATGAAATGTTCGAGAAATATTAAATGTATTCAAATAGTTCAAATGGTTTCAAATACTGTAACATTGTCAAATATTTATAAAGATTATATAAACTGAATTGCAAAGTTGAATATATTTGTTTAAAGTATATTAGAACTTTAGTCAGAATTAAAATTAAAATCTGAATTATTTTCAATGTACAAAAAAACTATTTTTTTGAAAAAAAAAATTTAAACAATTTTTTTTCCACAAGCAATTATTTTATTAAAAAAGCAGAAAGTTTTTTGAATCATTCAAATCGGACGCTTAGTTCTCACAAAAACTGCCATTTTTGGACATTTAGTTTTGTATCTCCGAAACCGCTGGACCTGCCTTTGCTAAAAACTAATCAGCACATCTCCCTATCAAAAGGAATCGAATGTTTTTTGAACCATTCATTCAAATCGGTTGATCCGTGCGCCCGAAAACGTGGACGAAAAAATGCGGACACACAAAACACACACACACATCCATTTTTTCTGAGGTGTGCCAAAATGTTCAGAAAACTTCAAAACGTCGAGAAATGCAAAAATGGACGATTACAATAACTTACCCAACGGGAAGTTAAAAATACGGATGTAACTACAGTGGAATCTAACAGATTCCCCGCTGTGTGTATCAATTATAATCAAATTATAATATTAACCATTTTTATATTGTTAACAAATCTGGCATTGTTTTATCTAGCAGAATGCCGAATGAATTGAACTTAAAAAACTACATCAGAATCTAAGCAAAATTGAGAAAGCAAAGAAAATCGAAGTGGAAAAGTAGAAGTTAGATTAAAATTAATTTCTTATAAAGATCAAAATTAAGAAAACAAATAATTATCTATTATCTCGTCTATTATGAGAAGAAGTCCCAATATTCTGTAAATTACACATCCGGGGTGCCGACCGACGGCGGCGGTCCCTTGCAGAAAAAAGGAAAACTAATTAAGTCGCATTGTCGTCGGGAAAAGAGCTCGCGCGAATTGGTATGAAAAGGCGGTGAAAGCGCCGAAACATATGCCGCCGACACCGACAGAGCCGCCGCTTCTTATTTATACTCGCGTCGACTTCATTTGCGGAAAAGTGAGATAATAGACAGAGCGCTGGGGGGATGGAAATATGGAAGTTTACAAAACCAGTACTTTACACAAATGTATTCCATCAGAAGTTATTAGCTATTTCACTTAAAGGGTATTCTGATCTGGTCAAGAAAAGTTATACTAATTTTACAAGTTATTGAAAATATAAAAATATTAAAAAAAAACAATTCAGTGTTAACTCCAGGAGGTTAACTCTGATGAAATAAGGAATCTCAAACAATTCGTACCTTACGATACCCGTCATTTCAGCCATCCAGAAAATACAAAGAGAAAAAAATATATATATTATCAAAATAGAATAATGTCGCTTCTGTATGAACTACAGGCAAGTTAAAAGTAATTGTTTTTCACAGAATAGCGGTTGCCAGAAAAAATTTCTTGCAACTATTTTTGATCTTTTTGATTTTTTTTTAAATAATAATCCGAATTTGTGGATCATCGTAGTTTATACTAGATAAACATTTAGAAAAGATTATTCCATAGAAAGAATAAAAAATCTACCATTTTATTTTTAATTTTAAAAATGTTTCATTGAATAATAGTTACATCAAGGCGATGCTGCATAATTTTTAGATTAGACTACAAAATTATAAACCATAACACAAATATGTATTTTCAAACATAATGAACAAAAAAATATTATCAACTCGTACCACTTCATAAATCTTGCTTGCATAGTTAGTTCTATTTAATTTATTGTAATCAGATCCATTGTGTCTTAAAATCGAACAATTACACGTGAGATAAATACAACTTCTGTTTGAATTATGAGCACGTTTTTTTATAAAGATCGCACTGGGCACAACTTTCACAAGAAGAGTGCATCATCAAAGTTAGAATAAAATTTTCATTATTATATTGCTCTTAAAAAATAAGCACAAAAAATTAATACCTTGGTTATATAATCAATGACTAATCATTGGTAAGGATTGCAAAATATAATACTATTATTTACAATTTTAACTTAAAATTTTATCTAAACTCTTTACAAATTTCAAAAAGTGCTTTACCCATGGAAGACATTCTGCGCCAAAGGCGATGGCGTTGACATCTCATAATTATCACCACAGTGTAATTAAAATGGAAATTTTGCCAGATATCAAGGCAACAAGAAAATTTCTGCCACCGCTGTGAAGAAACACTGTGGAACTATCAGAGAAACTATTCTTGGAGCAAGTTTTTGAGATACGACTTCAGACCAAGATAAGAAAATGTAGCGATTAAGGATAATGAAGTCGAAAGGAATTTCAAAATCTCACAGAGCTTATTGATAAAAATATATTCTACTAACTGGTATTTGATATCAATTATATCATTCAGTTGGAGGTGCGACCTTTATTGTATTAAGGGTGCAAAATTCGAGGGGTTTGGAATAAGCATACTTATCGTTCCTGGATTCATTTATTTTCTACTAAAATGAGTAAAGTTATATTGAGTGACTGAGTTTTGAAATCAATATTTATGTTATTGGATTTATTAAGTTTGGAATTGCTTTTTAGTTCCGGATTATGAAAAGCATTCCCAATTCCGTTTTTAATTTGAAATTAAATCAGTCGCACATCAAAAATTAATAAAGTTGAAAATTAGAAAATAGGAATTAGGAAAAAAAATTTTTGCGTATATAAGAGTACCTACTTCAACGTTGTCTACTACTTGTCGTTGGTAGACCAATGCCCTATTTTCGAATATCATTTTAAAGTATACAAAGTTGCTGTAAAGTGATAAAATGTTAGAGAGTTATATATATTGTATGATTTTATACAGATTTGCACAATGAATGCACAGTTCCCAAGATATTTAATAAACAAATGCATTAAAATAAGTTGTCAGTTTACCATAGAAGTTCTTTTATCTTTACCGTTATCAGTTCAAAAATTCTGTAAGGTTAAATATTTTTTGTTCAAAGATTTTTCCTCAGATTATGACTGCATATCTTGTAGATAGAGAGAGTAGAGAATCGGCAGAGAGTTCACGAAGTTATATACGTACGGCGGCTGCAACTGACTGGCATTAAATTATGCCAAAACTCTCTCTCTATCTCACCGAAATCTCCTTTTTTTCGATTCCACCACGATCTAACACACGGAAATCAAGGCATTTGTTGGAAAAATAAAACTATTAGAATAAAATAATTTACAAACACAGTTTTAACATATATTTGCATTTATTTGTTTTATATTTTGTATCTTTGAAGCAGATCGTCTGGTATATCCATTAATAACATGAGGGGTGTCCATTAATAACATGATCAATTTTCAAGGATTTTTGAAAACCCCCTAGATGATACTAAAAACTCATTTACTTCTTTATGCAATTTTTTATTAGATCTGATAATACCAACTCTACAGCAACTCGGTTTATATTAAATTTTTCATATGAAATAGAACTTTTCTGTTGTACAGGATTTAAATACTTATGTCTGGGGTCAGCGCTCGAGTGTTTCAGTAACTATATCCCGTAAAACCGACTAAAAAATAACACAGTAGTTCATTTTCTATGCATGACAAATTTTTTGTGTCGATTAAAACTATCGTTCCCACGGTTTCCGTAAACAATCGTCAGTCGTTCTTTCCAGAAGAAAGAGTTGCATCGAGCGACGGGGTTGACACGGTTCAAAGATTCCGCTTGTATTGTTAAAAAGACGGTGATGGTAAAAATCTGATGATAAATTTTTGATTTAAGCTTTGAAACTACATTGTTACTTTACCAAGTATTGTACTTTGATGCGTTTTTATATATAAAATGTAGTTCTTATAAATGTCCCATGATCAACCGGTACGCGTGACATGATCTTAACCTGAAACAACGCGTAGGTCCAGGTTTGGTGCGTTACAGGGCACCGGTTCATTATGGACGTGCAATTTGCTCTAAGACAAAATGAAATTCGCACCTAGTTTGTTTTTTGTTATGTAGCTTATAAAATGTTTGTTTAATTCTATAGTACATTTGGAGAATTTATAGATAATTAAGTAATTTCTAATACTATCTCTTACTATGATATTGTTCATAATGATAAGCCAATGGACCAATCAAAATAGAACAATCAGAGGTGTTTAATTCTCATATGTTGATGCATGTTGTTTATCTAAGATTGCCCTGTATCCTTCAAATCCTTCTGTTATTCTGCATAATCCACTCGAGAAAATTACAATAGTTGAAGTCGAAATTACATCTAACGAAAATATAATTCATTTAGTCGGCGGTTCTCGTGATTAAAACGCAATCTAATAATTTTGCGAAGCTACTAATAAATCCACTTTGTGTGTGCTCTCTCTTTGATCCTTCTCTCTTTGCAGGGAGAGAGATGAGATAATGAACGAAAAGCGAATAAATGAGCAAACTGCATATTACTAATTGCGTGTTAATTCAGAAAATGTCAACACATCGCGGAAGAAATTAAATAAATTTTTTCTCAGGTTTCTATTGCAATTTTAAAGTATACTCTAGACTAAGTAGTATAGACTAAGAGTAAAATGATAATAAGACATAAGTAGAAGTACATAGGTAAGATAAGAAGATAGGTAAGACATCATTAGATATCTATTTAGCTTTCTATAAATATTTTTTTCGTATATTCGTAGAGAAACTTGTAGAAAATATCACTAGTTCCCAATAAGTGATTCACCAATATAGCATATAGCTTAGTTCACCAAAGATGTAGTTACGCTGAATCCAACACTTATTGAATGCCTGAAATATAGTCTTCTGAAATTTTTATAATCTTAAATAGCCTTCTGAAAATTTTTTTTCAGCCTTCTTGAAAATGGTGATTCATAAAGTTGAGCTACTATAGAATGTTGATGATCTTCCAGTTTTAGAAAATGTTGAACAATGTTTAGCTAGATCATCGTGTAAAGACTTATTACTGACGAACCAAGGAGGATCAATGATCTGTCTCAAAATTTGAGACATTTCTAGAAATATACTTCATGTTTTGCTTCTTTGGTCAAATGATTTACGAGTTTTGAGACCAACAATGAATAAGTTCAATATAACCAATGCTGCTGCACTATATTTGAACGCCTTCAGATTATCCAACACTAATTTAAGGCATGTTGAATCTCTAGCAGATTTAATGTTTAAGAGAATATTACAGCATTACAATTTTCGCAAAAATTCTTAGAAACTTGCCTAAGATACAATATACAAATGCAGAAATTCATTACCTACAAAAACATTTTACCAGTTATTAGAGTTATATTATATTAGATGTAGGAACCACATAAATGAGCAAACCATATAAAGGAGCAAGTTTTTCATTTCTAAGTGAAAAATCACCAAAACAAAATTAAGCAAACCAATTATGATCTTTCTAAGGCTTCGTCTCCATAAACAGCTCATACCTTTTAAAGGTACTTAATGCCCTTTTACCTTTGCAGAATTAAAAATCAAAATATGCCAAAAAGACAACCAACGCCAAACAAAATCTACGCAATTGATAAAAAACCCTTATTTACTGATAAATATCTAAATTTTCTACTATCCATTAACAAAATGGTATTTTACATTTAGATTAGTCCAGCAAGCCTAGAAATTCAGTTGAAACTAACTAACTTGAAAACCGCACTTACTTAGTTGCCAACGTAATAGTTCACATTAACAGGTCAATGTGAAATTTTCTTCATCTGGGATGTTAGACCATATTATAGTATAATTAAGCAATTTCTCTAATAAGAAATGTATGTTTTCACCAGAAAATCCGACTTGCTAATTTCATATTTTCTATAAATTATTCTAAAGCATTGAAGACCATCAGTGGAGAAACTTTGTGCGTGTATGAAAGCCTAAATTTGACCTTTGGTTGATGATTTTACAAAAAAATTGCTAAACCAACTTCGAAATTTTGAAAGCCATTCCATAAAACTCTATGAGGACTACATAACTTTGTGAGCAAATGGTCGAGCTAGTTCTTGAGATTTTATCAAAAACTGCAGAAATTTCGTCTAAACGTTCGTCGATTGATTGATTTAAATTTCAACAATTACAATTAATTCATTGGAAGGTTTTTCCAACGTGCTTCAATGCCACTTACTCCTAGTTTTATAAAAATCTATCAAAAATTAAGGATATTTTAGACGTGCTGTTACGAGAGATATACTCCATAAAAACCTTCCAGTGCAAATTGTACAACATGTCTTCGTATCATAAAATTATCCATTATCCTCGAGCGTGGCATTTGTACAAACAGTACTAGAAATATTTAAGAGAAATAAAATATAAAAAATGGAAGAAAATCTTGCATCCAGAACGAGTTCAAGTTATTTACAAAGGATTAGCGAACAAAGCGCCCTGATTCCTCCTCCGGAACAAAGACGTGGATGAAATATCTTCGGAGAAGACGAGAAAATCGCGATTTCTTTGACATATTTCCTGACAGCAATCAAAATCGAATCTGTCAATAAAGGGATAATACATTCTTGATAAAATGACACACGTGGAAAAATATCGAGTTGCATATCGGCAACAGTATTTACTATATCTTTTGCAAATGGTAAATGACCATCATAGAACCAAACATTATCCCAAATCAGTCGACTTTTACATCGATATTATCATGTTTTGCAGACAGACAATCTTGCATGTATTTTTATATCTTGTATTATTTTATCACGGACCACTCCTAGTAAAAATTTCAAAAATATGCTGATAAATTTATATTTGCGCAAAGATTAGAATCATTTTGTGTAAGATTTTAAATAATCGGTTTATTCGATGTTTGATATAGAAGTTAAACAAAGTCTGGCGATGATAAAAAATATATTTGCTTGAAAATCATTTGACGAAATATTTGCACAATCATGTTTAAATTGCAAATCAATAAATTTAGAAATCGTTTTTATTTCTAATAGACAAATAAAATTTGCATTATCAAAATTTCCAAATTCAATGTACATATTGCAATATTTATACTTATTTATAATATACGGCTAAGACTAATTAACCTAATGATTTCAAAGTAGCCAAAAGTGTTAAAAATATACAGGGTATCCCAGAAATTAACATTAAGCCAAAACGCGGCCATAAAATAAATTTAACCGCCCTTAAAAAATAAGGAAAAAAAATTACTTAGCTTGAAAATTATTAACCCTAGAATTTTGGTGAAATTATAAAAAATTTTCGGTTATTGTGGTTGTATTGTATTTTTTTTATTTAAAATTTAGAATTAAAAATCTTTTTCCAAATGTTTTCAAGACAATTAAGATCAATGTTATCATCCGTTTCGGCTCGAGGTTTTTGAATCATTCAAATCGAATGCTTTTTCTCTCAAAAACTGCCATTTGTTGCACATTTAGCTCAGTATCTCCGAAATGCCTAGACCTGTCTTCACCAAAAACTAATCACCACTTCTCCACATCATTACCAATCAAATGTTTTTGGACCATTCAAATCGAATGCTTCGTTCTCTCAAAAATTCGATTTATATTTTCTGCACACTTTGCGCCGTAACTTCAAAACGGCTAGACCGATTTTTGTCAAAAATTAATCAGCACATCTCCTTATCAATAGGAATCGAGTAGTTTTTGAATAATTCAAGGTTGACCGATGCCCCCGAAAATGTGGACAAAATATTGCATCCATAGATACATACCATATGCACCCATACACACACATCCATTTTTTCTAAGGTATAACGGACAATATACATAGTATTTAATTTCAGATACATATTTGCTAATTCCATATAAGCAAATATAATAAAAAATAAATTAGCTTTTACACTAATTACTATTACATTATCAAGATCCCTTGTCCTAATTAATGTGTTCACTTATTAGTTTTCGCAAATTTAATAATCTTTTACAATTTTTCCGTCGTGCCATTTTCCTCTCGCTATTCTTTTAATAAAACAGAATCAAAATCCAATTTAATATACCCCGATTAATACTTTCTGTACGGGATTACGAGCGAAAATCTCTCTTTTACTCCGGTTTCCGTGTTAATATAACTGTGATATATGAATTTTTGCCTTAATCTCTCTTAGAGAGAAAACAGATGTTGTCAACGTTCTGAGGATACATGTAATAGTAATAGTTATCGATAAAGAATTTGTGTTTATTTACAATAACTCTTTTGAATTGTTGCTTCAATGGTAATGAAATATATTCAAAATTATTTTAGTTAGTAGTATATGATATTCTCTCACATCATTAAACTCCATAGAAATTTGGTGTAAGGTTAAATAAAGAAATAAACACATCCATTCTTGTACATTTAATTATTATAACTATCTAAATCCTTAACCTAATATTATCACTCTAATTCTAAAAATTTGACTCTATAATTTAAAATCATATTTGAAATAAACATTAAAGAAAACGTGAATAAATATTCGTCTTAAGTGTATTATCATATAAGTATTGTTCTAAAATCTTTTGTCTTTCATTCTTTTCATTTTATTTTTTTTGAATATCTCTAAGCACGAGCCACTAGAAAACCACGGGACAGACCAAAAATAAAACTGAATTTCCCTTTTTCCAACTTTTTGTCCCATATCTCCAAAACGACTGGACCAGCCTATGCTAAAGCATACATCTCTCAATCAATAGAAGTCAAATGTTTTTTGAATCATTAAAATTTGTTCTCTCAATCTTTCAACCTATTGTCATAAGGAGATTGAAACAACACTGGCCTTTAGACTTAGTCTTCGATTAGCTCCAATATAATATTATCATATTAATTGTTAAACTAAGAAGATCTCATTGGAATTCTTCTTAGACATCGCTCTTAAATATTTTCAATTTAGCTCATAGAATCTTTATGTATTTCTGCTAAATAAAAGTGTTAAAAAAAATGTTGGTCCGTGCTCTCTAAAACATTGCCGAAAAAATTGTATCTGTACATGCATACACACAAACACATTCACACATACACACACATAAATCAATTTTTTCTAAGGTACGCCACAATTTTGGTTACTATAACATACACTACGGGAAGTTAAAAATCACGTGGCAATAACTTTTTCTTATTAAATATATACTGCCCAATAATAACAATGAATTTTAGAAATACCCGAAGAAAAATTTGGAAATAAATATACATAAGCATGATATTCCATTTATTTTTCATTAATTATAATTGAATGTGTGTGAAAATGTTCACAGTTCCTGTTTCCTACGGAAGTTGGTGGCGTTGCAATAACTCTATTAACGTTTCCATCGATTAAATCCTTACGTAGACTTTATAGAACATAAACTTTGTTGGCATTAAAACTGGAATTTACTGCTACACAAACATACAAATATAATATGTAATATATACATTATTAATATATATATATATATATATATATATATATATGCATTATTATGCATATTTGACCGATCGAGAATAATTATCATGTTCCATGGCTTATTATTATTACACCGAGTTGTGGTAGTCTTTTAATATTAGACAAACTAGTACCTGGTTTACTTTTGTAACATAAATTTACATTCATGTTTTACATACTATGCTAATAGTGTAAAAGTTATTAACAATGCAATGAATAAATGTACCTACCCACATTTTGGCATACCTTGTCGAAGTGAAGTCATCACCAATTAGAAAATTTACTTCTATTTAGAGTTAGCTTTTCTAAGGCTAAACATCAAATAAAAAGCAAAAATTAAAAAATTGATCCTCAATTATTCCTTACATATCGACATAAGATTTTAAGTTATTATCAGTCTGTTAGAAAATCATCCCAAGAATCTTGCAAAAAACCTACTCTCTACAAGTACTATTAAGAGATTGAGAAGATTGGAAGTCTAATAGGATAGTTTTCAGTACCTTTATTTTCGAAAACAGTTAAATTTTTTATCTTAATAGCTAATTCTCATTTCTCATTGATTAATCCGATTATTTGTACGTTAATATTTCGAGAAAATCGTATTAGTATTTATACGTATATATGTCAATAAATATATTTGTGTGTTGGGATATAGATCCACATATCCCACAATTGGCCCACACGTTATTGTTTCCGAGCAAAGTTATTAAAAAGTCCAGTTTTATGACTTTATTTCATGCACGTTCGTATAAACTTTATTATTAGTGTTACATATCGAAGTGGCGATATTTTATTACACGAAAACAATACACGGACGCCGTCAAGTCTGCTTGTAAATTTGCCAAAATATCAATTTTCCGTTTATTCATTTATTCGGATCATAAAAATAAATATTAAACATGGTTCGATTCTGAAAAGTTTGAGAATTGTTTGAATTTATTTTTTATTTTCAATTGCTTTTATGAGTAGAGCAAATATATGTATTGCACTGTGGTGATAGATAAATTGTAAATAATTGAATTTTGTACACGTCCCAAAGATAGTATTCATTTTCAATTATAGAATTAATTTAATTCCTAATTATAGAAATCAGTGTTTGAGCTATATTTATAAAATTTGTCATCTATTCTTATTTGGCACATTGGCCGGGTAAAAAATGTTCATGTTTACCTTGATTGAACCGATATTTCGACAGATCTATTCTTCAGCAGAGTTGGTATAACTATTAATTTAATTTATCTCTCGTAAAATTGCTTTTTTATCCCAATTTGCTTTTTTATTTACTATCTTCTAATTTTTAACTCAAGGGGCAAAATATTGTAAACGTTTAATAATCGAAATCAAAAATTTTAGCATATCTTCACGATGTGATGGTTTCTGAACATTTTGGCATACCTTAAAAAAAATAGATGTGTGTGTGCGTTTTGTGTGTAAGCAATTTTTCGTCCACGTTTTCGGGCGCACGGATCGACCGATTTGTGTGAGTGCTGATTGCTGACTGCAGAAAATAGAAATCGAATTTTTGAGAGGATCCTATTTGAATTCCAAAAATTGTATTTGAATCTGAAATACATTCAATTCTTAATGATAGCGAGAAGTGATAATTAGTTTTTAGCAAAGGCAGGTTCAGCAATTTTTGGGATACGGAGCTAAATGTGCAAAAAATGACAGATTTTGAGAGAACTGAGCATCCGATTTGAATGATTCACAACACTTTCTGCTTGTGTTGACAAAAAATTGCTTCTGGTTTTTTTTATTTTAAAATTAATTATTTTTTCCAAAAAATTTTTTTTTTCATAGCGAAAAAAATTCGGATTTTATATTTTGTCCGTAAAACATGAATAATGAAAGTTACAGTATTTATAATAATATATTTGAAAACATTTAACACTCCTCGAAAATTTCGTTATGGTACTGGAAGTTCCACCAATTTGCCTTAAGGTCCAAACTCACCTTTTGTGTACAATGTAAACAAAAACAGTTCTTTGGACCAGTATAAGGTTTTATTTCGTCCTTTTTGCCCCAACCACTTGTAGCTTTTAAACTAAATAAAAGAGCTCAACCAAAAAATAACTATCAACAAAACAAAATACTTTTAGTATAATGCATTATATATGGACGTTATCTCATGAAAGCGATGCCATTAGAATAAAGATAAAACGTGATTGCACATCTTTTGCATTCTACTTTAAAATAGTATCGTTAAAAGTCTATACTTTACTTGTATTTGAGATATTGATAGTGGACCTTTTTACCTTATATAGTTTTCAATTTCCCTTATATTAATATTTTCCCCAATTTCCACTCCATCCCTGTCTAACCGATTCGTTCCCCGGTGAAGAGTTATAAGCAAAGTTCACAAAACTAACCGGGTCCCGCGAGTTCGGAATACAACTTCTCAAATAGAATAACTTTATGAGGCTGGATATCCGGCAGCTCAGACCTATTCCCCATCAGCCCAACCGAGGCATAAATATGATATATTAAATGTTTTAATAAACTTTAGAGAAAACGCTAACAAGGAGAAGAAAGGATCGCAAATCGTAATTGCAGAAAATGGATACATGAGTGCAGCAGTTTAATAAAAGATAGTAAATTAGTGAAAACCAAACCATATAAAATGATACAGACAGCCATTGGAGACTGCACCAAAAATTATCAATTGCAGGACGACATATCATGTCCTAGGTACAAATGCCCAAAGTCACCTTAAAGATTAAAAAATTAAAAAAAAAACAGAATTCAAAAGTCGTGGCAAAAAAGTTCTTTCGACCCTTCTTCTCTACTAACTCTTAACTAGTTACTCCTACTATGATAATAATGACGGAATAGATTCAAAGTAAATGTGGAAGTGTCGACAGTGTGTCTACACCCGCACCAGGAGAAAACGAAAGGATGTCGACATTTCAACACCCGCAGTCAACGTGTTAAACAATAAATTTATTTCAGTTGTCATAATAGCCACGCAGGTTTGATGGTTAGTGAAAAAGAGAATCTCTAACTAGTTACTTCTATTATGGCTGATAATGAAGAGACAGATTTGAAATAAATGTGGCAGTGTCGACAGTGTGTCTACAGCCGCAACAGAAAAAAAGAAGAGATTGTCGACACGTTTACTTCAGCAGTCAACGTGTTAAACAATTAATTTAGTTTAGTTGCCATAATAGATAAGTTGCCACACAGATATTGGATGGTTGCTAAAAAAGGTGATGGCATCAGGTCCCCAAAGTATTTTTTTTTCATAAAAATGAATAAAACCAATACCGTGTAGTCATTCATCTAAAAACCATTACTTTAATTTCAGCTGACGATAATTAAGTTGGTCCATGTCTAAACAAAATGACCTGGTCACAGATGCCCGTAGAACTGTCAAATATCTAATTAGAAGCAGTTGACCTGAATGATCTTATAAACTAATCCAATAGAACTAAAGTCCTAAAATAGAATTGGTTTAATTGGATATACGCAGTAGGTACTGCCGAGAGCGCCAAAAAAAATTCTTATGGAAAAGGGCTTGCAAAATAGAACAATGATAAATGACTTAGAGACCGATTCTACAGTAAAATAGACCAATTTTCGTAGAGACTATAACACATAAGCCATGTGGTTGTGTGCAGCCAGGTGTATTTCTCAGGTTGTCAATAACCTAGAAACCGCACAAATGTCCAAAAACGATATTAGATAACAGGGTATTTCTGATTCGGCTTCATAACATACGAGTGACGTTGCAGTTTATGTGTAAAACTGCCTGAATGCACAGCAAATACATGACATTTTGACAGTATTCAGTATGAATTAGTGTAATAATGTATTGAATTAACATAGCCTTGCCATAACATTTTTCTGTTATGCAGCAGAATAGGTCCTTATGTTAAGTAGTGCTTCTCATACAAAATGACACCAAAAACTGTCAAATATTTGATGTTTGATGTTTGATCGGGCGTTTTGCACCTAAAACGTAACTTCACTCCTAGGGCTTTTTGGCAGTATTTAGTACCATTTTGAATGAGAAGTGCTACGTTACATAGTCTCTACATAAATTGGTCAATTTTAATATAGAAACGACTCCCTAATCTCCAAAATAAAATACAGGGAAATGATAAAAGCCAAATAAAAAGTATGAAAGCAGAAGTTTAAGTCAAAAACTAGAAAGGACAAGGGGTAAATAAAGTGAAACTTCTTTTTCCCTAGAAGACGCAAATACGAATTTATGTTAGTTTCCTGGCAATCTACAATGTTTGGACAATAGAAAATGCGATCTTATAACACGTTGAATCGGGGAAGAAATGTATAAAGAATGCATCGTGCAATTTTCGCCCCCATGGACAGAGAAGGAATATTAGAAGAAGAGCTGATAGGAAATATAATTTTTTGTTTGTAGAAGTAAAGCAGAGATAAATAAAATCTAATTCAATAACTACATATCTATTCCTGCAAGTCAGATAGTATGGATTGATAAAATCATAGATAAGGCGAGATAAAATCATGCATTTCAGAATAATTATAATGTATCATGTTGCATTTTATCATTTTAAGATAGTGAATTGCTGTTAAATATTGTAAAGAATATATTACCATATATTACATGTATTTTATATTTGAAATAAACAGTGCGAGATTTCCAAAAAAAAACTCACAAAACAAGTATTTTAAATGATCAACAAATTTAGGAATTCAAGTAATTTCTTCCAGTCTTCATAAATTCCATCTCTGATGATCTAATATGTGACCAATGTCTATGTGACTAAGGCAACAGTTATGTCTAATTTACAAACAGAGAACCTCTAAGGTCCTCTCCGACTTCGTGAGTCAGAGAATTGACATTTTGACACCGACTACGTCACAGGGTGATGTCAATTGACCCCCTTGACACTTAAATGAAAGCACCCACACTGCATGGAGCAATTTATGATTAATTATATCAATTCTAAAGAGGTCCATTACTCTGTTTGGAATGTGGGACATAGACCCCTATGGTAATAATAGATTTATGAAAATAAAATTTGTTTGGAATTAAATAGTATATAGAATTTTTAACATTATAAGGAATTACAAAAACTTGGTGCATTTTGAGATGAAACGAACGATGCTCAGAAACATTATTTGTGAATTTATTTATTTGTATGTATTTTGTAGTTTCTAAGTAGGCAATCTAATACTTGAATAGTTGAACAATTTAATACATTTGAATATTCTATGATTTAAACTTACAAAATAATGCTGCAAAATAGCCCAATAATGAAATATTTTTCGATAAACCTTTTATAATTTTTACAAGTTCAAATATCGACAACAGTATTGCTTCTTCTTATTCTGGTAGAGAGATTCAATATATATATATATATATATATATATATATATATATATATATATATATATGTATATATATATATATATATATACATTTAAATACCTCTATCAGCCCCAAGCACATAAATACAACTCGTTAACATTAAATTTGCATAAGAACCAATAAAAATCGATATTTATTCCTTTACCTCAAGAGTATTCTGCATTTAAACCGATTGACTCGATATTTATAATTAAATCGTAATTCTAAATCTTACATTTGTGCACTGCATGCGAAAAATTCCTCTCAGAAAGTCATAAGCATAAAGTTACCTGAAAAAAAAAGAAAATATATATAGAAACATTGTAAGAATAAATAAATCCAAGACAATTATATGAATACATAGTTCTATACAAGTCGTATATGAGTTTATTTATTATTTTGCTTGCATCTTTTGATATTTGTAATTAATACATATGGTATGTTTGTGGTATTTTTCGTAAAATTAAATAGCATATAATATTGTAATGATCTGCATCAACTTTAGAATTGATATTGAATGCAGAAAATTGAATTTAACATGTTCACTTGCGTATATGTGTGTGCATTTATTTTAGTTTAACAAATATTAATATAATATTAGGTGAATTTGTTTAAAATTTAATATTTTATAATATTGTCTAGTATGAAACCGGCAGCTAGTAATACTCCAAAATCAAAAATAAAAATAGATCATTTGAATAGACAATTGATTTTACAAACTTGGTGTAGGTGGAATTTTGCTTTAAGGCAAATTGCATGAATTTCCTGATATGTGTATACAATTGATTTTATCAATAACATTAATTTGATTTATATATGATTTACATGTCTAATAGTCTACCTGGCAAACAGGTACTTGTGTGCCTGTCTAATTGGCTACCTATGTATTTTTGTGTCTGTCTACTTGCCTACCTGTTTCGTTTTATACGTTTTTAAATATACGTCTGTCTTTTTTTACTTGTCTACCTTTCTATTTATTTATTTACCTTTTTGTCTACTTATCTACCTGTTCACCTGTCCATCCGTGTATTAATATTTTTACATATAAACCAATAATAAAGATCTGTAATAGTTATTTTAGACCACCATACAGATTCGAACGGATATAATTTTGTCGTCCAACACCATTAAGGTAAAAATTTAATTCATTTAATTTTATAATAAAAAAATAATAGTATAAATGTTTCGGCTGTAGTCATGTCCTTTATTCAGTAAAAAATACTGAGAATAAAACTAAACGGTTAATTAAAAAAATACTTGTAATTTGTTAAAAAATCAACGAATGTTTATCCATGAAACGAAGATTTAGGAGGCAATTCTCGAATAAAATAGAAACGTTATGGTAATGCTGTATTGTGGGTCTATCTTCGTATCAGTTGGTAGCAATAAACTGTCAAAAAGATATAGGTTTGCTGTACGATGAAGCGTTTTATTCACAAAACCTAACCTCCAAAAGGCAAAAACATCAAATAACAGCTTTATCTTAAGTCGGACAGCATACAATGTCTGTCAAAATACATGCATTTTTTTAAATGTATGCCAAAATTTTCAGGAGGTCTTGAAACGCATAGATATGCAATTTTTTTTATTTTCAACTTTCTCTCTCACAGATAAAAATTATTTGAAATGAAATAATAACCGGGAGCAATACTAGAAAAATAATTCTTAATAGTCGAAAAATAATCTCAACGATCAGAATGTATTTAGTTTTAGCAATTTTTCGTTTTATCGCCTACAACTATACCATTTCTCTGATATAATTTGAATTTTATACAAATTTGTAGAAAACAAACTACCAGACAGGTAATAATAATAATGCCTAACATTCTTACAACCTGCAGCATCTCAGTATAATGCAAAATCCCTCTTGAAAATATAAAATTATTCAATTATTGTTTTCCAAATGACTCTGTTAATTAATGCAATCCAAATCCAAATGTATACAAAGCTAGTTGTTTAATATATGTATATCTCTAAATTATCATAAATTATCCAATATTAGCGCCATAGTATCATATAAATCATGTATATAGATCTGCCTGGCGGTTATTTAATATATTTCGCGGTGGCGGTGTCGGCGACGACATGAGGTCTGATGAATTTTTAAAATAATATTAACCTTCCTCTATACTATGCAAATTACTTTGAACAGGTGATTCATGCCCTCAGGGTTATTAAAGGAATACATAATACATAACACGGTTATTATTATATACAACGTGCACCCATATGCTTTCGGAGAGAGTTGTTTGTGTTTTTGTTTAGATGAAAATTGTACACCAGAATAAAACCAGGTATTTATTTTTAATTTGATAATGGACCGGTAAGTCATCTGCATGTGCGTTTGTTTATTATAACATTTGTTACTTTTTAAGGGCACAAAAGCAAATTTGTACAAAATTAAATAACCAAAAATATTTTGTAATAGGATAGAGCGGGGCTTAAAGTTCCGTCGGCAAATAGGTCCACCATCAACATCTCCAAAACAAGTAAAGTTAGAATTATTTTAACAACACTATTTGAAAGTAGAGGGCAAGTGATATGAAACCAGTCATTCTTACAACGACGCTATCAGGAGTTTGAAAATCCATAACAACAGTATTTTTTTCCATGTTATTTATTTTGGTTGTGAGCACTATTGTTTAGTTTACGAGACATTAATATAAATTCTAAGTATACATTATTGTTTTATAAGATGTTTAGTTAATTAACTTTTCGTAGGCTAGTGACAGTAATGGGCCGAAAATCTAAAATGCAAATCTTTCATTTCTCGACGTTTTGAAGGTTTCTGAACATTTTGGCATACCTCAGAAAAAATGGATGTGTATGTGGATACAAATTTCCAGTCACGTTTTCGGGCGCACGAATCAACCGATTTGAATGGTTTAAAAAACATTCGATTCTTATCGATAGGGAGATGTGCCGATTAGTTTTTGGGAAAGGCAGGTCCAGCCATTTCGAAGATACAGAGCTAAATGTGCAAAAAATGGCAGTTTTTGAGAGTACTAAGCGTGCAATATGAATGAATCAAAGGACTTGCTTTTGAAAAAAAAATTACTCAATTTTATTAAATAAATTAAATAAATGGTAATTACCATTCTGCTTATGACGAAATACCAGATCACGGTTATATACAGTGTTATTTCTGTAAAAACTGAACCAATTTATATTTTGCATTGGTTGAATGCAGCTATTGTCTCACAAAATCTCTAAAAAAATAAAAATAGGACATTGCATCTGTTTGCCCCCTTGCCAGCCTATTTTACCCCGCTCATGGGGTAGAAACGACCAGATGACAAATTTTTGAAAAACAGCAAAAAACACATTTTTACAATGATGATTTATCTAGGAGTTTTACTAAACATAGTCAGATAGTTGATTGATATATGTTAATTGTTGTAATATTATTAGATTGGTTTTCACAATGTAATTGCTCAAAGTCAAATTGGACCTTGGTGCCCCGCCCTACCCTATAAAAACTATGAAGTCTCTTTTCAATATATATATATATATATATATATATATATATTTCTGTCATTGTCAGCAAATATTTTCGCAATTTACCTTTCGACAATTTTCAATTTCCCAAACCGCTTACAAGCCATTCGGTTTTCATCGACGACTTGTATGTGGCGGTGACAAAAAACCGCCAAAAAACAAATAGAACATGTAGGTTTTCTGACGAAAAGAAAATGAGAAAAGTGTTTTTTCCAGGTCACATAACAAAAAATGAGCAGAAAATAAATGAAATTTATAAATTTATAATATAACCATAACTATAAGTTAAACTGTTTCAACAAGATATTAATTTTCTTTAATAAATAAACGTCAATCATATTAAAATTCATCTTCCATGTGAACCCGAACCAATTAAAATTACCTTAGTCATAGCACATTTACTAATTGTATAATTAAAATTAAAATTAAAAACGATACCATTGTTGTTTATTTGCGTCCAATTAAGGACGTGTATGTGTTACTTTCACATGACCTCAAATGTTGGGTCAGACTCCGAAAAGTTTTGACCCCTTCGTGTTATTTACTTGAACTACACGCAGGTTTTTGACCCTGGGATAAAAAAATAATTAAGGCGACACCTGGTAAATATTAAATAATAAGATAAAAAAAAGAAATATATTATAGAATTTTATGTAATTTTTTAAAAATATTTTAAAATTTATACTTCTTTATTTATTCTTATATCGGTGAATATAGAGCAAGTGACTATATAAAAAAACTAGAGTAGAAGTTTGTAGGTTCAAACGTGAATTATAGGTAACTAGAGTTGCTGTAGGTCATTATAATGTTAGCAATTTTGAAGATTATTTATTTTAAATAAAAATGTAGAATATTTCATATTTATTAAATAATCTGTCCAAAAGTTATGAGACATAGTAAATTTGTATGCATATATAAGTCGCCATTCAAATCACCACATAAATACTACTGCACATCGATATGGACAATATTATTATCAAGTTCGTCCTGTCCATTTATTGCCGAATAAAATTTCGCCTTTTTATCGCATGTAACTTCGAAATATTAAATTTAACTGTCAGTAATTTCGATGTCATTGCAAAAATGCAAAAGTTTTTACGATTTCTGCGAATTATTGATTTGGACACTCGACAGAAGAGATATGTCGTTATATAATGGGTCGAGCTTTATGCTTTTTATGAGTTTTTCGCGATTTATGTCAATTCAAGATCAAGAAATTACTTTTATAGAGTTGGATAAAATAAGAAGAATATAAAGGAATTAAATAAATACATAAATTTAATATTGAAGTACATGGTTTTATATACACCTTTGCGAAAGACTGAAGTAGCACGAACATTGCTTTTTTAAAATAATGTTCTAGTTGGTAACTAATAACTACATAAAAATTTGAGCCAATTCAAAATATAAATTTCATGGGTACATTTTTTACAGTCATAACAATGTATATAACCTTGATTTGGAATTTTGTTAAAAACAATCATCAGCATAGTTAGAATAACTTCTAATTTAATCGCTTTAAATATTTTTCTTCAGCATTTTTTCCCTTACGTCTCAAAGCAACCCTACCTATAATAAATAAATGCATAAGCAAGTGTAATATGGGTCAAATTACAGATTCCTTGTTTGTCACATATATCTTCATAGATATATTTATTTTCCTTATACCATGAATAATATCGAATATCAAAATAAATTTTCCTTGAAGATATTTATATTTCAAAGACTCCTGTTAAGAATATTGGTTTCATTTTAATTCCTCCTCGGCTCTTTATATTCCATCCGTCGTCGTCTTCTTCTTGTTAAGAAGAAAAACAAGCATAAACAAACGGTGGTAGGTGTACATTAATTAAATAAATGAATCTCATATAATATAATATAATATACAAGAAGGTTTTGTTTTATGATATAAATCTGGGATGCTTTTACAACCGTATCCGTGGCTTCGTTCTCAGCAAATAAACAAGGAAATGTTTCTCAAAATCGACGGGAGATGCTAAAATACTAGTAAATAATACAAGCAAACATAAATTTTGATATTATCAAAAATATTAAACTAGTGGGGCGCATGGCATTGTGCCTTAAGGCAAATTGCTGAAACATCCCGTACCAATTTTTTTTTTAAAGATTAACATTTTTGAAAAAAAAATATTCTGAAAAACTAGATTTTTGACAAAAATTAACTTTTTTTTGAAAAAAAGACTTTTTGAAGAAAAGTGTATTTTGAAATATTTTGGAAATTCTGAAGTTTTTTTTCAAAGCAATCGTGCTGCTTTAACTGCATAGAGACAAAATAACGAAGCGCGTAAGCGCCGCGCCGCCATCTAACGCATAAGCATTGGCACAAAACCCATAGGGATGTAAACAGAATTTATCCTTATTGTTAGAATCTCTATAAAATATCTGTTAATTTGATGTGCATATGTCTAATGATCATTTTTGATCGCCAGATGGCATTTTTTTACTTTTTTTACTAGATCTCCGAAACCGCTAGACCTGCCGTCATGAAAATTTGATCCGTTCTTCGTCCTGTTAATACAAGCAAAACGTTTTTTGAATTATTCAAATTGGAAGCTCCGTTCTCTTAAAAACTGAGTTACCGTTTTTGGCATTTTTTGCCCCATATCTTCGGAACGGCTAGACCTGCCTTTTTGCCCCATATCTTCGGAATGGCTAGACCTGCCTTCGCCAAAAACTAATCAGCACGTCTCCTTATCAATACAAATCGAATGTTTCTTGAACTATTCAAATCGCTTCATCCGTGTTCCCGAAATCGTCGACGAAAATTTGTATCCGAACACAAATACACACACACACATACATCCATTTTTTCTAAGGTATGCCAAAATATTCAGAGACCTCTGAAACGTAAAGATATATAAAAATTTTCATTTTCGATTTTTTTGCGATTACTATAACTTACCTTACGAGAAGTTAATTAATATACACTGATATTATAATTAATATATAATAATAGATAAATGCATGGTGTATATCAATTGAATAGATTTGTTCACGGTTTATTTTATATTTCTTAAATTATTTCTCCGATGTTTAATTTTAATTATTTTTCTCAATTACTTCTATTATTCATATTTTTTTACATTATTATTTTAATCATTATATGTGTATATTTCTTTTTTCACAAATTTTTGCATAGCTTCACGTTTTGAAGGTTTCTGAACCTTGAATGGATGCGTGTGTGTGTGTGTTCACGTCCGCATTTTTTCATCCACGTTTTCGGGCGCACGGATCAACCGATTTGAATGGTTCAAAAAACATTCGATTCCTATTGATAGGTAGATGTGCTGATTAGGTTTTGGCAAAGGCAGATCCAGCCGTTACGGAGCAAAGCGTGCTGCAAGTAGAAATCGAGTTTTGTAATGATTGGGAGAAGTTGTGTTTAGTTTTTCGCAAAAACAGGTCCAGCCGTTTTGGAGATACCGAGCTAATTGTGCAAAAAATGGAAGTTTTTGAGAGAAATAAGCATACGATTTGAATGATTCAAACGATTTGAATGATTCAAAATTTTAATTGATTCGAAATCGATTTTTAAAAAAAAAAATTACACAATCTTTAAATAAATTGCTGCCCTATAGCAATTCGGTATACTTCAAAATCGTCTCAGTTTGAGAATTTCTGCCATCCGGCATCAGTTAATGAACGGTGTGTCTTACTATCGCGAAACGTGCACTCGCAATTTTTTTACGACGTTATTATTTAATAATGATTATTTATGAGCCAGACTGATTTGATTAAAACAGCAACTCGCACATAAAACGGAAGCCGAGGAGAACAAGAACGAGAACAAGCTGAAGATGAACATGGTAACCACCCTCCTCGAAAAATAAAAAATATATACATCTTTGTTCCCCAGGAATTTCTAATTTTTTTTTAGTAAAATAGAAAAAAACGTGTTTTATTGGGTTAGGGTAAAAGCAAACACATTTGCAATATTTACTACAAAAAACATCCCTTTTGGATGTCAAATGATATTTTAATGCATTTATTATGACATCGACATTATTGTAATGCATGTGCAGGGGTGAACATACCAAATGACGATTTAGAAATACATACATACATACATACATACACACATATATATATATATATATATATATATATATATATCGTATATAAAATTCTTCTCTACAGATGTATGAATGAAAATATTGTTGCATAGCAGATGATTTGTGATAAGTAAATATTAGTATATAATATAAAAAAATGAAACTTTTGAATTGTAGACGTGGGTACAGAACAACGTCTGCTGGGATAGCTAGTATATATACATATGGTATTATACATACAGAGTGTCGCAAAAATCAACGGGATAATAGTATTGATCATAACAGTCATGGAAATAATTAGAAAAAAAATTATCGTAAGTAATTGGAAAATTAAGATTTTAAGTGCAACCTGGAGCTTTGTTGAAAATGTGACCATTTTTATTAATTTTGTTTATTTAAGCTTCGTATTGTAAATAACTTTGTAAGATCATAGTCATCAATAATGCCTGAGTTTCTAGAATTAAACGTCTGCTGGGATAGCTAGTATATATACATATGGTATTATACATACAGAGTGTCGCAAAAATCACGGGATAATAGTATTGATCATAACAGTCATGGAAATAATTAGAAAAAAAATTATCGTAAGTAATTGGAAAATTAAGATTTTAAGTGCAACCTGGAGCTTTGTTGAAAATGTGACCATTTTTATTAATTTTGTTTATTTAAGCTTCGTATTGTAAATAACATTTGTAAGATCATAGTCATCAATAATGCCCTGAGTTTTCTAGAATTAAATCTTTTTGTTGAACTAATGACAATTGCCCTGAGTTTTATAGAAATAAAACTTTTTGTTGAACTATGAATTTAAAATTTTCAATGGTCACCTTTGAAAGACAATCCTTCAAATAAATGCACTAAAATTTAATCAGAATTGCAAAATGGTAAAACACTTTATTGTGTTTTTTTTTGGATTATACTAATAATTAAAACAGTTACAAGGTACATAATGAACAAATACAGATTTTTTTTTTTTTTACAATTTATTTTTGTTAATCAAGACTTTAATGTCTTATTTACAAAATTGATATGAGAAATACAGAAATGAAACTCAAAACTGGAGTTTTTCAAGGTTCTGGCTAAAAATTTCAAAATCTGATACAAATCTATAAATAATACTTTATTATTTACAAAGTGCATCGATCGAGTTTTCATAAACGTTTTTGTCGTTATTCAAATTAAATGGCTAAAAAAATTACTAATGGCTTTGCTGCCTTCGGCGTTCCCTTCAAAGAAAGAAATTGGATATTCAAATACGTGTGATATACTGTCGAAACACATGTGCCATGGGTTACTTTCCTTTTTTCTTTCCTTCCTTCATTTCATTTTGTCTCATTTCAATTTTTTCCTCTCACGAAATGTACAAGGATATCAAATCGTCTGCGAAATTCGAAGAAATAATAAAGAAAAGCTTTGGGATTGGGTAGGGGTATACTTAATACACTATAAGGTGCACCGTATTTTCATAAAATTAATATAAAAATTATTTAAAATTTTAGCTAACGTTTATAAGTTTTGTGCGACGATCGACCGAGTCGTTTCTTTGTAATTAGCAGAAAAGTGTAAAATTTTTCGTCCACGTTTTAGTCCACAATCTTCGAAACTATTCGAAAAATATTGATCGGGAACCGCGTTGATCAATTTATGGTACAGATCGACCAAGCCTTTTCTTTGTAATTTAATGTTCAAATTACTATATTCACAATCAACTGTTACAATTTGTAATATGTATATATAAAATTTTCCAAGTAAAAATTTCCGTATCTGATACATTCTAAATTCCATAAACTGTACTTTCAAGATTTCCAAGGTAGGTTTTTGGCCCCGTGTCTGTTTACATCAAAAAGTAATATCAAGCAGATTTTCTGTTCTCGTTTTCGTCCCCTGATATGAGAGCTGTGATTTCCTGAGCTCATTTTTACGGACCAACTCGATTTTCTTTTATTTTCTCGTAGTTTTTCTGTGATTTCATTCTACCCGAGGCATTATCTGAGACGACGGACGGCTTCGTCTTTCGCATTATCTTCACGTTACTTCGTAATGCGGAAAAAATAGAAAAAATGCAATATTTCTAATATTTTGACTCGAAAAATTGTGCTGTTCGATAAATAGATTATATTAAAAATATAATAACAGACATAATAAATACTTGCAAGCCTCAAAGCATCTTGTGAGATCAAAGTAATTATATAGTTTCAACCGTGTTAAAGTGAACCAAATTGCTGTGAAGTTACTGACAATAATTTAGATTACTTTGATACAAATATTTAATATATTTTATTTTATTTGAATTTTCCATTTCAAAATTACAAGAGATATATAAATTAAATGCATAAATCTAGATTTAATCTGTTGCTCGTCATTAAAAGTCCCCATAAATGTAAAAATGCATTATTGGCAATCACTGTTTTATAGAATACTGAACTTTTCTTCTCTACAATATTGCTCAATATTTAATATATGCTGGTCCAAAACTCATAAAAGATATTTTGAAAAAATGCATAAAAGCGTTGGAAGCCAACTTAATCCTCCCCAAGTTTCTGCAGGGTGCCAAAATATCAGGCAATATTGTAGATAATTCAATTTTACATTAACTTTTCTAATATTTCACATACTACACGAAGGGTGTAAATATACAAGAGATGCTATACAAGAAAAAAGCACAAATGGCCTTGCAATAACCAATGATTCATAAGTTCCAGATTATTTATTTAAGTGTGAGTTCAGATGAGAAAGTTAAAGCTTCAGTAAATAGTTAATAATGTTGGACAAAATGATAATTTTATTTGATAAATTAATCAAATGCTTATTCTATTTGCACCACATAAAACATTCAAAAGAGACACGAGATTCAAAAAATAAAAGAAATTCAAGAAAAATTGGATGGCTTTAGTATAATACGTATTTATGATTGAGGTTTGAGTCGATATAATATTAAACAATTGAATTTACTACAAATTATCCAAGCCTTGTACAAACTAGTTCAAGCTATTTGCATTCAACATTTAAAATTAATATATTACAAGAGAGTAGGACGGGGTATAAAGGTCCAATTTGACTTCAAATGATTAAACTGTCTGAACCAAATGAACTATATCAAAACACATAACATGTATCAATCAATTAGCAATCGAACTATGTTCAGTAAAATTCCCACTTAACTCCTAATTATAAAAAAATGTTTTTTTTACTATTTTTCTAAAATTTTTCATTTCTCGCCTTTTCACCAATAAGCGTGGTCATCTTCCTCAAAGAGTACCAAAATAATCTAAGTACATCAAGATATCTCTAAACCTAAATTTTTCTATGTTTCACCTTATTCTAACCTCACTTTTTGCATCATTCGTAATAAAATCATCCCGTGTATCGAATGAGTATCTATTACACGGAACATTTGAACACATAACCTGGAAAAGTGACTATTTAGATATAAAACCAGTGGCGGCGGTCGTTACATTTTATGAATCCATGGATTTTATTCCACGTTAAAAATTCCATTTTCGATAATAGGCACCGCCGACGATCGTACATCCATCCAGAACATATTCTTGCCAAGTGCCGATAAAAATTTAAGGTTAGAAAGGGGGCTGGGGGGTTTGGATCGAAGTTTATGAACTATCTAGATCGGGGAGAAGGTGGAATATCTTTAGGAAACTGCGAAGGGAAGGATGTTTGGGGATTTAGACATTTATTTAAGCATGTGATACCAATGTTTTTGGACAGATGATGACCCAGTAGTTGTCTAATCTAGTTGTGACTAATTAACTATAATCAAAGTGTTTGTTGATATTTTTTATATATGCAGCTATATCCAAGAGAGGCGATTTTCACTTGAGATCATCTCTGAGATCTATAACCTCAAGTGAAATTTGACATCAGATCTGCCAGATGTCCGTTTTGGCTGGGATTGAACCAGCGAACGCGAGCCTAGTTTTTGCTAGCCCAGGTCCGAACTGATTGCGCCACCACAAGGCCCTATGTATTACCAATAAATGAAACAAAATATTTATACTTAAATTGTAAGTATTATTGCCTATTGGCATTATAAAATCCAAAATAACTCGGTATAGACTAAAGTAGTATTGCAGCTTTAATTTTAGAACAAATCGATTGGCTGTAGGTATCGATTGGTTCCAATAAAATTAAATAGTACAGGCAATTTAATTTTGTCAAATATTTATATTACATGAAGGTAGCAGCAAATATATTGCATAAAAGCACAACCAACAAATAGTATTGAATACATTGTGAATCTATATTGTCCGGTAAAAAAGTTTGAATTTATAGTAGAGTGATTCGAACTATATAACTTATACTAAAAGTATATATATATATATATATATATATATATATTTATAGATATATATAATATATATATATATATATTGTATATATATATTATACTATAATAATATTGATATATATATATATATATATATATATATATATAATTTATGTAGATATATGTTTTTTTAGATAAAGCAACCTTTTCACATATCCATTCTTAAGATTCGCTCCCGAAAAAATATACAGATAGTGATGAAATGTGTAAAGAAAAGAGGGAAAATTCAAACCGAACAACCGACGACGAACATAAATTATATCAAAAGTCAGTCTGTCTACTTCGTGAAATATAACCGAACGGACTACAATAGAATTTTTGCCATAGTTTGCGCGAAATATTTACAAAATATGTAGGAAATCGGTAAAAACAGCTTCAATAAATGCTACTTGCTATAAATGACGAGATGAATAAATTAAAATATTATAAAAGAAGTATTGTAAAAATAAATTTTAACAATATTCATTTTAGCTCAAAATTTTAAAACATTTAGGGTTTCCGCACAATTTTTTTTAATAATCAATTTTGAGATGCTGAAGAAATCGCAATACTAAAAAATATTTTCAACTTTTTAATTAAGTGCAATATTGCTAATTATACCATTCATATTAGATTAGCAGCTTAAGGATTAATTTTACAGTTATGAAAATTCGAATGCATAAAAAAGCTGTAAAAAGCTTCTATTTCAGGCGGTTGCTATTTCGTGAAAACAACATGTTTAACATGACCATAGTTCATACAATAGCGACATTATTCCAAATTAATAATTGTTTTTTTCTTCAGATTATTTGGAGGGCAATAATAATAAGTACGGTCAGATGCCAATTTTATGAGACCCTCTACTTCCACAACTCCTACACTTAGAATTTTTGGACGATTATTAATTTTTATTATGTTTTGTATTCTCAATAATTTGTAATAAATAATTAGTGTAAATAATATTCGTCATTTTACGGCCTTTCAAAAAAACACATAAAATTCATGCCTCTAGACCAGAATACCCCTCATTGCTTTGTCATTTTCAAGTCAGTTGTAAAGTATGCAAGTTGTTATAGGGTCTTATATTGAATATTGTAATAGATGTTTAAGTTTGTTGTACTTTAGTATTGTATGTATTGAAAAAATATTTAAAACCTATAACAAACATAATATGTAAATACATAAATAAATTTCTTCAAATGCTTGACTATAAATAATATGAGAGTTACTAGTTCGGTCTATAATAAAATTACATAAATAGTAATTAGTTGTTAATTATTTTTAAAAACATTCTATACATAGTACAATCAGCTAGCACGTGCCATAACCAACCACAAATTCATTTCTCATTCATCCCCCTCATAAAATTACCATTGAATAGACCCCAAAGTAGACAAGTGCCTCCAAAACCACTTCACTTGTAAAACTGACGCCCGATCATATTCAACAGTCATTTAACAAGCAAGAAGAAGGTCGCTTTCTCATAAATACAAAACCGACCACCTCCTCCTAAACCCAATCCTTGCTCCTTTATCCTATTCTTGGATGGGCGGCGTGGAATAGGTTTCGGCTTTACGCCAATTAAAATGATACATTACGAGGAGGCAGTATGAAGCAGATGCAGGAGAAAGCAAATTCAGGATGAGGTGGAGGAATCTCCATGAGGAAGTCTTTGAATTGGCTGCGGGACTTTCAAAACTGAGATTTATTGCCTATAAGGAAACTGGACAAAGGAAGACGATGGAAGGTTCTTAGAACCAGCCAGTAATGCATGAGGTGGAGGAGATGGATGATGTCTCGGGGGTTAAAGTAAACTTTAATAGAATCAAGGAAAACATCACTTTATTACATACGTGCTATATAAAGGAGATATAAAGGATATTGACACACTTATGGATTATTGCATACTTGCGTTTATAATTACATACAAAATTTCATATAAAATATTTCTATTACTATTTCCACCGTTTCCCCAAGAAACTTTTTCAATATTTATTCATCGTGTGTGTGCAGTGTTCAATTTATATTTATACAAAACAAATCAAAACCGAGAGCAAAACTTTAAATTTTGAATCACGTCCTCACGTCCTCCATGTGTATAAAAGTTAATCCAAAACTTTTTGATGAAAGTAAAACTTTGGTGGTGGCGGTAGTGGCTGCATTCAAAATCAAAGCCTATTCAGACCGCCAATAAATATCAATAGACAACTCATTGATCGGGACGAAAGTATTAAAGTTGTCTGGAAAATTAATTGTGTACTTTTATATTTCATCATTTGTATCTTTGAGTTGGTTCGTCTAAAATGGATGGAAATTAAGTTCTCCTTCCGTATGTTAAATACCCTAAAGCAACTCGATATACTTAAGAATCGGTATAAAATCTTAAAAACGCAATCTTTAGCATAATGTACAATGATAAAGAAATTACTCCTGAATAAAAATGTAAAGTATCTACTCGTTCATTTTTTGTGGGAGCAAAACGCATGTTCTTCCTTTCCAAATTGGTTTCTTATGTACCGAACACCCCGGGGCTTTTTTTTCTTACAAGTGAAATCTTTATAAAAATATCGTCGCGGAAATGTGAGCAAATTCGCTTCTAATAATATATGTATATGGAAATGGATATGGATATGGATATTGTTCCATGAGTGTAATCATGCGCTCCGAGGGGTCCATTATAATTTTAGAATAAAATCTTATGTCTTGTCGGTAATTTTATTCTGAAATAATAAGGAAGGAAATGCTTAATATGATATGGAAATGAAACGACTTACTTTGCATATATTTATAATTTAACTAGATTTTGGTATGCTTTTTTATATGGATACATTTATTTTATTTTTATTTACCTTTGTTAAACGATTTTTATAAATAATATTTTAAAGGAGCAAAGGGCAAAAGATAAATAATCAGTTATATGACCTTGATTCTTATGGCATTGATATCAAGGTATATTATAGATAGCTAGATTTAAAAATCCATATGAAAAGTATTTTCTTTTATTTTGTTGGTTGTGAGCACTGTTGTTTAGTTTACGAGACTTTTATATAATGTATTGTTATGTTTAAGATAGAATCAACAAATCAACAATTGTATTTATATAAAGAAAAAGCTAACATGTGCATGAGGTAGAAAGGACCGATAAAACTATACCCTGGGAAATGAGTTATTGAGTAGTTAATGTGAGCAAGATGAGCTTCGTAAAAAAATTTGTACAAATTATTAAAATTTGTAAAAATTTGTACAATCTATGCACTCGATAACAAAAACGACCTATCGTTTGTGCATTTATTCACTATCTCTGTCCTTTTTGTAAAATAAGATCAAAGTTAGATATGTCGTACAAAAATAAAAGGTAAACCATTGGGTCATTAAAGTCCTTAAAAGCTCAGAAAAAATTAGATTTTTTTGAGAATTTTCAATATTTTTAAAAATTTTGAATACTTTTGAGAAAAAATTATATTGAAAAAATTAGAAAATGTAAACTGCAATAAAAATTATGAAATCTTTCAAATAATATTATCAAAAAAATGAAAGCTGATTCTTCTAAGATATACTGTTATTTTTAAGTTAGAATTAATAGTTAATTTCACTGCAAAGAAAATTATGAAAACTTTCAAATAATATTATCAAAAAAATGAAAGCTGATTCTTCTAAGATATACTGTTATTTTTAAGTTAGAATTAATAGTTTCGTTCATATAATCTCCTTAAATAGAATGAACCATTTAAACCTTTATCCTGGGAAAGGTGTAATCCATAAAAACCGGTAAATAATGCAGCAATTTAAGTTAAAAAAGCAATATTACAATAGATAAATTGAATAATTAGTTATTATTAGCTATTTCACCACGTCTATAGGAAGAAATGGACAGATGACAAATTTTAGTTAAAAAACACATTTTCATAACTAGAACTTAACTGGGAATTTACTGAACACATTCGATAGTAGTTTGTTTGATTTGTGTAATGTGTTATTATGAAGTTCAATTGTTTCGGACACTATAATTACTTGAAATCAAACTCGAAACTAATAACTGGAACAAAACCACCAATGCCACTTCCTAATTAACTAATTGCCCACCGCCACTCCCTTCCACCTCCATCTGTCCGCCAGTGTCCATTTCCGATTCCTACAAAGTAAGTTTGTTTACCAAGATTTACCGCCGAGAAGTAATATTCTCGTGACGTTTTTACGACTGACGACTACAATACTTTGGCGGTGTCAGTGGCGGTTTTGTAATATGCAAATTCGACTTTTAAGATATTCCACTGGAGCCCTGGTTAAGTGCTTACTTACTTATGTCAGACTAGACGGAGAAGTATTTTACGAGGTATCTGGCGGTTCGGAGGAAAATTGTATTTGTAATTAGAAGGGATGAATGTACATGTTTATGAATACTTATACACAAATACATACACATTAAATATACATATACAGAGATATGGTATCAAATTTGCCGTCAACCCTTATACTAGCACGGAGTGTTAGTAGTTAGTTGTACCTTACATAACTTTGGAAGAGTGTGCCTAAAATAAATAGGTTATAAAATAATACTATTTTCATGATTTTTTTATATTGGCCAAATAATTTAGCAATTATTTTGCAAAAATTCCTTTAAAATTCCAAGTAAGCCATTCTATTTATTTGTCCGATGGGTGTACCTTTTTACCCAACGAATGGGTTAAAAAAACAGATATTTCTAATAAAATAAGCATCATAAAACCTAATACGTAGGCAATTAAATTGGTTAATGGGCTGGAACTGACAAGTTTCAATAGAAAATAAACTCCTAATATACAAGATAATTATTAAACCAATATGGTCCTACGATCTACAACTATGGGGTGCGGCCAGTAAATAAAACGTAACTATTCTACAGAGGTTCCAAAACAAAATTTTGAGAGAAATCGAGAACGCTCGAAAATATGTCCCCAACTGGTTTATATATCAAGATCTCAGAATTCCAACTATAGATGAAGAAATTAATCATTACTGCTCCAGGTACAAAGCTCGTCTAAGTCGTCATTGTAATGTATCCCATACAGTCTCTCAAATATTAATCCTTCCTTCCAAAGAATTATTTTTCTTTAAACTTGATTCAAACAGATCTTATTAGACAAAAATGTAATGGAGTGTCGCTTAAATCTACAAAAACGGAGCAAACAGAAAAAAATATAAAAATATAGAAAACTCTGTACATCAGAAATATCTCAAAATTCAAAGTAGTAACAAGTAATATCTCAAACTTCAAAGTAGTAGCAAGTAACATCCCAAACTTCAACTAAGTAATAAGTAATATTAACCCGACACTATAAATCTTAACAACGTATTATTTTATCTAAATATACAATAATTAAAACTACTTATTTTTTAATTGGTCTGATATAACCATTATCTAATTATTATATATCTGGTCCTTCCACAATATAAGCAAAGTGTGGATCACAATCTTCTATTTATCCACCATCTTTTTAACCTATCTAGTACCTATAATTTTTTAATAATATTGTATAATATTAAAATAAACTATGTACATAAAAACCGTCTATAAACGTAGGATAAATTCAAAATTTACTATTCAACCTTGTCCAAATTTTCACTTATCATATGTCCATTATCTTCTACGACGAAGCTTTCTATTCATCTTTCTAATGTTTCGCCCAGCAAAACATCTAATTAGATAAAAGATGATTGATCGTCTGGGGCGCACTTTGTAAAGTTTAATCCACAGGCAAGAAAGTTAGGAAAGATGAGAGTCAGGGAATTAAATTTGTGCCATTAAACAAACGACTTCCGAAGCATGCACAATAATAAATTAATGAGGAATTGAGAATGCGTGGAAATTTAGAAGTGGGATCAGAAATTTGGAAAAAAAAGTTTTTTTCGGTTCATAATAGTCAACTTCTTGGTTTCTTGATTTTAGCCTTGAAAACTATTGGTGTGTAAACCAAAGTCATCTTTCCTGGTAATCGATATCCCTAAGCACATTTCACAGTGCCATTATATTTTGCTTAGGGTGTGCAACAAAAGTTTTAATTAAAGCCAAAATTTATACATGTCCCCTTTCAATAAAATTCTAATTAGGAAAAACAGGCTGTCCGCGAAATTGAACCGTAATTATTTATGAGTTGCAAAATATTCCATTTATATTAGAACGGTTCAAAAGTTGTGAACTGCATAACATCTAAATTAAGCAAATGAGCAATAAATTTGTGATATCATGAAAATTAAAATTACAATCAAATTTCTACCTATTATGTCTTTTTTCTGAAAAAAATTCTCTTCCTCGGTCAGACAATGGTTCTTTCGCTAGTTCATTACGAATTCGTGTCACGGTTTGTATATCTCGCATTCTGCCTCGAAAAAGTAAAAAAGTAAGGGAACAAAACAGGAGAAAAAATGGGACAAAACAGCAATGACGCCTAAGAACAAAGCGGGATGGTGATCTCGTCCTGTAGACGGGACCGTCGGGATATCTTCCGGATATAAATAATACATGGGTGGTTTATGGGTAGATGAGTAGCAAAACTTGTGAGCAAGATGAACTTTGTAAAAAAATTTGGAGAATTATGCATTTTGTATAATGGTAACAGATGGATGAAAAGAGTGCCCTAAAGTAAATTATATGAAAATTATATTTGAACTAGTAATGCATGGCATTGTGCCTTAAGGCAAATTGCTGGAACTTCCTGTAAGATATGTATTTTTTTTAGTTTTGAATTTTTTTGCAAACTTTAAAGTAAATGAGATTTTTGAAATTATAAAATAAAATTGACTTTGTTCAAAAATTTGATCCGTTTCATGTTTCGAAATTTTTTTATACTTAAAATTTTTCTGAAAATTTTCTGAATCTTTTTTCAAATCGGACGCTTCGTTCTTTCAAAGCCTGAATTACCATTTTTGGCTGTTTTTTCCCAGTTTCTTCAAAATTAGATATATAGTACAAAAATAGAAGGACCATTGGGTTTTTGAAGCTCTTAAAAGCTCAGAGAAGGTTAGATTTTTTTGACCATTACCAATTTTTCTCGAGCATTTTTGAAAATTATTTTTTTGAAAATATTTGAAAAATTTTAATATTGAAAAAAATGCCTTCATAAAAAATTATGAAATTTTTTGAAAATTTTGGAATTTCTTGTAAGCTTTTAATACCCATTCATGTCGATTGATCCATACTGCCAAAAATATCTAAATTTTGGACTGGCCAAATGGATTAGTTTTTAAACTTGTTTTCTGGATCTTTAAAACCGATGAATCTTCCTTCGCAAAAATTTAATCAATTCTTCAGTACTACAATGCAAATAAAATATTTTTTGAATCATTCAAATCGGATGCTCTATTCTCCCAAAACTTAATTGCCATTATCTGCACTCTTTGCTCATTACCTCCAAAACGGCTGGACCAACAATTCCCAAAAACTAATCAGCACGTCTTTTTATTAAGAATGCTTTTTGAATAATTCAAATCGGTTGATACCCGAAAACGTAGATGGAATATTGTATCCATACGTACATACACAAATCAATTTTTTTAAAGGTATGCCAAAATGTTCAGAAAACTTCTAAACGTAAAGATATGCAAAAATTTACATTTTTGATATTTAAATGATTATTATAACATACCCTAAGGGAAGTTAAAAAATATTTAATATTTACTAATATCTTTTTTTCTGTTATAATTTATATTTGTTAATCAAGACTTTGATGGCTTATCTGCAAAATTGTTAGATACAATAAAGAAATGGTACAAAAAATACAATAAATTGAATACAAAACAAAACAAAGGTAAAATAAAACAAAATAATAACAGTAACTAATATTAGAATGTTGCATTTTATTACACAATTAAAGCTATACAATTGATTGGACGCATTCGTAATATCTATTTCTTATCAATATATATTTTAGTACATATTATATTCGTTAAGGTTTTTAAACCGATCGTCTAACACAAATGAAATATTTGCTGAATTTGTGCAAAATTAAATAATGTGCAATATTTGCTACTATAATAAAATCTTGATATACATATTTTAAAATCTACGAGGGTAAGATCGATAAAGAAATGTATGTTACATTAACATTTCAAACAATTTTCAAAATTTGACAATGGTCAAAAGATTTTGCATTTTTAAGGATTTTATTTTTATTCTACATCTCTACTTATTGTCCATTTCAGGAAAGGTATAAAAGTTACATTTATAATAATAAATATTTTAAAGTCTCATACAAAAAGAATAATTTAAATATCTGAATACATTTTTTATTTAAATCAAATCCATCCTCCTTCCACTACCCAAGTGCAAATAAAAACATGTGTCAAATTCCACAAACCCTTATCCCTTTTTTTTGTTCGGCCCTATCACGAATGTCAGAAAAGAGCAAAGAACACCCCAAAGAAAGAGGAAATGTGTCCTTCGTCGTGTATATTTTGTTCTTTTTATTTCCACCTCACATACGAATCCGCAATAAAGACGAAATGATACCGGACCAAAAATCTTCTCTGGAGATGATAGTGGACAGAGGTTGCCAATTGTGGGATAAATTTTGATGGAAAAGCATAATATAATATTTTTTATGATAATAGATTTATTTGCAATTATTATTTCTATACTGTAGAAATGACCAACTATGCAGAATTAATGTTTATACTTATATTTACTATTTCCAAAATGCAAACATGCAAATCTTCTTGCTCACGACCACATAAACTAACAATGAAAGAAAATACTTTTGTTATGGATTTTCAAACAATGTCAACGATGAAGGTCGTAAGAATCAAGATGATGGTATATATCATTTTCCCTCTACTTTCAAATATGTTGTTTAAAAATTTTAATTTTACTGATTTTTGAGTTTCGGTGGTGAACCTTTTCAACCGCGGACCTTTAAGGCCTTTACGGTCTACCCAATTTATTTATTTATAGATGATGATATATTTAATTTTTAATCATACAGTATTATTTTCCATTTGGTGACTGCAGTGCCCTATGCAATTGAATATCTCAAGTTAACGTTTTGACATTTATTCTAAATAAAAGTCCATTTGACGCTTTAACACCTGAAAAGTCGTAAAGGACACCGGACGACATGGATTCCCCAGTTGAATTTTATTTATTTATTTATTTACACGAATAGTGAATTTACCAACCATCATCCATGTTTATCGACTCTTCTAGAATAAAAGGAACGAGACTGCAGGGAATCAGAAATAAGGTGATAAAAATTTGACGACGAGGAACTACTAGTTTTTTATGAGAGATGAGAAAATTCAGGGAACGGAAAGCCAAGACACTGGACAGAGTCATAAAATACCATTTGCTTCTCAAGTCGTATTTTAATTTATTTGCCAGAGTCAGCTAAAAAATTCTCGAAAGTTTTAGCTCTTAATATTAAATTTAAGATAGTCTGCACTCCAGCAGAAGTTTTTTGGTTCTTCCACCTAAGTAAATACTTATTTTATAAAATATTTGAAAATTTTGTTGCAAATTTTTATTTATGATCAAAATGAGCGAATACAATGTTATTCTCAAAATTTTGATTCACTTGTCATTAAGTTATGAAAAATGGAATTTTACCCATGATATCTCCATAAGAAACTTTTAGAGCGAATTTTTAGTTTTTTATCAATTTGGAAGCATTTGAGCCCTGGAAGCAAATAAATTCGAAAATATCCATATTAAGGACCACCCTATATATATATATATATATATATAATATATATATATATATATATATATATATATATCTTAATTTCCTCCATTGCCGTCGGCCTAATTCCTGTTCCCTCTGTTTCCGCTTGCACAATTCGCATTTAGCTCCTGAAAATCCTTTTGTTATTCAATCTCGGCCAAAACGTCGTTTGGAGATTAGTGTAATCGGCAAGAAGGATTACAAAATGTTACGCAGAAGTATAAGGAGCAACCACAACCAGTAGTTGGTTAGTTGGATGGTACACTTCCGGGTACTTGATTCCAATCCTTAGGTTCGGTTAAAACTGGTTGGTATTAATAAGAGAGAAAAATTTTAAAATGCTTTTATATTTATATTTACCATAAATTCTTCATTCTTTCTTATCCACAAGAAACCTATGAACAGAAAATTAAATTACGTCAAATGAGACTTAGAGGAGAAAAATACTAAGACCCTAATAAGTAGAACAAATGAAGACGCGAAGACAAAAGAGATTCTCTTGACGAGGCAGTCCATGTTTCTACGTTAATAAAAATAAATACAATTATTTCACTTCGTCATAAAAATATTCACGAATCATTTCATCCGATTGTCGGTTTAGTTTCGCACATAAGAAGCTCTCTGGAACTTTCTTGATCCCTGACCGTCGTCGTATCGTTTCTATAAAGTTGTCTTTTAAAAACGATAAACATTTTCTTCGCATCTCGGTTTCAGGGAAGCGATCTGTCAATACACTTTTCAATCGTTAAACTTTCTTTTCTTATTGAGAAAAGTGGCAAACTATCAACACAATGACACCGCGCCACGATGCGACGACAAACGACAAGCGAAACTTTTCCAAGACTTGGGCAAAAGAAGAAAGGAATGGGATGGACTGATCCAGGGGGGAATGGTAGAGATCTTTAGTATCTAGTTGTAAATGATATTCTTTAACTATAATTTGAGGGTTCTGCACTAAGCTGGCAGGGCAGACATTCTGCCGGTTGATGTCAGATTTTTTTGTTTAACTCTGTTTTATTCAGCAATCAGAAATACATAAGAATTCCTATAAGCTAAATTGACAATAATTGAGAGCGATGTCTAAGAAGAACTCCAATGAGATCTTCTTAGTTTAACAATTAAAAAGATAATTATATATTGAAGCTAATCTGAGACTAAATCTAAAGGCCATTGACGTTTTAATCTTCTTACGCCAAATGGTTGGATAATGTCGCCTATTGATGGGTTTGAATGTGATTCCAGTTTACGTTTGTATTTTTCCTTAAATTCTTTGAACGTTAATTGCACCGTTTTCATGTTGAGATCGCTGTGAATGGTTTCATTTGTAACGTACCACGGAGAATTAAGTATTGTACGTAAAATTTTTGACTGAGTCCTCTGCATTATATCTATATTTGATTTGTAAGCACATCCCCAGAGCTCAATTCCATAGGTCCAGATTGGTTTAATGATTGATTTATATAGCAGCAACTTATTTTCAACAGAGAGCTTAGACTTTTTACAGAGAGTAAGCCAATCAAATTCTTTCATTTTGATCATTATTTGCAGCTTTGTCAGATTTGTGCTGATCCGATGAGTTTATTTTTAGAAGCTTCAATGATATCACTAATATGAATGAAAAAATTATATTCTACTAAAAATCAAATAATTTCTGCAGAGGATAGATACAAAATGCCGGATGATGCTGGACAGTTTTTCAATCAACTCTTTAACCACTAACAGAATTATTTATTTCGACATTTTAGTGCTAAAATGTTTTGCACCGGGCAGACGTCAGATGCATTCTTGATATCTGACAGACAAGTTCTGTTCAACTTGCAAAAAGTTTAGAGATGCAAGTCTATTACCAGATATCATCTTTCCTATTTTTGTGCAATCATACTCACTAAATTTCCTATTTTCTGGTATGCAGTTTTAAGTTGTACCAGATTTTCCACAACTTTCCAGAGGTGCAAGTCTATTACACGATGTCCTTTCTCCTGTTTTCCCACACCACTGCTCTCCCAGTACTCCTCTTTTCCATTTACATCCTCCGGGCTTCCTTGGAAACTGTCACAACACAGAGAACGAACCTCCGCTCCGGGTTTATCACAAAAGCTCATCTTCCCGACCGCCACCACAAAGGTTAAACGACGAAATATCTAGACGCATTATTCAATGCGAATGCAGAATTGATATGTAACGCGGAGCGCTGCCCGTGACTGGGCAAAGTATGCAATAAATTGTACAGTTTGCAGTTTGGCATGGGAATAAAGGGCTAGTGATGGGTTTGGACAGAATACTCTTAGAAATAGATACTTTATTTAATATCAAATTTACTCACTTTGCTTGACAGTAAAGTTCATTTTACTCCTGTTACACCTTGCTCCATTAGTGTTGCTTTTT
>NW_020536999.1:23775156-23851774 GCF_003426905.1 Ctenocephalides felis
TTCCTTTACTCCTTTATGCAATTTTTCATTGTATCTAATACTACCAACTCTACAGCAACTCGGTATTTATTAAATTTTTCATATGAAATAGAACTTTTCTGTTGTACAGGATTTAAATACTTATGTCTGGGGTCAGCGCTCGAGTGTTTCAGTAACTATATCCCGTAAAACCGACTAAAAAATAACACAGTAGTTCATTTTCTATGCATGACAAATTTTTTGTGTCGATTAAAACTATCGTTCCCACGGTTTCCGTAAACAATCGTCAGTCGTTCTTTCCAGAAGAAAGAGTTGCATCGAGCGACGGGGTTGACACGGTTCAAAGATTCCGCTTGTATTGTTAAAAAGACGGTGATGGTAAAAATCTGATGATAAATTTTTGATTTAAGCTTTGAAACTACATTGTTACTTTACCAAGTATTGTACTTTGATGCGTTTTTATATATAAAATGTAGTTCTTATAAATGTCCCATGATCAACCGGTACGCGTGACATGATCTTAACCTGAAACAACGCGTAGGTCCAGGTTTGGTGCGTTACAGGGCACCGGTTCATTATGGACGTGCAATTTGCTCTAAGACAAAATGAAATTCGCACCTAGTTTGTTTTTTGTTATGTAGCTTATGAAATGTTTGTTTAATTCTATAGTACATTTGGAGAATTTATAGATAATTAAGTAATTTCTAATACTATCTCTTACTATGATATTGTTCATAATGATAAGCCAATGGACCAATCAAAATAGAACAATCAGAGGTGTTTAATTCTCATATGTTGATGCATGTTGTTTATCTAAGATTGCCCTGTATCCTTCAAATCCTTCTGTTATTCTGCATAATCCACTCGAGAAAATTACAATAGTTGAAGTCGAAATTACATCTAACGAAAATATAATTCATTTAGTCGGCGGTTCTCGTGATTAAAACGCAATCTAATAATTTTGCGAAGCTACTAATAAATCCACTTTGTGTGTGCTCTCTCTTTGATCCTTCTCTCTTTGCAGGGAGAGAGATGAGATAATGAACGAAAAGCGAATAAATGAGCAAACTGCATATTACTAATTGCGTGTTAATTCAGAAAATGTCAACACATCGCGGAAGAAATGAAATAATTTTTTTCTCAGGTTTCTATTGCAATTTTAAAGTATACTCTAGTTAGTCTAGAGTAAAATGATAATAAGACGTAGGTAGAAGTACATAGGTAAGATAAGAAGATAGGTAAGACATCATTAGATATCTATTTAGCTTTCTACAAATATTTTTTTCGTATATTCGTAGAGAAACTTGTAGAAAATATCACTAGTTTCCAATAAGTGATTCACCAATATAGCATATAGCTTAGTTCACCAAAGATGTAGTTACGCTGAATCCAACACTTATTGAATGCCCAAAATATAGTCTTCTGAAATTTTTATAATCTTAAATAGCCTTCTGAAATTTTTTTCCAGCCTTCTTGAAACTGGTGATTCATAAAGTTGAGCTACTATAGAATTTTGATGATCTTCCAGTTTTAGAAAATGTTGAACAATGTTTAGCTAGATCATCGTGTAAAGACTTATTACTGACGAACCAAGGAGGATCAATGATCTGTCTCAAAATTTGAGACATTTCTAGAAATATACTTCATGTTTTGCTTCTTTGGTCAAATGATTTACGAGTTTTGAGACCAACAATGAATAAGTTCAATATAACCAATGCTGCTGCACTATATTTGAACGCCTTCAGATTATCCAACACTAATTTAAGGCATGTTGAATCTCTAGCAGATTTAATGTTTAAGAGAATATTACAGCATTACAATTTTCGCAAAAATTCTTAGAAACTTGCCTAAGATACAATATACAAATGCAGAAATTCATTACCTACAAAAACATTTTACCAGTTATTAGAGTTATATTATATTAGATGTAGGAACCACATAAATGAGCAAACCATATAAAGGAGCAAGTTTTTCATTTCTAAGTGAAAAATCACCAAAACAAAATTAAGCAAACCAATTATGATCTTTCTAAGGCTTCGTCTCCATAAACAGCTCATACCTTTTAAAGGTACTTAATGCCCTTTTACCTTTGCAGAATTAAAAATCAAAATATGCCAAAAAGACAACCAACGCCAAACAAAATCTACGCAATTGATAAAAAACCCTTATTTACTGATAAACATCTAAATTTTCTACTATCCATTAACAAAATGGTATTTTACATTTAGATTAGTCCAGCAAGCCTAGAAATTCAGTTGAAACTAACTAACTTGAAAACCGCACTTACTTAGTTGCCAACGTAATAGTTCACATTAACAGGTCAATGTGAAATTTTCTTCATCTGGGATGTTAGACCATATTATAGTATAATTAAGCAATTTCTCTAATAAGAAATGTATGTTTTCACCAGAAAATCCGACTTGCTAATTTCATATTTTCTATAAATTATTCTAAAGCATTGAAGACCATCAGTGGAGAAACTTTGTGCGTGTATGAAAGCCTAAATTTGACCTTTGGTTGATGATTTTACAAAAAAATTGCTAAACCAACTTCGAAATTTTGAAAGCCATTCCATAAAACTCTATGAGGACTACATAACTTTGTGAGCAAATGGTCGAGCTAGTTCTTGAGATTTTATCAAAAACTGCAGAAATTTCGTCTAAACGTTCGTCGATTGATTGATTTAAATTTCAACAATTACAATTAATTCATTGGAAGGTTTTTCCAACGTGCTTCAATGCCACTTACTCCTAGTTTTATAAAAATCTATCAAAAATTAAGGATATTTTAGACGTGCTGTTACGAGAGATATACTCCATAAAAACCTTCCAGTGCAAATTGTACAACATGTCTTCGTATCATAAAATTATCCATTATCCTCGAGCGTGGCATTTGTACAAACAGTACTAGAAATATTTAAGAGAAATAAAATATAAAAAATGGAAGAAAATCTTGCATCCAGAACGAGTTCAAGTTATTTACAAAGGATTAGCGAACAAAGCGCCCTGATTCCTCCTCCGGAACAAAGACGTGGATGAAATATCTTCGGAGAAGACGAGAAAATCGCGATTTCTTTGACATATTTCCTGACAGCAATCAAAATCGAATCTGTCAATAAAGGGATAATACATTCTTGATAAAATGACACACGTGGAAAAATATCGAGTTGCATATCGGCAACAGTATTTACTATATCTTTTGCAAATGGTAAATGACCATCATAGAACCAAACATTATCCCAAATCAGTCGACTTTTACATCGATATTATCATGTTTTGCAGACAGACAATCTTGCATGTATTTTTATATCTTGTATTATTTTATCACGGACCACTCCTAGTAAAAATTTCAAAAATATGCTGATAAATTTATATTTGCGCAAAGATTAGAATCATTTTGTGTAAGATTTTAAATAATCGGTTTATTCGATGTTTGATATAGAAGTTAAACAAAGTCTGGCGATGATAAAAAATATATTTGCTTGAAAATCATTTGACGAAATATTTGCACAATCATGTTTAAATTGCAAATCAATAAATTTAGAAATCGTTTTTATTTCTAATAGACAAATAAAATTTGCATTATCAAAATTTCCAAATTCAATGTACATATTGCAATATTTATACTTATTTATAATATACGGCTAAGACTAATTAACCTAATGATTTCAAAGTAGCCAAAAGTGTTAAAAATATACAGGGTATCCCAGAAATTAACATTAAGCCAAAACGCGGCCATAAAATAAATTTAACCGCCCTTAAAAAATAAGGAAAAAAAATTACTTAGCTTGAAAATTATTAACCCTAGAATTTTGGTGAAATTATAAAAAATTTTCGGTTATTGTGGTTGTATTGTATTTTTTTTATTTAAAATTTAGAATTAAAAATCTTTTTCCAAATGTTTTCAAGACAATTAAGATCAATGTTATCATCCGTTTCGGCTCGAGGTTTTTGAATCATTCAAATCGAATGCTTTTTCTCTCAAAACTGCCATTTGTTGCACATTTAGCTCAGTATCTCCGAAATGCCTAGACCTGTCTTCACCAAAACTAATCACCACTTCTCCACATCATTACCAATCAAATGTTTTTGGACCATTCAAATCGAATGCTTCGTTCTCTCAAAAATTCGATTTATATTTTCTGCACACTTTGCGCCGTAACTTCAAAACGGCTAGACCGATTTTTGTCAAAAATTAATCAGCACATCTCCTTATCAATAGGAATCGAGTAGTTTTTGAATAATTCAAGGTTGACCGATGCCCCCGAAAATGTGGACAAAATATTGCATCCATAGATACATACCATATGCACCCATACACACACATCCATTTTTTCTAAGGTATAACGGACAATATACATAGTATTTAATTTCAGATACATATTTGCTAATTCCATATAAGCAAATATAATAAAAAATAAATTAGCTTTTACACTAATTACTATTACATTATCAAGATCCCTTGTCCTAATTAATGTGTTCACTTATTAGTTTTCGCAAATTTAATAATCTTTTACAATTTTTCCGTCGTGCCATTTTCCTCTCGCTATTCTTTTAATAAAACAGAATCAAAATCCAATTTAATATACCCCGATTAATACTTTCTGTACGGGATTACGAGCGAAAATCTCTCTTTTACTCCGGTTTCCGTGTTAATATAACTGTGATATATGAATTTTTGCCTTAATCTCTCTTAGAGAGAAAACAGATGTTGTCAACGTTCTGAGGATACATGTAATAGAAATAGTAATCGATAAAGAATTTGTGTTTATTTACTATATCTCTTTTGAATTGTTGCTTAAATGGTAATGAAATATTTTTAAAATTAATTAGTTACTAATATATGATATTGTCTTACACCAAAAGACCCCGCAACAACTTAATGCACTTCTAAGTTGCACTTAAATATAGAAATTTGATCCAAGCACATCCAGTTGTACATTTATTTATTATAACTATCTAAACTAGGGGTGTATGGCATCGTGCCTCAAGGCAACTTACTGGAACTTCCTGTACCGAAAACTAAATTATTAAAAAAAACTTTTTTTATTATATAGTTGTATTTGTATGTTTTAATCCAATTGACTATTTTATATTATATTACATTAGATATATGGCAAATGTTGTAGAAAATAAATAATGCACAACATTACACCAAAAAATCTGTACAAACTCAATATGCACACAAATAGCAATTTTTTTTTCAACTAATTATATTTTCAAAAACAACCAGAACCTACAAGCTTATAACTTTCATAGATAGCAACCCAAATGGTTGTTTTAGGTGATGAATTTATTATAACAATTTTTGTAATATTGTTTAATTTTTTAGTAATGCAGCAATTCCAGGTAAAGACTACTTTTACTAGGGTTTGTCGGTTTTTAAAAACCGGGTTTCCAACATAGTTTTGTAGATTGGACCGGCTTTTTAGTAAAAAAATACCGGATTTCAATGTTTGAATAACACTTAAGAAAATTTATAATGATAAATGTAGCTAAATGCACTCAGATTGATGAAAACAATATTGCAAATCGATAGCTGTCCTTCGTTTCACTATTATAAAAATGTTTACACTCCTACATGTAAAATTTAATAAATCGATTTTCAAACCCCTATATATGTAAAAAAAATTAAATCAATAAATAATTGTCTCGGCAGTTATTATCTCATGATTTATTTTATCATTTTTACTGAATTGCATTAAAAAATATATAAAAAATGGAAAAGTTAATAATTTCAGTGAAAAACTGAGTTTAATTTCTGTTAAATATTTCGGAAATAAAAATTTAACAGAAGCTTTCTGTTAAATATTTATGTTTGAATTATTCGAGTAAATAATGCTTTTTATTAATTTGAAACTGGTTAAAACCGGTCTTCAGGAAAAATACTATTTGAAAACCAGTTTTCTCAGGAGTCGGTTTCGTGTAAGTAACTTCTATATTGTCATCTATTTTCTCAAATGAAAATCTATATAATAATTGATACATATAAGTGCCACTACTGCTTGTCATCAGGTTGTCCTAACAAGGTATAGAATTCCTTCTTAACTTTTTATTAAAATCTAATAAATAACTTGGCATTTACATTTAAATTTTTATATTTAATTCTCTTGCATATCATTGAGCACAAGCCACAAGAAAACCATGAGAAAGACCTTAAAAACAGAATTTCCGTTTTTGAACTTTTTGTCCCGTATCTCCAAAACAACTGAACCAGTCTGTGCTAAAAACTAATAAGGAATCATTGAAATTCGTTCATCCGTGCTCTCGAAAACGTTGGGGAAAAATTGTATCTGTACATGCATACACACAAACACATTCACACATACACACACATAAATCAATTTTTTCTAAGGTACGCCAAAATTTTGGTTACTATAACATACACTACGGGAAGTTAAAAATCACGTGGCAATAACTTTTTTTTATTAAATATATACTGCCCAATAATAACAATGAATTTTAGAAATACCCGAAGAAAAATTTGGAAATAAATATACATAAGCATGATATTCCATTTATTTTCCATTAATTATAATTGAATGTGTGTGAAAATGTTCACAGTTCCTGTTTCCTACGGAAGTTGGTGGCGTTGCAATAACTCTATTAACGTTTCCATCGATTAAATCCTTACGTAGACTTTATAGAACATAAACTTTGTTGGCATTAAAACTGGAATTTACTGCTACACAAACATACAAATATAATATGTAATATATACATTATTAATATATATATATATATATATATATATATATATATGCATTATTATGCATATTTGACCGATCGAGAATAATTATCATGTTCCATGGCTTATTATTATTACACCGAGTTGTGGTAGTCTTTTAATATTAGACAAACTAGTACCTGGTTTACTTTTGTAACATAAATTTACATTCATGTTTTACATACTATGCTAATAGTGTAAAAGTTAACAATAATGCAATGAATAAATGAATCTACCCACATTTTGGCATACCTCGTCGAAGTGAAGTCATCACCAATTACAAAATTTACTTATATTTAGAGTTAGTTTTTCTAAAGCTAAACATCAAATGAAAAGCAAAAATTAAAAAATTGATCCTCAATTGTTCCTTACATATCGACATAAAATTTTAAGTTATCATCAGTCTATTAGAAAATCATCCTTGGAACTTGCGAAAAACCTACTCTCTACAAATACTATTAAGAGATTAAGAAGATTGAATGTCTAATAGGATAGTTTTCAGTAAAACCAAAACCTTTATTTTCGAAAACAGTTAAATTTTTTATCTTAATAGCTAATTCTCATTTCTCATTGATTAATCCGATTATTTGTACGTTAATATTTCGAGAAAATCGTATTAGTATTTATACATTTATATGTCAATAAATATATTTGTATGTTGGGATATAGATCCACATATCCCACAATTGGCCCACACGTTATTGTTTCCGAGCAAAGTTATTAAAAAGTCCAGTTTTATGACTTTATTTCATGCACGTTCGTATAAACTTTATTATTAGTGTTACATATCGAAGTGGCGATATTTTATTACACGAAAACAATACACGGACGCCGTCAAGTCTGCTTGTAAATTTGCCAAAATATCAATTTTCCGTTTATTCATTTATTCGGATCATAAAAATAAATATTAAACATGACTCGATTCTAAAAACTTTGAGAATTGTTCGATTTAATTTTTTATTTTCAATTGCCCTTTATGGATAGACCAAATGAATGTATGGCATTGGGGTGATAGAAAAATTGTAGATGGTTAAATTTGTACATGTTCCAAATACTGTATTGAATTTCAATTATAGAATTAATTTAATTCTCAATTATAAAAATTAATTTTTCAGCTATTTTACCAACATTTATCATCTGTTCCTATTTGCCACATTGGCTGGGTAAAAAATGGCCAGCCATCGGGCAAAGAGGTACAACATTTTATTTCAAATTTCAAACAAATTTTACGAAATAATAGCTGAATTATTGGACTAATTCAAGATTAAAATTTCATGTTCATCTTAATTGATCTGAAATTTTGTCAGAATTAATCATCAGCAGAGTTGGAATAATTATTAATTTAATTTATCTCTCGTAAATTTGCTTTTTTATCCCAATTTGCCTTTTTATTTAATATCTCTAATTTTTAACTTCTCGTGGTTAAAGTTATTGTTCCTGAACATTTCGGTATACCATAGAAAAAATGGATGTGTGTGTGTGTATTTTGTGTGTCTGCAATTTTTTGTCCACATTTTCGGCCGCACGGATCGACTGATTTGTGTGTCTGCTTATTAGTTTTTGGAAAAGGCAGGCCCAGCTGTTTCGGAGATACAAAGCAACGATCCACTTTGAACTCCAAAAATTTAATGTGAATCCAAAAATATTCAATTCTCGATGATAGGGAAAAGTGATGATTAGTTTTTAGCAAAGGCAGGTCCAGCCATGTCGGAGATACGGAACTAAATGTGCAAAAACGGCAATTTTTGAGTGTACTAAGCATCCGATTTGAATGATTCAAAAAACTTACAGCTTGTATTGTTGAAACAATTGCTTTTGGATTTTTTTTTCAATTTTTTTGTATATAGAAAATAATTTGGATTTTATATTTTGTCTATAAAATAGGAATAATAAAAGTTACAGTATTTATAATATTATATTTGAAAACATTTAACATTCCTCGAATATTTCGTTATGATACAGAAAGTTCCAGAAATTTTACCTGTTTACTACTTTACCAGTGTAAAGATTTAATTATTCCTTTTTGCCCCAACCATGTAGCTTTTAAACTAAATAAAAAAGCTCAGATCCAAAAAAAACTACCAACAAAACAAAATACTTTTAGTATAATAATAATACATTATATATGGACGTTATCTCGTGAAAGCGATATCTTAAGAATAAAGTGAAAACCTGGTTACACATCTTTTGCCTTCTAATTAAAATAGCATTGTTAAAAAATTCTATACTTTGCTTGATTTTGAGATAATGATGGTGGACCTTTTTACCCAATATAGTTTTCAATTTCCATTCTACCAATATTTTCCCCAATTTCCACTCCGTCCCTGTCTAGCCGATTCGTTCCCCGGTGAAGAGTTATAAGCAAAGTTCACAAAACTAACCGGGTCCCGCGAATTCGGAATACAACTTCTCAAATAGAATAACTTTATGAGGCTGGATATCCGGCAGCTCAGACCTATTCCCCATCAGCCCAACCGAGGCATAAATATGATATATTAAATGTTTTAATAAACTTTAGAGAAAACGCTAACAAGGAGAAGAAAGGATCGCAAATCTTAATTGCAGAGAATGGATACATGAGTGCAGCAATTTAATAAAAGATAGTAAATTAGTGAAAACCAAACCATATAAAATGATACAGACAGCCATTGGAGACCGCACCAAAAATTATCAATTGCAGGACGACATATCATGTCCTAAGTACAAATGTCCAAACTCATCTTTTGAGTAAAATTGAAAAAAAAAAACAGCATTCAGTGGCCTTGGCTAAAACAATTGTTTGGAGCCTTCTGTTGGTTACTACTACCAACTAATTACTACCAACTTGGTAGGAATTCCTAACTAGTTACTACTACTATGCTGATAATGAAAAGATAGATTTAAAAATGTCTGGCAGTGTCTACAGCCGCACCAAAAAAAAGAAAAGGATGTCGATACGTTGACATCCGCAGTCAACGTGTTAAACAATATGTTCAGTTCGATTTTCATAATATCCACACAGGTTTGATGGTTAGTGAAAAAGACAATCCGTAACTAGATACTCCTATTATGGCTGATAATGAAGAGACAGATTTATAATAAATGTGGCAGTGACGACAGCAGTGTCTACAGACGCACCAGGAGAAAAGAAAAGGATGTCGACACATTGACACCCGCAGTCAACGTGTTAAACAATAAATTTTGTTCGATTTTCATATTGGCCACACACAAGTTTGATGGTTGCTAAAAAAAGGAGATGGCATCAGGTACACAAAGTATTTTTTTCATAAAAATGAATAAAACCAATACCGTGTAGTCATTCATCTAAAAACCATTACTTTAATTTCAGCTGACGATAATTAACTTGATCCTTGTCTAAAAAAAATGACCTGGACACAAATACCCGTAGAATTGTCAAATATCTAATTAGAAGCAGTTGACCTGAATGATCTTATAAACTAATCCAATAGAACTAAAGTCCTAAAATAGAATTGGTTTAATTGGATATACGTCGCACTGCCAAAAGTGTTAAAAAAGAATTCTTGTGTTGGAAAAAGGCTGCAAAATAGAACAATGATAAATGACTTATAGAACAATGATAGACTATGGGACTGATGCTGCCGCATAACAGAAGAGTGTTATGGCAAGGCCATGTTAAATATTGAGAAAGTTTTGTGGTTGGTGTGCAGTCAGGCGTATTTCTCAGGTTGTCAGTTAGAAAACATAACCGAGAAACCGCACAAATGTAAAAAAACGATGTTAGATAACAGGGTCTTTGCAGTTTATATGTAAAACGCTTGAATGAACAGCAAACACATGACTTTTTAACAGTATTCAGTATGATTCAGTAGCATAATGTATGGAAGTTGGAGCGTAACATGGCCTTGCTAAAACATTTTTCTGTTATGAGGCAGAATTGGCCCCTATGTTAAGTAGTGCTTCTCTTCTCTATACAAACTGATACTAAATACTGTCAAATATTTATGTGCAATTAGGCGTTTTGCACATAAAATGTAACTTCACTCCTAGAGCATTTTGGCAGTATTTAGTACCATTTTGTGTGAGAAGTGCTATGTCACATAGTCTCTACGTAAATTGGTCTATTTTACTACAGAATCGACCCCTTCCTCTCTAGAATAAAACACAGGGAAATGAACGCAAGGCACATGATACAAAAATGTGTAGGTAGAAGTTTAAGTAAAAACTAGAAAAGGCAAGGGGTAAAATAAAGTGAAACTTATTTTTCCCCAGAAGACAAAAATGCGAATTTATGTTAGTTTCCTGGCAATCTACAATGTTTGGACAATAGAAAATGCGATCTTATAACACGTTGAATCGGGGAAGAAATGTATAAAAAATGCATCGTGTAATTTTCGCCCCCATGGACAGAGGAGGAATATTAAAAGCAGAGCTGATAGGCAATATAATTTTTTGTTTGTAGAAGTAAAGCAGAGATAAATAAAATCAAATTCAATAACTATATATCTATCCCTGCAAGTATGGACTGATAAAATCATGCATTTCAGAAGAATTATAATGCAACATGATTACATTTTATCATTCAAAGATACCGAATTGCCATTAAACGTTGTAAAGGACATATTTCCATTGATTTCATGTATGCTAGATTTAACATAAACAGTGTGAGATTTCAAAAAAAAAAAACTCATAAACCAAGTATTTTATATAATCAACAAATTTGGTAAGTCAAGTCATTATCTCTATTCCCTCATAAATTCCATCTATGATGATCTAATATGTGACCAATGTCTATGACTAAGGCAACTGTTATGTCTAATTTATAACAGAGAACCTCTAAGGTCCTCTCCGACTTCGTGAGTCAGAGAATTGACATTTTGACACCGACTACGTCACAGGGTGATGTCAATTGACCCCCTTGACACTTAAATGAAAGCACCCACACTGCATGGAGCAATTTATGATTAATTATATCAATTCTAAAGATGTCCATTACTCTGTTTGGAATGTGGGACATAGACCCCTATGTTAATAATGGATTTATGAAAATAAAATTTGTTTAGAACTAAATAGTATATAGAATTTTTAATATTATAAGGAATTACAGAAACTTGAAGCATGTTGAGATCAAAGGAACAATGCTCAGTGTATTTTGTAATTTCTAAGCAGTCTATGTAATACAAATAGTTGGAGAATTTAATATAAGATGAAACATTTGAATATTCTATAATTTAGACTAACAAAATAATACTGTAAAATAGCCCAATAATAAAATATTTTTCGATAAACCTTTTAATAATTTCGGCAAAATCAAATATCGACAACAGTATTGCTTTGACTTTGGTAGAGAGATTCAATATATACGAGGTCTGTTCAAAAAGTTTTCGTAATTTTCGTTTTTTCAAAAAAATATTTATTTATTCGTCTACATTAATGTGGTCCCCTTCAAAGTAGTCCCCCCCAGATATAATACACTTATGCCAGCGTTTTTTCCAATTTTCGAAGCACCCTTGATATTCACTTTTTGATATGTCCTTGAGCACTCTCAGCGATTCGGCCTTTATTTCTTCAATCGAGGAAAACCGCCGTCCTTTCATGGGTCTCTTCAACTTTGGGAATAGGAAAAAGTCACACGGAGCCATATCTGGTGAATTTTTGCACTTTGCAACACTTTATTTCATTTTTTACGCAAAATTTCATACAAATTCTTTGACTTTTCAATTCTTCCATTGTAAAAATCGCCGAGCTCAGAAAAACACGTCGAACCCTTAGCGACTACCACAGACAAAGTAAACAGTGAATATAGCTGAAATCATCATACTTTAGGGGCATGTATACCAACACAATAAAAAAAAAATTTTGACAATCAGACACTCCAGACCCGCGAAATTTAATTATTAGTAATTCCGGGTACTTTTTGAACAGACCATGTATATATATATATATATATATATATATATATATATATATATTATAGAATTTTATGATATGAGTGGAACAATTAATATATATATATATATATATATATATATACATTTAAATACCTCTATCAGCCCCAAGCACATAAATACAACTCGTTAACATTAAATTTGCATAAGAACCAATAAAAATCGATATTTATTCCTTTACCTCAAGAGTATTCTGCATTTAAACCGATTAACTCGATATTTATAATTAAATCGTAATTCTAAATCTTACATTTGTGCACTGCATGCGAAAAATTCCTCTCAGAAAGTCATAAGCATAAAGTTACCTGAAAAAAAAAGAAAATATATATAGAAACATTGTAAGAATAAATAAATCCAAGACAATTATATGAATACATAGTTCTGCAAGTCGTATATGAGTTTATTTATTATTTTATTTGCATCTTTTGATATTTGTAATTAATACATATGGTATGTTGTGGTATTTTTTGTAAAATTAAATAGCATATAATATTGTAATGTTCTACAGCAACTTTAGAATTGATATTGAATGCAGATAATTAAATTTAACATGTTCACTTGCATTTATGTGTGTGCATTTATTTCTTGCACATTTGTAAATTTAAAACTGTTTAACAAATGTTAATATATTTAATGAATTTGTATCAAATTTATTATTTTACAATATTGTCTAGTATGATAAAACCAGGCAGCTAGTAGTACCTTAAAATCCAAAATAAAAATATATCATTTGAACAAACAATTAATTTTACAAACTAGGTGTAAGTAAAATTTTGCTTTAGGGCAAATTACATGAACTTCCCGATATGTGTAAGCAATCGATTTAATTATTAATAATTGTTTGATTTATATATAATCTACCTGTCTAACAGAGTCTACCTGTATAACAGAGTCTATCTGTCTAACAGAGTCTACCTGACAAACAAGTACTTGCGTACCTGTCTAAGTGGCAACCTATCTATTTTTGTGTCTGTCTACCTGCCTACCTGTCTCGTTTTATACGTTTTTAAATAAAAGTCTGTCTATTTTTTAGCTGTCTATTTTTAGCTGTCTATTTTTTGCCTGTCTATTTTTTACCTGTCTGTCTATTTGTCTACTTGTCTACCTGTCTATCTGTTCACCTGTCCATCCGTGTATTAATATTTTCACATATAAACCAATAATAATGATCTGTAATAATTATTTTAGACCATACAGATTCGAACTGGATATATTTTGTTGTCCAACATCATTATGGTAAAAATTTAATTCTTTGAATTTTTTATTAATTAAAAAATAGTATGAATGTTTCGGCTGAAGTCCTGTCCTTCATTAAATATAAAAATATTAAAAATAAATTTTTATTAAAAAAGGGTACTTGCAATTTGTTAAAAATTCAACGAATGCTTATTCATGGTATGAAAATATAGGAGGCAATTCCCAGATAAAATAGAAACGCTATGGTATGATAGGTCTATCTTCGTATCAGTTGGTAGTAACAAACTATCAAAAAGCTATGTATTTGCTGTGCGATAAAGCGTGTTATTCATAAAACTTAACCTCCAAAAGGTAAAAACATCAAATAACAACTTTATCGTAAGTCGGACAAACATACAATGTCTGTCAAAATACATACATGCATTTTTTAAAGTACATGCCAAAATGTTTAGGAGGTCTTAAAACGCAGAGATATGCAATTTTTTTTATTTTCAACTTACTCTCTCTCTCTCTCTCGCAGATAAAAATTATTTGAAATGAAATAATATGTATTAAAGTATAAAATTTTAATAATCGGGAGTAATAGTTGGAAAATAATTCTTAATTAAAGAAAAATGATCTGAACAATCAGAGTGTACTTAGTTTTAGCAAATTTTGGTTTTGTCGCCTGCGACTTTTATATTATTTCTCTGATATGATTTTAATCTTCTGCAAATTTGTAAAAAATCAAACTACTTGTAATAATGCCTAACATTATTACAACCTCTCCGTATAATGCAAAATCTCCCTTGAAAACATTAAATTCATTCGGTATTGAGCTCTCGAAGCGTACAGATCGTGGAATAATCGAAAACAAATTTAATTCGTCTAAAATTACATAATGGAATCAGGGCCATACGGCGAAGCCGATGCCCAGTCGGACGACATAGACAGTGTGTATAAAATCGGTATAAGTGTAGCAGGTGATACGAGTAGATTATTAACATCGGAAACGTTAAAAAATGCTATTAGCAAAATTAATAAAATGGAAAGTGATTTAACTAAAGTGAATAAAAAAGAAATAAATAGTAAAAGTAAGGCAATTAAAAAAATAAATCATGAAATGTTAAAAAATGCAATAAAACAACAATCAAACAATAAAACAGTTAATGATAGTGAAGGTAATAAAAAAAATAATACACAAAATTGGGCAGAAGAAATGGAAGAAGGCGAAAATAATAATGATCAAAATGTAAGTAAAAATGAAAATAATGATAAAAATCAGGATATGAACTCAAGTATAAAAGGCGATAATTACAAATCAATGAAGTATTCCGAGAATGATATGGGTCCATTTACCATATATGTTGAATCAGTAGATAAAAATACAGTACATCAAATGACAGTAGGCAGAATATTATTTAGCAGTTTACCTCAATATAAAAACGATATTATAGAAATAAAATCCATAGGCATTAACAGAATTAAAATTACGTTTAATACATATGCCGCTGCAAATAAAATAATTAATGAGAAATTATTTATGGAAAAGAAATTAAAAGCATATATACCTATTTCTATGTTGATTAGGAAGGGCGTTATATATGACGTCGACACCGATATGACTGAATCAGATATTATGGAAAATATAAAATCAGAAATTCCTGTTTTAGATATTAGAAGAATAAAAAAAAAACAAGACAATGCATTAGTACCAACAAGGGTATGCGTAATAACGTTCAGAGGTCAACGTTTACCTGACCGTGTTTCGATATACGCTGTCAAATGCAGGGTCGAAATTTACAACAAAGTGACACAATGTTTTAAATGCCAAGGAATGGGCCACGTGACTAGCCAGTGTAAAGGTAAAGCGAGGTGCAGCTATTGTGCACAAGAACACAGTTTCAAGGATTGTGTAAATAAAGATAAGAATCCGATTTGTGCGTTATGCAATGGGGAGCATCAAGCTATAGATAAAAAGTGTGAAAAATATTTGTTTCATATGAAAATTAAAAATATAATGAACGAAAATAACATAAGTTTCAGAGAAGCCAGGGCATTTATAAACAATAGAACATATGCCAACGTCATAAATCCGGACATAGAAATCAGAAACAAAGTGAAATTTCCTGAATTGCCCAATACGCAGCAGGAAAAACATGCAGAAATAAATCAACAGCTTGTAACCACGAAGCCTTCAACAACAATATCTAAACAGACATATAGGAATAGCAATTCCATAAACGTAACAAATTATGGTGACAACAACAAAACAATCGAAAATATGTCCAGTACACAGGAGCGAAACAGGTACAAATTTAAATACAATATTAACACAAAACCAAAATCTTCCTCACATATCAATAGTGAGAAAGGTGAAATTCCATTCGATAAATTAATCGAAGAATTAATTATTAACATATCAAAGAAAAAAGATTACACATTAAAAATTCTGAAAGAGTTAATTAAAGATATGGATAGATGACAAAAATAATATATGACAAATAAATGACTGGAAAAATAAAAATACTACAAATTAATTGCAGATCTGTTACAGCTAATAAGGCCAGTATTGAACATTTCCTTTATGAAAATGAAATTTCAATCGCGGCTTTCACTGAAACATGGTTTAAACCGGAATATCAATACTCTTTCAGAGGATATCGAATGTTTCGCAAAGACAGGGAAGATGGATATGGAGGAGCAGCAATCATTGTTAGAAATGACATAAATTGTGAGGAATTTCCTTCAGTCAACAATAATGAGAATATACAAATATGCGCCGCCATAATTAAAACAGATACTCCATTTTGCATTCTCTCAGTATATTGCTCTACTAGAACAGAATTAGATTTTTCAGATATCAAGGACACTATCTCAACAATCAACATGAGCTTTTTAATTACTGGCGATTTTAATTGTCATCATATGGCATGGGGAAGCAAATACAATAGCAGGGAAGGTAATATGTTATATGAAATCATAGAGGACAACGCAATACTAATTCTTAATGACGGACGTCCAACTACAGTAGCAAATAAATACAGGAGTGCTACGAACATAGATCTAACACTGTGCTCAGGAAATTTTATAGATACTATTAAATGGGATGTATGCCAAGAGGTATTGGGATCGGATCATTTGCCTATAACAATAACTTTGGAGATAAAGGTGCCTTTGGTCATAAGAACGCGCCCTACAAAAAAGTGGAATATAAAATTTGCTAACTGGCAGGGATACTCCCGAGATATTATGCAATATATCCAAACAGGACAAATCTCAGACGATATAACAGCGAGATATAAACGTATCATACAGATTACCGAAAAATCTGCAGAGAAAAATATAAAACAATATAAAGAAATTAAGAGACCGATTTTTAAGCCAGCGATATGGTGGGATCAAGATTGCGAAAAAGCCATTTCAGATCGAAGAACAACATATAAAAAGATGCGTCAGCATTGTAATTACGAAAACTTCATACAATACCAAAAAATCAATGCACGCACTAAAAAGTTTTTGAAAAACAAGAAAAAAGAAAGTTGGCTGAATTTCATTAATTCCATCAATCAGGACATGAGTCCCACAGTAATTTGGAACAAAATTAGACTTTTTAAAAATAAAAATAACATTATAAACACAACACAAAAAATTAAAAAAGAATTTGGGCAATTACTATTACAAAATTATGCACCAGACTTTGTTTCGGACAATCGTAAAGAAAATATAGGAGTATATTGTGAAGAAAGCGCACTGACAAGGAATTTCAAATTAGAGGAATTAGAGGATGCATTAAAAAAGAGGAAAAATACGGCTCCTGGATATGACAATATACCGTATACGATGATAAAAAATTGGCCTACGGAAATGAAAATTGAATTACTAACTGTATTCAACCAAATCATAGCAAATAATTGGATTCCCGAAGAGTGGAGGAAAATTATAATAGTTCCATGTATGAAGCCACACAGAAGACCCTTGGAAATAGACTCATATCGACCCATTTCCTTAATATCATGCATCGCTAAAACTTTTGAAAGAATTGTAAAAGAGAGAATAGATAGATATATTGAAAATAAAGAAGTTTTAAATAATTCTATGTTTGGTTTCCGGAGAGGGAAAAGTACGTTGGACTTACTGAGCAAATTAACAAATGATATACATATATCCAATTCGTATAATCAATATATGTTGGTAATCTCGATGGACATAGAAAAGGCGTATGACAATGTAGATCACAATATACTGGAGAAAAAATTAAAACATTTAAATTTACCACACAAATTAATTAATGTGATAATTAATTTACTATCTTTTAGACAATTATATATTCGAACCGACTCAGGTCTAATTGGCCCTAGAGTTATGAACAAAGGTCTCACTCAGGGTTCAATATTGAGCCCCATCTTGTTTAATATATACATGGCAGATTTTAAAGTAGTAACAGAACCGAATGTTAAAAAATTGCAATATGCAGACGACATTTATCTGTATGTATCTTGTCCAACTATGGATAGATGTATTTCATCGATGAGCAATGCTATCGAGGAGAGCAGAAGATGGTTATTGGACAATAACCTGAATTTATCACAGGATAAGTTTTCTGCAGCTATCTTTACCAGACACAGAAAAGAACATACTAGGAGACAAATAAGGATAGGATGTCAGGAGATACAAATAAAAGAAAATATTAAAGTTCTGGGCATCAATTTGGATAAGAAAATGAATTTTAAAAAGCATGTAGATGATATATTAAGCAAATGTGAAAAAGGATTAAATGTTCTCAGAAAAATAACAAGCATGAAATGGGGGGCTCACCCAGAAACTTGTCTCAATATATATAGAAGCTTAATAAGATCACAAATAGATTATGGTTACTTTATATATGGAGCACTCTCAACGAATATCCAAAAAAAGTTGGACAGGATTCAATACTCGGCGATAAGAACATGTTTGGGGGCATTTCGATCAACTCCAACGAATGCATTAATAGCTGAAGCAGGTGAACCTCCACTAAGCATTAGAAAGCAGATCCTATCAAATAGATTCTTAATAAAAAAATATAATGGAGCATGTGATGATATACCGAAACAATTAGAAGTATTAGCGAGGCTACATTTTACCAATATATATTGGAGAAATAGACCAATCCCACCCTTGATAAATAGCTTTTATGAGCTGAAACCATACGAAGAGGATGTAATAATGAATAAAAAGTTGCCAATTTATCATCTTACGAATGAATACACATCAACAAAATATTGCATAGTAATGGATATGGATTTAACTCACTTGACACATTTGAATGATACCGCAAAAAATAAAGAATTTCAAAATAATGTGGCTAGAAGATGGCCAGGATATGTACACATTTACACAGACGGATCTAAAGCAGGGTACAGTTGTGGTTGCGCTATATTTGTGCCATATCACAATTTTAGTAAGAGAATTAAGCTACCAAATTATGCGTCTAATTACACAGCAGAAATGGTGGCTATATACTGTGCTGTAAATTATGCGTGGGAGAAAAACATCACGAAAACAATTATATTTAGTGACAGCAAAGCATGTATATCAGCGATAGCGAACCCAAATAGAAGATCAAATAACATGATAATAGAAATTATAAATAAAATGAATGCAATAAATAATGGCATAAATTCTTTAATATTGACGTGGATCAGGGGACATTCAGGTATCACAGGAAATGAGATTGCTGATACTCTTGCAAAAGAAGCTGGTCAAATTGGAGTACAATGTGAAAAAATACCTGCGTTGGAGCTGAAAAATTTAATCAAAGAGCGGAGCATAGATGTGTGGCAAAAAGACTTCTCAACGTCAACAAAAAGCAAGGGTATAATTTATGCCCTGTCAAAAGAAAAGGTATCTCAAACAACCTGGTTCAAAAATGATACAAGCAGTAGGAAATTCGTATCAACAATTACAAGATTAAGGCTGGGGCATACAATGTGCAAGATTCATCTCTGGAGGTTGGGAATAATCCAAGATTATATATGCCAATGTGGTGACGAACCGGAGACAATAGATCATATGTTCTGGGAATGCAGAATGTATGAGAATCCAAGAAGAAATATGTATCAGAAACTGCAAAAAAAAAATATTATATTTCCAGTAAACACACAAGTATTAATATCTAGTAATAATGTAGATTTATATAAAATTGTATATAGTTTTATAGATAATAGTAAAATTACTGTATAAATACTCATTAATGTAAAATTATAACTGGCGTAATGATCGCAAGATCCACAGCCATGTAAAATAAATAAAAAAAAAAAAAAAAAAACATTAAATTTTTCAATTATTGTTTTTCAAATGACTCTGTTAATTAATGCAATCCAAATCCAAATGTATATAAAGCTATATATTATATGAAGCTATATAAAGATATACATATATTAAACAACTATAGTTGTTTAATATATGTATATCTCTAAATTATCATATATTATCTAATATTAGCGCCATAGCATCATATAAATCATGTATATAGATCTGCCTGGCGGTTATTTAATATATTTCGCGGTGGCGGTGTCGGCGACGACATGAGGTCTGATGAATTTTTTAAAATAATATTAACCTTCCTCTATACTATGCAAATTACTTTGAACAGGTGATTCATGCCCTCAGGGTTATTAAAGGAATACATAATACATAACACGGTTATTATTATATACAACGTGCACCCATATGCCTTCGGAGAGAGTTGTTTGTGTTTTTGTTTAGATGAAAATTGTACACCAGAATAAAACCAGGTATTTATTTTTAATTTGATAATGGACCGGTAAGTCATCTGCATGTGCGTTTGTTTATTGTAACATTTGTTACTTTTTAAGGGCACAAAAGCAAATTTGTACAAAATTAAATAACCAAAAATATTTTGTAATAGGATAGAGCGGGGCTTAAAGTTCCGTTGGAAAATAGGTCCACCATCAACATCTCCAAAACAAGTAAAGTTAGGAATTTTCAACCACATTATTTGAAAGTAGAGGTCAAAAGATGAGAAACCAGTCATCGCCTTGATTCTTACAACTACTCTATCAGGAGTTTGAAAATCCATAACAAAATTATTTTCTTTCCTTGTTATTTATTTTGGTTGTGAGCACTGTTGTTTAGTTTACGAGACTTTTATATACGTTATTTTTTAAATATACGTAATTTTATTGTTTTATGAGATGTATAGTTAATTTTAAGTTAGATGCAACATTTTTTTTATATAACCTCTATAAAAGCTTACACGTGGGTAGGGTATAAAGAGTCAACTGAACATTTACCCCGGCATATATGTAAACAATGAAAAATAGTAAATAAAAAAGTAAATTTGATTAAAAAACCCATTTTACAAGAGATAAATTAAATAAATAGTTATGACGACTCTGCTTTTGATGGAATACCAGATCAAGGTTATATACAGTGTTATTTCTGAAAAAATGGAACCAATTTATATTTTGCATTGATTGAATGCAGCTATTGTCTCACAAAATCTCTAAAAAATAAAAATAAGACATTGCATCTGTTTGCCTCCTTGCCAGCCTATATTACCCCGCTTATGGGGTAGAAACGACCAGATGACAAATTTTTGAAAAACGACAAAAAACGCATTTTTACAATGATGATTTAGCGGGTAATTTTTCTAAACATAGTTAGATAGTTGTTTGCTTGATATATGTTAATTGTTGTGATGTAATTAGTTTGGTTTTCAATATAATTGCTCAAAGTCAAATTGGACCTTTGTGCCCCGGCCTACCCTACTCATGAAAACTATGAAGTGTCTTTTCAATATATATATATATATATATATATATATATATATATATTATATTTCTGTCATTGTCAGCAAATATTTTCGCAATTTACCTTTCGACAATTTTCAATTTCCCAAACCGCTTACAAGCCATTCGGTTTTCATCGACGGCTTGTATGTGGCGGTGACAAAAAACCGCCAAAAAACAAATAGAACATGTAGGTTTTGCGACGAAAAGAAAATGGTAAAAGTAGCTTTCCCAGCTCACATGGCAAAAAATGAGAAGAAAATAAATGAAATTTATAAATTTATAATATAACCATAACTATAAGTTAAACTGTTTCAACAAGATATTAATTTTCTTTAATAAATAAACGTCAATCATATTAAAATTCATCTTCCATGTGAACCCGAACCAATTAAAATTACCTTAGTCGTAGCACATTTACTAATTGTATAATTAAAATTAAAATTAAAAACGATACCATTGTTGTTTATTTGCGTCCAATTAAGGACGTGTATGTGTTACTTTCACATGACCTCAAATGTTGGGTCAGACTCCGAAAAGTTTTGACCCCTTCGTGTTATTTACTTGAACTACACAAAGGTTTTTGACCCCGGGATAAAAAAAATAATTTACACGACACCTGTGAGGATAATAGTAAATGATAAGAAATATATGAAAATATAGAATAACATGTAATTTTTTAAAAATATTTTAAAAGTTTGTATTTCTTTATTCATTTATTTTTATATCGATGAATATAGAGCAAGAGACTCTATATAGAAACTAGAGTACATAGTTTCTAAGTTCAATGGTGAATTATCAGTAACCAGAGTTGCTGTAGGTCATTATAATGTTAGACAATTTTGAAGATTATTTAATTTTAAATAAAAATGTTGAACATTTCACATTTATCACATCAACTCTCCAAAAGTTATGAGATATAGTAAATAAGTATGCATATATAAGTCACCATTCAAATCACCACATAAATACTACTGCTCATCGATATGGACAATATTATTATCAAGTTCGTCCTGTCCATTTATTGCCGAATAAAATTTCGCCTTTTTATCGCATGTAACTTCGAGATATTAAATTTAACTGTCAGTAATTTCGATGTCATTGCAAAAATGCAAAAGTTTTTACGATTTCTGCGAATTATTGATTTGGACACTCGACAGAAGAGATATGTCGTTATATAATGGGTCGAGCTTTATGCTTTTTATGAGTTTTTCGCGATTTATGTCAATTCAAGATCAAGAAATTACTTTTATAGAGTTGGATAAAATAAGAAGAATATTAGAAAATTGAATAAATACATAAATTTAATATAAATCATCATTGAAGTACGTGGTTTTATGTACACCTTTGCGAAAGACTGAAGTAGCAAGAACATTGCTTTTTTAAAGTATGCTGACTTCTGAAATTGTTATATTACTTTAAAAATTATTATTACTAAAATAATATTCAAGATGGTAACTAATAACTATATTAAAATTTCTTCAAAATTGTAGTATATATATAGTTTTTCAGTAGTAGGTACATGTAGATATATATATATATATATATATATATATTATATATATATATATCTAAATCGTCATTTGGTATGTTCACCCCTGCACATGCATTACAATAATGTCGATGTCATAATAAATGCATTAAAATATCATTTGACATCCAAAAGGGATGTTTTTTGCATTAAATATCGCAAGTGTGTTTGCTTTCACCCTAACCCGATAAAACACTTTTTTTTTCCTATTTTACTAAAAAAAAATAGAAATTCGTGGGGAACAAAGATGTATATATTTTTTATTTTTCGAGGAGGGTGGTTACCATGTTCATCTTCAGCTTGTTCTCGTTCTTGTTCTCCTCGGCTTCCGTTTTATGTGCGAGTTGCTGTTTTAATCAAATCAGTCTGGCTCATAAATAATCATTATTAAATAATAACGTCGTAAAAAAATTGCGAGTGCACGTTTCGCGATAGTAAGACACACCGTTCATTAACTGATGCCGGATGGCTGAAATTCTCAAACTGGGACGATTTTGAAGTATGCCGAGTTGTTGTGTGGTTTCTATGTAGTAGAAGATTTTGTAGACACTTCAGTTTTGCACCAATTTGCTGAATATTTGATTAGCATTAAGCAAACGGTTCAAAAGTTGCAAATGATAGTATTAATAAATGCATAAATGTTGCAATGTTTCTTCGATGCATGATCATTTCCGTTGATGATGATTTTGAAGTATACCGAAATTGCTGCAGGGCCTCAAATTGGTAGAAAATCTGTTGGACTACTCAATGTTGTACAAATTTTCTAAATATTCATTCGGTGTTATGCAATCTGTGTAAAAGTTTCACCACGGATATCTCAAAAATGGGTACAGTTATGAATTCACCAATAACAATATTTGAAAGTGCATCGCCTCAATTCTTACGACGTCGCTACCGCGAGATACAAAACGATGTTTGAAAATCCATAACAAAAAGCATTTTTTCGTTGTAAGTTTTTATAGTTGTGAGTGAGCACTGTTGTTTAGTTTACCAGACCTTGAGTATGCGTAATTTAAATGTTTTATAAGATGTATTGTTATTTTTAAGTTAGATTCAACAGTTTTTTTATATAACCTCTATAGAATTACATATGTATGGGGTTAAAAAGGATCAACTGTACCTTTGCCCTGGTAAACAACATAAAATAGTAAATCAAAAGGTGAATTGAGTTAAAAAAGCAATTTTACAAGAGATAAATTAAATCAACAGTTATTCCAACTCTCATGATGAATATTTCTGACAAAATACCATATAAAGGTTATATCCGGTTGTCTCTCTGCAAAAAATGTACCATAAAATTCATATTTTATATTGGTTGAATAATGTAGCTATTATTTTATAAAATTTCCTTAAAATTCCAAATAAAATATTGGACTTATTTGTCCCCTGGCCGTCTCATTTTAACCCTCCTATGGAATAAACAGAACTATAGGTGACAAATTTTTGAAAAAACAGTAAAAAAAACACATACTACTTATTTCTAATCATAAACAATAATAATATCAATAATAAATAATAAAAAATATTAATAAATAATAATAATTAACATTAGATGAACAGTTTAAAAAATATTAAAAAAACCGTGAATAAATGCATTAGTTTTTTTGTATAAAATTTTGTTTGCCATAATGCTTTTGATATATTAATATTAATATTTTTACTAAAATTAAAAATAATGTTTACTTCAATTTTTATCTAGTAATTTAGTATCTCCCGTCGATTTTGAGAAACATTTCCTTGTTTATTTGCTGAGAACAAAGCCACGGATACGGTTGTAAAAGCATCCCAGATTTATATCATAAAACAAAACCTTCTTGTATATTATATTATATTATATTAGATTCATTTATTTAATTAATGTACACCTACCACCGTTTGTTTATGCTTGTTTTTCTTCTTAACAAGAAGAAGACGACGACGGATGGAATATAAAGAGCCGAGGAGGAATTAAAATGAAACCAATATTCTTAACAGGAGTCTTTGAAATATAAATATCTTCAAGGAAAATTTATTTTGATATTCGATATTGTTCAAGATATAAGGAAAATAAATATATCTATGAAGATATATGTGACAAACAAGGAATCTGTAATTTGACCCATATTACACTTGCTTATGCATTTATTTATTATAGGGTAGGGTTGCGAGAAGTACCCCGTGAGGTAGTAATGCTGTTATATTTAGTGCAAATGAATTAGAAAAAAGTCTTTGGCTTTTATTGAAAAATTATTTAGTTGGCTTATGTTTTACAATTACTAAAATATTTTTTTTATTGAATTATCCATGACGTGACATGACTGCCTGGTGTGGATGAGGTTGCGAGAGTTTAAGCTCCCGTTTTGGGCAACCTGATATCATGTTGTAGTGATATCAACTTTTTTAGTGCAATGGCAGTGGGAGATCAAGAACACGCCCTAAGGCAGTACCACCCATTATTCATTTTTCTATTTTATTGAAATAAGTATTTTTAGGTTTTTGAAAAATGTTGTTTAGGTATTATTAAGGTTGAAATATTTTATATATTTATTTATGTGCTAATGAAAACAATGAGCAGAAATTGCTGTAGAGTATTCTGATGTTATCAAATATTGCTTATTATTTTTAGTACACATTTTCACATTATTTTATTTCTATTCGTCTAACGTTTTAAAAGTTGCAAGTCACATAATAAATAAATAAGATTAAAAATTGGAGTTGCCCAAAGTACTGCCTAAAAATTTCAAAAGTTGATATAAATCTATAAATAATACTTTATTATTTACAAAGTATATTGACCGAGTTTTCATAAACGTTTTTGTCGTTATTCAAATTAAATGGCTAAAAAAATTACTAATGGCTTTGCTGCCTTCGGCGTTCCCTTCAAAGAAAGAAATTGGATATTCAAATACGTGTGATATACTGTCGAAACACATGTGCCATGGGTTACTTTCCTTTTTTCTTTCCTTCCTTCATTTCATTTTGTCTCATTTCAATTTTTTCCTCTCACGAAATGTACAAGGATATCAAATCGTCTGCGAAATTCGAAGAAATAATAAAGAAAAGCTTTAGGATTGGGTAAGAGTATACTTAATACACTATAAATAATTTAAAATTTTAGCTAACGTTTATCAATTTTGTGCGACGATCGACCGAGTCGTTTCTTTGTAATTAGCAGAAAAGTGAAAAAAATTTTCGTCCACGTTTTAGTCCACAATCTTCAAAACTATTCGAAAAATATTGGTTTGGAATCGCGTTGATCAGTTTATGGTACAGATCGACCAAGCCTTTTCTTCGTAATTAAATATTGGAATTACTATATCCACAATCAGCTGTTAGAATTTTAATATTTACTAAAATTTTCCAAGTAAAAATTTTCCGTATCTGATACATTCTAAATTCCATAAATTGTACTTTCAAGATTTCCAAGGTAGGTTTTTGCCCCGTGTCTGTTTACATCAAAAAGTAATATCAAGCAGATTTTCTGTTCTCGTTTTCGTCCCCTGATATGAGAGCTGTGATTTCCTGAGCTCATTTTTACGGACTAACTCGATTTTCTTTTATTTTCTCGTAGTTTTTCTGTGATTTCATTCTACCCGAGGCATTATCTGAGACGACGGACGGCTTCGTCTTTCGCATTATCTTCACGTTACTTCGTAATGCGGAAAAAATAGAAAAAAATGAAATATTTCTAATATTTTGAGTCAAAAAATTGTGCTATTCGATAAATAGATTTTATTAAAAATATAATAGGAGATATATTAAATATTTGTAAGTAAATTGGCCTCGAAGCATCTTGTGAGAACAAACTAATAATATAGTTCTAACCGTGTTCAAGTGAACCAAATTGCTGTGAAGTTGTTGACGATATTTTAAATTACTTAATTTGGTACAAATGCGTTATATATTTTAGTCACTTTGAATTTTCTATTTTAAAGTTACAAGAGATATAATAAATAATTGCATAAATCTAGATTTAATATATTGCTCATCATTAAATCCTCATAAATGTAGAAATGCATTATTGGGAATCACTGTTTCAAAGAACACTAAACTGATCCAGAGCAGTAAAATATACTATATACTATATACTATTTTATTTTGAACAATATTGCTCAAAGTTTAATATATGTTGGCTACACGGTTTAAAACTCACAAAAGATATATTTAAAAAAAATGCATAAAAGCGTTGGAATCCAACTTAATCCTCCCCTAGTTTCTGCAGGGTGCCAAAATATCAGGCAATGTTGTGGATATTTCAATTTTACATGAACTTTTCTAATATTTCACATACTACACGAAGGGTGTAAAAATACAAGAGATGCTATACAAGCAAAAAGCACAAATGGCCTTGCAATAACCAATGATTCATAAGTTCCAGATTATTTGTTTAAGTGTGAGTTCAGATGAGAAAGTTAAAGCTTCAGTAAATAGTTAATAATGTTGGACAAAATGATAATTTATTTGATAAATTAATCAAATGCTTATTCTATTTGCACCACATGAAACATTCCAGACACGAGATTCAAGAAATAAAAGAAATTCAAGAAAAATTGGATGGCTCTAGTATAATACGTATTTATGATTGAGGTTTGAGTCGACATAATATTAAACAATTTAAACAATCGTACAAATTATCGAAGCTCCAAACTAGTTCAAGCTATTTGCATTTCATGGGCAATTAAAATTAATATATTACAAGAGAGTGGGGTTCAATTAGACTTCAAATGATTATACTGTCTAAACCAAATAAACTACATCACGACATATAACATGTATCAATTAATCAACAATCGAACTATGTTCAGTAAAATTCCCAGTTAACTCCTAGTTATAAAAATATGCTTTTTTTTACTATTTTTCTAAAAATTTTCATCACTCCCTTTTCGACCAAAAGGCGGAGTCATCTTCCTCAAATTATACCAAAATAATCTAAGAACATCAAAATATCTCTAAACCTAAATTTTCTATGTTTCACCTTATTCTAACCTCACTTTTTGCATCATTCGTAATAAAATCATCCCATGTATCGAATGAGTATCTATTACACGGAACATTTGAACACATAACCTGGAAAAGTGACTATTTAGATATAAAACCAGTGGCGGCGGTCGTTACATTTTATGAATCCATGGATTTTATTCCACGTTAAAAATTCCATTTTCGATAATAGGCACCGCCGACGATCGTACATCCATCCAGAACATATTCTTGCCAAGTGCCGATAAAAATTTAAGGTTAGAAAGGGGGCGGATCGAAGTTTATGAACTATCTAGATCGGCGAGGAAGTAGAATATCTTTAGGAAACTGCGAAGGAAGGATGTTTGAGTATTTAGACATTTCTTTTAGCATCAATGACCAATGATATCAATTTTATTGTTTGTTGTACTTTCAATTATAATCTGTCATACTATGATATTCACTTATTCAGTAACTGTTTCGACATTATTATATGACATTTTGGATAGATGGCAACCCAGCAGTTATCCAATCCAGTTGTGACTAATTAACTATAGGTACTCGAAATGTTTGTATACTTTTTTTATATATGCAGCTATATCTAATACAGGCGATTTTTACTTGTGATCATCTTTGATGTCTATAACCTCAAGTAAAATTTGACATCAAAGTTGCCTGATGTCGGACTTGGCTGGGATTGAATCAGCAAACTAGTTCATACTAGTTCATACTAGCCCAGGTCCAAACCAAATATTGAAACAAAATATTTATACTTAAATTGTAAGTATTATTGCCTATTGGCATTGTAAATCCACAATAACTCGGTAAAGACTAAAGTAGTATTGCAACTTTAATTTTAGAACAAATCGATTGGCTGTAGGAATCGATTTGTTCCAATAAAAATTAATGGTACAGGCAATTTAATTTTATCAAATATCTATATTACATAAAGGTAGCAGAAGATATATTAAATAAAAGCACAACCAAGCCGCAGTACTACAAATAGTATTGAATACATTGTGAATCTACATAGTCCGGTATAAAGTTTGAATTTATGGTGGAGTGATTCGAACTATTACACTTATACTAAAAGTATATATATATATATATATATATATTTATGTAGATATATGTTTTTTTAGATAAAAGCAACCTTTTCACATATCCATTCTTAAGATTCGCTCCCGAAAAAATATACAGATAGTGATGAAATGTGTAAAGAAAAGAGGGAAAATTCAAACCGAACAACCGACGAACATAAATTATATCAAAAAAGTCTGTCTACTTCGTGAAATATAACCGAACGGACTACAATAGAATTTTTGGCCATAGTTTGCGCGAAATATTTACAAAATATGTAGGAAATCGGTAAAAACAGCTTCAATAAATGCTACTTGCTATAAATGACGAGATGAATAAATTAAAATATTATAAAAGAAGTATTGTAAAAATAAATTTTAACAATATTCATTTTAGCTCAAAATTTTAAAACATTTAGGGTTTCCGCACAATTTTTTTTAATAATCAATTTTGAGATGCTGAAGAAATCGCAATACTAAAAAATATTTTCAACTTTTTAATTAAGTGCAATATTGCTAATTATACCATTCATATTAGATTAGCAGCTTAAGGATTAATTTTACAGTTATGAAAATTCGAATGCATAAAAAAGCTGTAAAAAGCTTCTATTTCAGGCGGTTGCTATTTCGTGAAAACAACATGTTTAACATGACCATAGTTCATACAATAGCGACATTATTCCAAATTAATAATTGTTTTTTTCTTCAGATTATTTGGAGGGCAATAATAATAAGTACGGTCAGATGCCAATTTTATGAGACCCTCTACTTCCACAACTCCTACACTTAGAATTTTTGGACGATTATTAATTTTTATTATGTTTTGTATTCTCAATAATTTGTAATAAATAATTAGTGTAAATAATATTCGTCATTTTACGGCCTTTCAAAAAACACATAAAATTCATGCCTCTAGACCAGAATACCCCTCATTGCTTTGTCATTTTCAAGTCAGTTGTAAAGTATGCAAGTTGTTATAGGGTCTTATATTGAATATTGTAATAGAATGTTTAATGTTGTACTTTAGTATTGTATGTATTGAAAAAATATTTAAAACCTATAACAAACATAATATGTAAATACATAAATAAATTTCTTCAAAATGCTTGACTATAAATAATATGAGAGTTACTAGTTCGGTCTATAATAAAATTACATAAATAGTAATTAGTTGTTAATTATTTTTAAAAACATTCTATACATAGTACAATCAGCTAGCACGTGCCATAAACCAACCACAAATTCATTTCTCATTCATCCCCCTCATAAAATTACCATTGAATAGACCCCAAAGTAGACAAGTGCCTCCAAAACCACTTCACTTGTAAAACTGACGCCCGATCATATTCAACAGTCATTTAACAAGCAAGAAGAAGGTCGCTTTCTCATAAATACAAAACCGACCACCTCCTCCTAAACCCAATCCTTGCTCCTTTATCCTATTCTTGGATGGGCGGTGTGGAATAGGTTTCGGCTTTACGCCAATTAAAATGATACATTACGAGGAGGCAGTATGAAGCAGATGCAGGAGAAAGCAAATTCAGTATGAGGTGGAGGAATCTCCATGAGGGAGTCTTTGAATTGGCTGCGGGACTTTCAAAACTGAGATTTATTGCCTATAAGGAAACTGGACAAAGGAAGACGATGGAAGGTTCTTAGAACCAGCCTGTAATGCATGAGGTGGAGGAGATGGATGATGTCTCGGGGGCTAAAGTAAACTTTAATAGAATCAAGGAAAACATCACTTTATTACAAACGTGCAGATATAAAGGATATTGACACACTTAGGGATTATTGCACACGTACGTGTGTAATTACATACAAAATGACATAAAAAATATTACCATTACTATTACTATTATTATTATTCTTCAAATGTTTCCACCGTTTCCCCAAGAAACTTTTTCAATATTTATTCATCGTGTGTGTGCAGTGTTCAATTTATATTTATACAAAACAAATCAAAACCGAGAGCAGAACTTTAAATTTTGAATCACGTCCTCACGTCCTCCATGTGTATAAAAGTTAATCCGAAAGTTTTTGATGAAAGTAAAACTTTGGTGGTGGCGGTGGTGGCTGCATTCAAAATCAAAGCCCATTCAGACCGCCAATAAATATCAATAGACAACTCATTGATCGGAGTGAAGGTATTAAAATTGTCTGGAAAATTAATTGTTTGCTTTTATATTCCGTCATTTGTATCTTTGCATTGGTTTGTCTAAAATGGATCGAATATTTAGACCAAATTAACTTCTCCTTCGGTATGTTAAATACCCTAAAGCAACTCGATATACTTAAGAATCGGTATAAAATCTTAAAAACGCAATCTTTAGCATAATGTACAATGATAAAGAAATTACTCCTGAATAAAAATGTAAAGTATCTACTCGTTCATTTTTTGTGGGAGCAAAACGCATGTTCTTCCTTTCCAAATTGGTTTCTTATGTACAGAACACCCCGGGGCTTTTTTTTCTTACAAGTGAAATCTTTATAAAAATATCGTCGCGGAAATGTGAGCAAATTCGCTTCTAATAATATATGTATATGGAAATGGATATGGATATGGATATTGTTCCATGAGTGTAATCATGCGCTCCGAGGGGTCCATTATAATTTTAGAATAAAATCTTATGTCTTTTGGGTAATTTTATTCTGAAATAATAAGGAAGGAAATGTTTAATATGATATGCAAACGAAACGACTTGCTTTGCATATATTTATAATTTAACTAGATTTTTGTAGGCTTATTTTATATGAACACATTTATTTTATTTTTATTTTCTTCTGCAAAGTCTTCTTTTAACAATATTTGAAAGTAGATGGCAAAATATATGTAACCAGTTATTGTTATGACCTTTATTACAGCGTTGCTATCAGATAGATAGCAAGTAGCAGTAGTACATAGCAGTAGTACATAGATAACAAGATTTAAAAACCCATATAAAAAGTATTTTCTTTTGTTTTGTTGGTTGTGAGCACTGTTGTTTAGATAACGAGACCTTAATATAATTTTTAAGCATACGATATTTAATTGTTTTATAAAATGTATTATTATGTTTAAGATATAATCAACAGTTGTATTTATATGAAGAAAAAGCTAACATCTACGTGGGGTAAAAAGGACCAGCTAAAGATATACCCTGGAAAGATGAGTAGATGAGTAGCATAACTTGTGAGCAAAATGAGCTTTGTAAATAAATTTTGACTTATTATGCAGGTTGAACAGCTATTATTTGGAAACTCCCTTAAATGGAATCTGTTGCCTCCTGGCTATCCCATTTTTACCACGCCTATGGGGTAAAAAGGGACAGATGACATATATTACAAAAAACAGTAAAAAAGTAATTCCTATAACTACAAATTGGCTGAAAATTTTACTGAACATATTCGATAGTTGTTAGTTTGATATGTGTTACGTGCTGGTATATAGTTCATTTGGTTCGGACATTATAATTACTTGAAATCAAATTAGAAACTCATAACTGGAACAAAACCACCAATGCCACTTCCTAATTAACTAATTGCCCACCGCCACTCCCTTCCACCTCCATCTGTCCGCCAGTGTCCATTTCCGATTCCTACAAAGTAAGTTTGTTTACCAAGATTTACCGCCGAGAAGTAATATTCTCGTGACGTTTTTACGACTGACGACTACAATACTTTGGCGGTGTCAGTGGCGGTTTTGTAATATGCAAATTCGACTTTTAAGATATTCCACTGGAGCCCTGGTTAAGTGCTTACTTACTTATGTCAGACTAGACGGAGGAGTATTTTACGAGGTATCTGGCGGTTCGGAGGAAAATTGTATTTGTAATTAGAAGGGATGAATGTACATGTTTATGAATACTTATACACAAATACACACATTATGAATACATATATAGATATGGTATCAAATTTTCCGCCAACCCTTATACTAGTACGAAGTGTTAGTAGTTGGGTGTATCTTACATAACTTTGGAAGAGTTCGCCTAAAATCAATATGCTATAAAATAATACTATTTTCATGATTTTTTTTATATTGGTCAAGTAATTTAGCAATTATTTTGCAAAATTCCTTTGAAATTTCAAATAAGCCATTCTATTTATTTGTCCGCTGGCTGTACCTTTTTACCCAACTAATGGGTTAAAAAGGGACAGATTGCAACTTTTAGGAAAATAACTAAATTGCATAATTCTATAATTACTGATTACTTGGGAATATTACTGAACATAGTTCAATAGTTGTTTCTTTGATACGTGTATTTTTTGGTGAGTTCATTCGTTTTAGATATGATAACTAATGAAATTCAAATTGGATCTTTGTGCTTTACCTTACCATATGTGTTAACGCCTAAGGCTCAATACTATTCTAAATCATTAAAATATATTTTAATACATTTCTAATAAAATAAGTATCATAAAACTCAATACGTAGGCAATTAAATTGGTTAATGGGCTGGAACTCACAAGTCTCAATAGAAAATAAACTCCTAATATACAAGACAATTATTAAACCAATATGGTCCTATGGTCTACAACTATGGGGTGCGGCCACTAAATCAAGCATAACTATTCTACAGAGGTTTCAAAACAAAATTTTGAAAGAAATCATGAACGCTCCAAAATATGTCCCCAACTGGTTAATACATCAAGATCTTAGAATTCCAACTATAAAAAAAGAAATTAATCATTACTGCTCCAGATACAAAGCTCGTCTACGTCATCATTGTAATGTATCCTTGCAGACCCTCAAATATTAATTCTTCCATCCAAAAAATTATATTTTCTTGAACTCGATTCAAACAAATCGCAGGTCAACAATTGATTGGACAAAAATGTAATGGGATGTCGCTTAAATCCACAAAACGGTGCCATCAGAAAAATAATATAACAATATAGAAAACTCTGTAAATCAGTAATATCTCAAACTTCAAAGTAGTAACAAGTAAAATCTCAAACTTCATCTGAGTAACAAGTAATATTAACTCGACTCTATAAATCTTAATAACAAATTATTTTATCTAAATATACAATAATTAAAACTAATAATTTTTTAATTGGTCCTTCGACAATATAAACAAAGTGTGGATCACGATCTTCTATTTATACATCATCTTTTTAATCTACCTAGTAATAATACATTTTTTCTAATATTGTATAATATTAAAATAAACTACATAAAAACCATCCATAAACATAGTATAAATTCAAAATTTACTATTCAACCTTGTCCAAATTTTCACTTATCATATGTCCATTATCTCCTGCGACGAAGCTTTCTATTCATCTTTCTAATGTTTCGCCCAGCAAAACATCTAATTAGATAAAAGATGATTGATCGTCGGGGGCCCACTTTGTAAAGTTTAATCCACAGGCAAGAAAGTTAGGAAAGATGAGAGTCAGGGAATTAAATTTGTGCCATTAAACAAACGACTTCCGAAGCATGCACAATAATAAATTAATGAGGAATTGAGAATGCGTGGAAATTTAGAAGAGGGATAAAAAATTTAGAGAGATAGAAATCATTTTCTGTACATAATAGTCGACTTCTTGGTTTCCTGATTTTAGCCTTGAAAACTATTGGTGTGTAAACCAAAATCATCTTTCCTGGTAATCGATATCCCTGAGCAGATTTCACAGTGCCATTATATTTTGCTTAGGGTGTGCAACAAAAGTTTTAATTAAAGCCAAAATTTATACATGTCCCCTTTCAATAAAATTCTAATTAGGAAAAACAGGCTGTCCGCGAAATTGAACCGTAATTATTTATGAGTTGCAAAATATTCCATTTATTTTAGAACGGTTCAAAAGTTGTGAACTGCATAACATCTAAATTAAGCAAATGAGCAATAAATTTGTGGTATCATGAAAATTAAAATTACAATCAAATTTCTACCTATTATGTCTTTTTTCTGAAAAAAATTCTCTTCCTCGGTCAGACAATGGTTCTTTCGCTAGTTCATTACGAATTCGTGTCACGGTTTGTATATCTCGCATTCTGCCTCGAAAAAGTAAAAAAGTAAGGGAACAAAACAGGAGAAAAAATGGGACAAAACAGCAATGACGCCTAAGAACAAAGCGGGATGGTGATCTCGTCCTGTAGACGGGACCGGATATCTTCCGGATATAAATAATACATGGGTGGTTTATGGGTAGATGAGTAGCAAAACTTGTGAGCAAGATGAACTTTGTAAAAAAATTTGGAGAATTATGCATTTTGTATAATGGTAACAGATGGATGAAAAGAGTGCCCTAAAGTAAATTATATGAAAATTATATTTGAACTAGTAATGCATGGCATTGTGCCTTAAGGCAAATTGCTGGAACTTCCTGTAAGATATGTATTTTTTTTAGTTTTGAATTTTTTTGCAAACTTTAAAGTAAATGAGATTTTTGAAATTATAAAATAAAATTGACTTTGTTCAAAAATTTGATCCGTTTCATGTTTCGAAATTTTTTTATACTTAAAATTTTTCTGAAAATTTTCTGAATCTTTTTTCAAATCGGACGCTTCGTTCTTTCAAAGCCTGAATTACCATTTTTGGCTGTTTTTTCCCAGTTTCTTCAAAATTAGATATATAGTACAAAAATAGAAGGACCATTGGGTTTTTGAAGCTCTTAAAAGCTCAGAGAAGGTTAGATTTTTTTGACCATTACCAATTTTTCTCGAGCATTTTTGAAAATTATTTTTTTGAAAATATTTGAAAAATTTTAATATTGAAAAAATGCCTTCATAAAAAATTATGAAATTTTTTGAAAATTTTGGAATTTCTTGTAAGCTTTTAATACCCATTCATGTCGATTGATCCATACTGCCAAAAATATCTAAATTTTGGACTGGCAAATGGATTAGTTTTTAAACTTGTTTTCTGGATCTTTAAAACCGATGAATCTTCCTTCGCAAAAATTTAATCAATTCTTCAGTACTACAATGCAAATAAAATATTTTTTGAATCATTCAAATCGGATGCTCTATTCTCCCAAAACTTAATTGCCATTATCTGCACTCTTTGCTCATTACCTCCAAAACGGCTGGACCAACAATTCCCAAAAACTAATCAGCACGTCTTTTTATTAAGAATGCTTTTTGAATAATTCAAATCGGTTGATACCCGAAAACGTAGATGGAATATTGTATCCATACGTACATACACAAATCAATTTTTTTAAAGGTATGCCAAAATGTTCAGAAAACTTCTAAACGTAAAGATATGCAAAAATTTACATTTTTGATATTTAAATGATTATTATAACATACCCTAAGGGAAGTTAAAAAATATTTAATATTTACTAATATCTTTTTTTCTGTTATAATTTATATTTGTTAATCAAGACTTTGATGGCTTATCTGCAAAATTGTTAGATACAATAAAGAAATGGTACAAAAAATACAATAAATTGAATACAAAACAAAACAAAGGTAAAATAAAACAAAATAATAACAGTAACTAATATTAGAATGTTGCATTTTATTACACAATTAAAGCTATACAATTGATTGGACGCATTCGTAATATCTATTTCTTATCAATATATATTTTAGTACATATTATATTCGTTAAGGTTTTTAAACCGATCGTCTAACACAAATGAAATATTTGCTGAATTTGTGCAAAATTAAATAATGTGCAATATTTGCTACTATAATAAAATCTTGATATACATATTTTAAAATCTACGAGGGTAAGATCGATAAAGAAATGTATGTTACATTAACATTTCAAACAATTTTCAAAATTTGACAATGGTCAAAAGATTTTGCATTTTTAAGGATTTTATTTTTATTCTACATCTCTACTTATTGTCCATTTCAGGAAAGGTATAAAAGTTACATTTATAATAATAAATATTTTAAAGTCTCATACAAAAAGAATAATTTAAATATCTGAATACTTTTTTATTTAAATCAAATCCATCCTCCTTCCACTACCCAAGTGCAAATAAAAACATGTGTCAAATTCCACAAACCCTTATCCCTTTTTTTTGTTCGGCCCTATCACGAATGTCAGAAAAGAGCAAAGAACACCCCAAAGAAAGAGGAAATGTGTCCTTCGTCGTGTATATTTTGTTCTTTTTATTTCCACCTCACATACGAATCCGCAATAAAGACGAAATGATACCGGACCAAAAATCTTCTCTGGAGATGATAGTGGACAGAGGTTGCCAATTGTGGGATAAATTTTGATGGAAAAGCATAATATAATATTTTTTATGATAATAGATTTATTTGCAATTATTATTTCTATACTGTAGAAATGACCAACTATGCAGAATTAATGTTTATACTTATATTTACTATTTCCAAAATGCAAACATGCAAATCTTCTTGCTCACGACCACATAAACTAACAATGAAAGAAAATACTTTTGTTATGGATTTTCAAACAATGTCAACGATGAAGGTCGTAAGAATCAAGATGATGGTTATATATCATTTTCCCTCTACTTTCAAATATTGTTGTTAAAAATTTTAATTTTACTGATTTTTGAGTTTCGGTGGTGAACCTTTTCAACCGCGGACCTTTAAGGCCTTTACGGTCTACCCAATTTATTTATTTATAGATGATGATATATTTAATTTTTAATCATACAGTATTATTTTCCATTTGGTGACTGCAGTGCCCTATGCAATTGAATATCTCAAGTTAACGTTTTGACATTTATTCTAAATAAAAGTCCATTTGACGCTTTAACACCTGAAAAGTCGTAAAGGACACCGGACGACATGGATTCCCCAGTTGAATTTTATTTATTTATTTATTTACACGAATAGTGAATTTACCAACCATCATCCATGTTTATCGACTCTTCTAGAATAAAAGGAACGAGACTGCAGGGAATCAGAAATAAGGTGATAAAAATTTGACGACGAGGAACTACTAGTTTTTTATGAGAGATGAGAAAATTCAGGGAACGGAAAGCCAAGACACTGGACAGAGTCATAAAATACCATTTGCTTCTCAAGTCGTATTTTAATTTATTTGCCAGAGTCAGCTAAAAAATTCTCGGAAAGTTTTAGCTCTTAATATTAAATTTAAGATAGTCTGCACTCCAGCAGAAGTTTTTTGGTTCTTCCACCTAAGTAAATACTTATTTTATAAAATATTTGAAAATTTTGTTGCAAATTTTTTATTTATGATCAAAATGAGCGAATACAATGTTATTCTCAAAATTTTGATTCACTTGTCATTAAGTTATGAAAAATGGAATTTTACCCATGATATCTCCATAAGAAACTTTGAGAGAATTTTCAGTTTTTTAGATTTTTATCAATTTGGAAGCATTTGAGCGCCTGGAAGCAAATAAATTCGAAAATATCCATATTAAGGGCCACCCTATATATAAGCATTTGAGCGCCTGGAAGCCAATAAATTCGAAAATATCCATATTAAGGGCCACCCTATATATATATATATATATATATATATATATATATATCTTAATTTCCTCCATTGCCGTCGGCCTAATTCCTGTTCCCTCTGTTTCCGCTTGCACAATTCGCATTTAGCTCCTGAAAATCCTTTTGTTATTCAATCTCGGCCAAAACGTCGTTTGGAGATTAGTGTAATCGGCAAGAAGGATTACAAAATGTTACGCAGAAGTATAAGGAGCAACCACAACCAGTAGTTGGTCGGTTGGATGGTACACTTCCGGGTACTTGATTCCAATCCTTAGGTTCGGTTAAAACTGGTTGGTATTAATAGAGAGAAAAATTTTAAAATGCTTTTATATTTATATTTACCATAAATTCTTCATTCTTTCTTATCCACAAGAAACCTATGAACAGAAAATTAAATTACGTCAAATGAGACTTAGAGGAGAAAAATACTAAGACCCTAATAAGTAGAACAAATGAAGACGCGAAGACAAAAGAGATTCTCTTGACGAGGCAGTCCATGTTTCTACGTTAATAAAAATAAATACAATTATTTCACTTCGTCATAAAAATATTCACGAATCATTTCATCCGATTGTCGGTTTAGTTTCGCACATAAGAAGCTCTCTGGAACTTTCTTGATCCCTGACCGTCGGTATCGTTTCTATAAAGTTGTCTTTTAAAAACGATAAACATTTTCTTCGCATCTCGGTTTCAGGGAAGCGATCTGTCAATACACTTTTCAATCGTTAAACTTTCTTTTCTTATTGAGAAAAGTGGCAAACTATCAACACAATGACACCGCGCCACGATGCGACGACAAACGACAAGCGAAACTTTTCCAAGACTTGGGCAAAAGAAGAAAGGAATGGGATGGACTGATCCAGGGGGGAATGGTAGAGATCTTTAGTATCTAGTTGTAAATGATATTCTTTAACTATAATTTGAGGGTTCTGCACTAAGCTGGCAGGGCAGACATTCTGCCGGTTGATGTCAGATTTTTTTGTTTAACTCTGTTTTATTCAGCAATCAGAAATACATAAGAATTCCTATAAGCTAAATTGACAATAATTGAGAGCGATGTCTAAGAAGAACTCCAATGAGATCTTCTTAGTTTAACAATTAAAAAGATAATTATATATTGAAGCTAATCTGAGACTAAATCTAAAGGCCATTGACGTTTTAATCTTCTTACGCCAAATGGTTGGATAATGTCGCCTATTGATGGGTTTGAATGTGATTCCAGTTTACGTTTGTATTTTTCCTTAAATTCTTTGAACGTTAATTGCACCGTTTTCATGTTGAGATCGCTGTGAATGGTTTCATTTGTAACGTACCACGGAGAATTAAGTATTGTACGTAAAATTTTTGACTGAGTCCTCTGCATTATATCTATATATGATTTGTAAGCACATCCCCAGAGCTCAATTCCATAGGTCCAGATTGGTTTAATGATTGATTTATATAGCAGCAACTTATTTTCAACAGAGAGCTTAGACTTTTTACGAAGTAGCCAATCAAATTCTTTCATTTTGATCATTATTTGCAGCTTTTGTCAGATTTGTGCTGATCCGATGAGTTTATTTTTAGAAGCTTCAATGATATCACTAATATGAATGAAAAAATTATATTCTACTAAAAATCAAATAATTTCTGCAGAGGATAGATACAAAATGCCGGATGATGCTGGACAGTTTTTCAATCAACTCTTTAACCACTAACAGAATTATTTATTTCGACATTTTAGTGCTAAAATGTTTTGCACCGGGCAGACGTCAGATGCATTCTTGATATCTGACAGACAAGTTCTGTTCAACTTGCAAAAAGTTTAGAGATGCAAGTCTATTACCAGATATCATCTTTCCTATTTTTGTGCAATCATACTCACTAAATTTCCTATTTTTCTGGTATGCAGTTTTAAGTTGTACCAGATTTTCCACAACTTTCCAGAGGTGCAAGTCTATTACACGATGTCCTTTCTCCTGTTTTCCCACACCACTGCTCTCCCAGTACTCCTCTTTTCCATTTACATCCTCCGGGCTTCCTTGGAAACTGTCACAACACAGAGAACGAACCTCCGCTCCGGGTTTATCACAAAAGCTCATCTTCCCGACCGCCACCACAAAGGTTAAACGACGAAATATCTAGACGCATTATTCAATGCGAATGCAGAATTGATATGTAACGCGGAGCGCTGCCCGTGACTGGGCAAAGTTATGCAATAAATTGTACAGTTTGCAGTTTGGCATGGGAATAAAGGGCTAGTGATGGGTTTTGGACAGAATACTCTTTAGAAATAGATACTTTATTTAATATCAATATTTACTCACTTTGCTTGACAGTAAAGTTCATTTTACTCCTGTTACAGCTTGCTCCATTAGTGTTGCTTTTCTTGTTCTTCATATTTTAATTTAGTTCGTACCAATTTTGATTTTAGAAGAATTTCTTTCCCATTTGTTGTTATTTGGACAGATATCTAATCCTTCTTGACATTTGACAGACTAGTGCCGTACAACTTGGGCAAAGTTTAGAGATACAAATCTATCACCCGATATCCCCTTTATGCCCATCTCACTAGTAGCAATCATCTTGCAACTGCTTAATAGTGTACCCTATTTTTATTGTCTTACTAATAATTTCTTACAATTTGTTCTTAAATTTCACCAATCCTCGTCTCCAATCTCGAAAGTTGGTACAAATGTATATACCAAAAAACAAGAGAAATCATGCTCACTTTTCTCCCCTGCAGTTGGTAATGCAGAGCCCTGAAATTAATTGGCTTGTATACCATCTCAGTAAAAACCATAACGTTGCAACAGTTTTTTTTCTGATCCATCATATTTTTATTATGATCTTAATAATTATTATTTAATCACTTGTTCCCAAATTTTACTAATCATCGCCACCAATCTCAAATTTTGGTATACATGCATATACCATATAGAAAGAGAAATCAGACTCTCTCTCCTCTCCCTGCAGTTGGTAATGCAGTGGCGTAGAGCCATAAAATTAATTGGGTTTTATACCATTTTTTTTCCTCGTCGTCGTCGTTAAAGTTGCGCCGTGAAAAATACGTACACCGCTCTTTAATCAGAAGATACTGGAGGATTCCAGCCGGGGATTACAAATCCCCGAGACAGAGGGAGCTGGTGGAAATAAATTGTATTTTATTTGTTAATTACCTAAAGTGTCGCTGATGGCTTAAAAGGTGCATAAGTAACGAAATATTTAGAAAAAAGTATTATTTCTCTTGAGAAAATTTATTGGACTTTAAATAATCTGCAACTTTTTTGACACACAAACATCCTAGTCTCGTTTTAAATCAATACTAAGTATAAACTCTGCTATAATAATGATAATTACTAACAATTAATATTTCTTTGCAAAAGTGCATTTCTTATACATTGTGCCAACATAATTTTCAAGTTCCCTGCAACATTTCCACCCAATCATGATCATCAAAAACACACATATTATTGAATTTATGCATTTTGCTAATACATAATGGTAATAATTATTACAAAAATGCATTTAATGTCTTAATTCATCTCAAGATGTTGCTTGAGTGAATATGAGTAAAACAACCCCCAGCCTTCCGACTATTATCGTATGTGGGGATGAGAATTTAAAACTTTGCCACCACGACGTATAAATAGGAGAGACATTGTGTTCCTGTGTCACACATTAAATTCAATTGGAGGCAATAACTGGAAATGTTATTAGCTAATTGCGGATTGCAGACGAAATATAGGCAGAAGATGTAATTGAAACTATTGATTAATGCTTTTTGAAATTTGCTAGAACGATGATGTACTCTTTATAGTAGACACAGTTATTATTATCACAAATAATTCTGATACATATAATAATTCATCTAAGATCGTCTATAAAGTAACCTTAATACCCCAAGGATCCCGAAAACTTCCACAAGGTGCTGAATGAACTGAAAACTCAGTTATCTGTTTGAATCTTGGATTGGATGTTTAGCAATGAACGTTCTACAAAGTTTCGCGTAATAGTTTAAGCTACCATCTCCTTCCTCCAAAATCTACCCATCAACCCATCAACCCATAATAGTATAATCGAGGTATTATACTATTCGACCACTATTCATAGTTAATACGCCGAGAGCGAATCTCAACGGATTCGATTAGAATATAATTGATTCTGTTTAATAACCGAATATGTTGCGGATTGATAGTTACAGGGAATATATTCATACACATACACACATAAATATATATATATATATATATGTATATATCCCGACAGACGTTGACCTGTACCCAAGTATACAATTCAAAAGTCCAAATTTTTTAATATCCTATCCTATACTTTTTAATATCCTATTTGATGTTCTGCTTTTCTGATTCATTTATGGTCTTAGCATAAGCAGTATAAGAAATTCAGAAAAATATAATATAGTATCTGCGAAAAAAACAATATCACACTTGATTATACCACAGAATATTATTCCTTTAATAATTTAGTCTATAATTTTCATAATCTCGTACGATATATTAGTTGCTTATTGGCAATTATAATTTCTAAAGTACATTTTTCTTACTATTAATTTAATAAACATTATTGTTTATGTTCAAATCTTATGTGAATTAATTTGTAAAATCTAGTTCATATGAGAACTCTTTAATCTAAGAGCAACATGCTTCCATGCATCCAATGCCAAACAAATGAATTTTTGACAAATGAAACAAAATTTTAAATAATATTTTAAATATTTTTTGAGTTTTTAAATAATTTATTAAAGTAAACCAAAATGCGACAAGCATAAGTTTAAAAGAAATATTCATGCAATTTTGGACTTATTGCATTATTTAATAATCTGAATTATATAATTTCATTTACCAAACATATACTGTTGACTGTATCTTGTATTATTTTAATTTCTGGCATATCTAAGCTGCTTTTCGGCAATAATAATGTAAACATTACATTTTTCTTGTATTATATTTTAATATTATCTAGGCTCATAATTTCATTTAAATTCAAATTTCAAATGAACTGACATTTTTAGCAGATGACAGTTCAAATGTTTTCAATGTCACAATGATAAGTGATTTTTTTCAACTTTTGCCATTTATTTCTAGAATATTACTATAGTTTCATCGTTCATTAAATCTTGAAAATTTCCTTTGACAAACTCTGAAAAGAATTATCAAAATCCGAATAACCGTTTAAGACAAGAATCAAATCATACACCCGTACAGAAGTTTTTTATATATAATATATACAGTTGATAACTTGTTTAGAAAAACAAATGTCTTATCAATCTATTTCTTTGATGTATCTATTATCCAGTCTAATTGGACCAATAATAGACCTCTCGGTCTCCTAAACCGGCGATAAGTAGCAAAGATTTATGATTTTGTCAATAAAACGGACACTAAAAATCGTATCTATTCTCTCGGAGGCAACGATAAAAGTACATCTCGAACAATACCCAAGAGGAGAATGCAAAAGCTTTGCAGCATCTTTTGAATTTTAAAATAACCCACAGCCACTTTTATGATCTTTTTAATGCTCTACAGCAGCAGTATCATTAACACAACTTTTTAGTGCACATGAAATAAATCTTGGAGAAGAAGATTTTTAAAATCGGTATTGTTGAGAAAACCGAGCGTTGGAAAAGTGAGGAAATTAATATGAATTTAATGACTTTTGTTTTTTTCTCAATACTTGCCCACCCTAATTTTGCCCAAAACCGGGTCGACGATAAGTTACTAACCTAAATCTAGATTTCGCGATAGGTTTATGACTTTGAATAAAAAATAATGTTGAGTATCATTACAATACCAAATTTTAACTAGGTCTGCTTAAAAATAGCTAACTAATGAGAGCTTATTCATGGCACATTGGGGTTTTGATTTTGCATTTGTTTTATTAAATTTAATATAGCTTTTAATCCATTTATATCTAATATAAGTAGAATATTTGAAAACGTTGAAAAAAATTGATTATTTTTAATATTGGTGCAGCGATTCCGGAAAATGGTCAGATTCACTTGGAAACATTTTGCTTTCTATATTTGCAAGTGAAAATCAATGTCACTACTGCTTGACATCAGGCACCCCAAAGCGTTCGATTCCTCAGGACCTTTGATTCTGGTCCAGACACTCTAGTCACGTATCCAGTAGTAATCCCATTTTGTGTTAGTTAGGAAAAAACTAGTCAATATTGTCCGATATATTGATTATTTGTCTCTCTATCACAAAATGTAAATAAACACAAAGTTTTATCGGAAAATCTGAAGAATGCCCTACTGACAATATCCCTAGGTAAAATGTGAGTGAAATATATTATAGCTCATGCTATAACCCCGATGCTTGTACAAAACTTGATTTATGAACGAACAAGTCTGATCTCTGATCCGACATTGGCCACCTCATATTTTTTATCAATGCTTTTTCTCGTGCTTTTTTATAGAATTGGATTCACTTTTGGTATCACATAGTAAAAGTGAATATTTAAAAATAAAGAAAAAATCAGGTTATGAGTAAAGTCCGCCTTGAATTTTTACCTAAATTTGATTATTGTAATATTTTCCATTATAAAACAAAATCTTGATTTTATGAAATTTCAAATGTCTCCTCCTGTCTAACTTGATCCAATTTTTGTTTAAAGTGCTCAATCTTATATAAAATGTTTTCTAGCCCTGTTTCTATTGCAACTATCAATCGAATGCATAAAAGTTGCATCAGTAAACAAATTCCCAAGATATATTTCTAGTGCGATACGGTATTGAAAGAGTGCGAGTACTCGATATAAGTTATTTTCGGAAAACTTGCGAGCACTTCGAATAAATTCAATAAATCTTCATTTTTATACACTCACGCATATAATATATATATATATATATATATATATATATATATATATATATAATTATTTAAAAAACTCGTTAAGCTTTCGAGCTTCAACGAATAAAACAAATGCAACAGGATTTACACGATACTTGGCAATTAAATACATTTGCTGAATTAAATTACTTCAATTAACATTTTAATGAGTTTAAAATATATACAAGTATGTTTTTTATGACTGGGTTATTTGTTTTTATATTTTATTCTTTACTGAATATCTGTACGAGCAGAAAAATGGTAGTAATTATATTTTAAATCCCAGATATTGGCTGCATTATTTTTTGTATCTCTTGTGGATAGTAAAACATTTAATTTATATGGCATATCAGGCAAAATTAAAGTGTCTACAATAATATTGATATTATATGTTAAAATTGCTATTGAAAGTAAAGAATGCAAATAGTGCAAATAAATTGTAGTAATTTTATTAGTAACTTAAGACTCATTTATCTGTTGAACCTGTATACCTTCTATTTACTGCAAATGCAGTAGTAGACATGTAGTATGTAAAATAAAATTATTTACAATATTTATCTAATTGTTAAAACTATGAACTCCTTTGGAAAGCCTTTTATCAATAAATCACTGAAAACTCGCAATGTTTGAGAAATTTATTTTAAATTAAATAATCTGAAATAATGTTTGCCATCAAACGCCATAAAATATTTTGTGAGAGGTAGTAGAAGATAAGGAATTATTTTATCCTTAATGTGGATTTCAAAGAAAATTCCGCGTACTACAATCGCTATACACTACTAGTTATTTATTTAATCTCTCCTGGTGTAGAGATGCGAAATATTGCTCCAATCTGCTCCACTGCTCCAACAAAATAGCGACCGATGTAAGCAAGAAACGTTATACATTTACTGAGAAATTCTTGAATGCAAAATCACATTGTGCACGAGAAACTGATATTAATTCCTTACTTGTCAACCCTCTTGCATTAGTCCGGGAAAGAGAGGAAAGGGTTGGCCAAAATGGAATAAAAAATGTAAATATATTATTCAGTATCTTTGACGTAAAAACAAATATCAAAGTTTGACTTGTTCAATTCTTATGTTGTTCTTGGGTTCTAGTGAAAAATGAAGTGATGAATCATGGGGTAGTTCCTTGTCCTATAGTAGATCTTCAGGTAAAGTTCATAAAAAATAATAGAAACTTAATGCCATTTGGTCAGCAATTGATAATTATCAACCACATCATTGACTTGCGTAATTTCTCATGAATTTCCACATTTAGAAACTTTGGTTCACCAAAATCTAGTAAATTTTGAGGAGCAACCCAAGATTTGGATTACTAACATACTATATTACATACATCTTAGCTTTTTAGATAAATAGTGTGAAGTTTATTATAATTTGTATTTGCTTTACAATTTGTTTATTTATTTCGTTATTTAACAATTTAAATGATTGCATGTTCGAGTCGGGTTTACCAAATCTTACCCAAAATTTTAAAGAGAATTTTGAAACATACCCAGTTACTACATAATATCATGTTGTTCGTACTTATTGCAGAAAAATTCATTTTGAACAAATTCATAGAATGTTTCATGTATCTTAGATGAACGATATAAAATATTGTAGAACAATTCAGAGTTCAAGTTAAGGCTTTCAACATCAATTTCAATGTATACCTAGGTGGTGTAAGGCATTCTGAAATTAGATAATAATATTATAGATTTTTTGTTTATAAATAGATTTGTTAGATAGTTCATTAACATTAGACAATCTATTAAAAAAGTTGCAGCAGATTTTAGTTATTCGTACACAAATGAATTGCATTTTAGCATTGTACTGCATATGAGTCCTTTAATCTTTTTCCCAACCCTGGCTTCCTCAAAGACTTTTTCGCGTGAAAAATATTTGTAACCCGTTCTTTCCCATTTCGCAGCTGTCTAATAATCTTCCTAGAAAAATATCACCAGTTTTGCCTGAAAAGCGGACTTTGCGATCCCGGAACAAACGCGAAGGTTGGAGGACAAGAGGAGTTAGTTTTTCTCCATCCACGATAAAAGGAGTCGAGTAGTTCTTTCGTTTAAATATATTGATGAAATTTATTCAGGAATTCTTTTACGGACGTTTGACAGCGATGGAATTGCACTATGGCGGTGGTGACACCGCCGAACGAAACCGCATTTTACTTGGATCCGAAGAATTCGAATTATGTTCTGCAAAAATTGGAGAAGCGGTTGTAATTTTTGTTCTAACATGTAATAGACAGCTTTCGAAGACAGAAACTCGTAAAGTAATATAAATACAAAAGTGTATAGAATTCTACAATTAGATGCTTTTTTCTCAATAACAATTTTGAACTTTGCCGAATATAGCAACTGATTGATTACTTGTACTCAAAAATATTGTCTTTTATAGTAGCAAAATTATTTTCGTCAACAAACATCGTTCATCAAATGCAGACAACTACTTGCCAATAAATTTCCTATGACAGATATCGGTTTCGGCCTGTTGCAATTTAATGTCATATCGACTACTGAGCTTATAATATATATTTGTCCCAGGATAGTGTACACACGGCTGTATCTCATCTATTTCAATTTAGGCGAAAATTGATAGAGAAATCTATTTTCCGTGGAAGTGGATATGAGAATTTGTTTAAATTGTTTCTATAAAATTTGTATCTTTCGAGGGGTAAGTTGGGTAAGTTATAGTAATCGCAAAAAATCAAACATGCAAATTTTTGCATATCTTTACGTTTCATTTTGGCATTCTTGGATATCACATAAGAAATGGATATATATATATGTTTGAATACAATTTTTCTTCCACGATTTCGAGAGCATGGATCATCCGATTTGAATGATTCAAAAAGAATTCAAAGGTTTTTGGCATAGACAAGTCCAGACGTTCTGGAGAACCAGAGCAAAAACTGAAAAAAATTGGATCCGATTAGAATGAGTTAATACACATGGCTTGTGTTGACGGTATGAAATATGAGATAAGGACATGGATTAGGTTTTATTAACTTCCATAAGTTATAGCAATCGCCAAAAAATCTTCATTTTCGATTTTTTGGCGATTGCTATAACTATAATTTTTATATATCTTTACGTTTCAGAGGTTTCTGAACATTTTGGCATACCTTAGAAAAAATGGATGTATATGTGTATGTGTATGCGTGTGAGTGTGTGTGAGTGTGTGTGTGCGGATACAAATTTTCGTCGACGATTTCCGAAACACGAACGGATCAACCGATTTGAATAATTCAAAAATCATTTGATTTCTACTGATAAGGAAACGTGTTGAATAGTTTTTGGCAAAGGCAGGTCTAGCCGTTTTCGAGATACGGGGCAAAAAGTGCCAAAAATGGTATTCTAGTTTTTAAGATGACGGAGCGTCCGATTTTAATAATTCAAAAAACATGTTGTATTGACAAAATGAACAACTGATGAAATTTTTGTAAAGTCAGGTCCAGCGTCTCCGGAGATCCAATTTTATATGTAAAAAAATGCCATTTGGTGATCAAAAATAATCATTAGACTTATGTACATTGTATTATCAGATATTTTATAAAGATTATAATAATAAGTACAAATTTTGTGTACATTTATATGGGTTCCGTGACAATGTTTACATGTTAGACGACTACGCGGCGCTTACGCGCTTTAATATTTCGACTTGAAATCAGCTATGCAGCGCGATTGCTTAAATAAAATGTTCAAAATTTTCAAAACAAATCAAAATACAAAAAAAATCAAAATATGAAGAAAAAACTAATTTTTCACAAAAGTCAAATTTTTTCAAAAAGTCAAAATTTCTCAAAAATCTATTTTTTTTCAAAGTTTTGCCAAGTTTTTTTTTTTTAATTTAGTTTTTGATATGGGAAGTTTTAGCAATTTGTCTTAAGACACGATGCCATGCACCACTAGTTTATTTTTGGTTTTTGGTAGACATTTACATGAAGGTGGTTTTTCAAATTTTACAAGTTTATCAATGCACAATCCCACGATTGTAATGATAGTAGTTATGATTTTCATAAACAATGTTGGTATCAAAGAAGAATCGATTACATTGTCACCAAGAACCACTTCAGCTCAATATTGCAGAATATCCCAGAATCGCAGTATAAACCCACCTTTACTATTCCGATTTTTTCCCCATAACGACGTTGTCAAAACGTCAACAGCATACCTGGGCTTTCGCATGATGCCCATTGTGGCGAACTATTACCCATTTTTCTATTACCCAAGGCGGCTTCGGAAAGTACATATTTATTCGTCGCAGAAAATTGAAAAATTAAATGGAAAAGTTTCGAATAGTTTTAATCGAATAGCTATTTAAAATTTTTTTGAGAAAAAAACGAATATTAATTATATTTCTTAAGGCCTCTGAGGCCTAGAAACTTTCTCAATTAGTTTTTACAACTGCATGGCTTCGGTAAAGGTAAAAGAAACATGTTTGTTGTTATTTTATTAATAGAAAAAAATTATATTATAATCACTGTTAGTAATGTGCGTTCAGTTTTCTAGAGTTTTAAGTTTGTAGATTATTAGCTTTGCAGGTTTTATATCCCCATTTGCTTATTTGAACCACAGAGATCTAATTTGACTTTGTGCAATTATATTGCAAGATTTGTATTTCTTGTGAAATTTCAATTTTAATTGCATTGTTAATACATAGCGAGTATGAAGGGACAGGTGGTTCTTTTTACCCTAACCTATAATTCCTATATTTTAAAATAAAGTCAATAAAAAAGCCACCCATTACATTAAACAAATGATGGTGGCCTTTTCTAAGCGCAGACCTTCAAACCCCGCTCTACCCTAATTCTTGGATTTACAATATTTTAGATTTGCGAATACTTACTTTAAAGGATTCAATTTATTTTGAAAAGTTAAATTAGTGGTGTATGGCATCGTGCCTTAAGGCAAATTGCTGGAACTTCCCGTATCTTAATGAAATATTCGAAGAATATTAAATACTTTCAAATAGATTATTATAAATAATATAACTAAGTATTCTTATAAAATGTAAATAAATAAAACTTAATCAATCGGATATAAAATGAAAAACATTGCCTGATATTTTTAAGTATTATATACAACAAAGTTAAAATTATTTATTTGAATTATATAAGTGATTTTTAAAACTGTAGTTAGAATTCGAATTTAAATCCGAATTATTTTTCAATTTAAAATAAAAATTAAATAAAAAAATTCTTTTCTCAAAAGAAATCGTTCAGTCAACATAAACAGAAAGCTTTTTAAATCATTTCAATCGGATGCTTAGTTGTCAAAAAATTGCCTTTTTGCACATTTAGCTCTATATCCCCAAAAAAGCAAGGCCTGTCTTTTCCAAAATCTTGTCGCCACTTTTCCCCATCATTACGAATCGAATGGTTTTTAGATTATTCAAATCAGTTGTTGCGTTCTCTTGAAAAATGACGTTTTTAACACTTTTCGTTCCATATCTCCGAAGCAGCTGAACCTGCCTTCGTCAAAAACTAATCAACACGACTACTCATCAATAGGAATCGAATGTTAAACCATTCAAACCGGATAATCCGGTTTGAACGCCCGAAATTGTCGACAAAAAATTGTCTCCACACACACACATCTATTTTTTCTGAAGTATGCCAAAATTTTCAGAAACCAATGAAACGTGAAAATATGCAAAAATTTTCATTTTCGATTTTTGTCTCACTGCTATAACTACGGGAAGTTAATTGTAAAATGACTGGCCTACAATAGATAGCAAAATGTTATTATATTTTCTAAGTGGTAGGGATGCTGATGGTAATTTTACGGAATGCATCGAGCACCTACATTTATAATCTAATTAATTTATTATAATTAGAATACAATCTTGCATCGAATGGTACGTAATTATTTTTGCTTTGCTTCCATTTTGCTCTTTCAATTAATATCTTATTCTCGCCGGCGTCATAAAACGCGATGCATTTAAACTGCATAAATAAATGTCATTTGCACTATTTAATTATATCGGGGTGCCTGCTGTCGGGCATTCGGTGAATAAACTCTCTCAAATAAATGCTGATTAATTAGCCAATTAATTTGCATTTAGATAAATAGGATATCTTTTAATTACTTTGTGCAGAGACACTGTTGCAGAGAAAACCTATATTTTGCGTATATTATTGCCTAAATAATGTTATATATATATATATATATATATATATATATATATATATATCCGCCCATCTGTCCCGAAACAGACCTGTAAAACAAAACGTTAACTTTTTTACAGCCGGTTCATATTTTCTTGAATGAAAAAGAACAGCACCCCAGAGTACACATTGGCTTTGAAAACATTGTAATAAAATACCGGGTCATATAAATTTTAATAAAAAAGCATATTTTTCCATTGGGGAGCACGTGGAAAACTGTAGCAAGCAAATAAAAAAATAATAGTCGATGTAAACAAAAATTATCTGCATCAATGAAAGTCTGATCAAATATTCCGTGTCTAAACGCGGCCTTAGACTAATTAATGTCGAAAATCTGAATTTTCCCATTTTTCCAGTGAAATGTTGCGAAATAATCCTGTTATGAAAATTGACGTCGGCTTATGTCACGAAGGAAAATGATTCGAGAGTTGAGTGGATGTATATGTATATAGTATCGGAGGATTCTTAAAGTGAAACAGGAAGAAAACAAGGTAATCCGGTTAGGATTAGACTTGCAATCAATGTAATTGATGGATATTTTACATTCTTCGCATAATTTATATATATATATATATATATATATATATATATCGTATATAAATTATGAGAAAAACGCGATATACTTATATATACATAAAAGACTTACCACCATTCAAAGTGATTAATTATTAGCACACATACCTGTAAGAAAAGAAAAACAAGAGTTAAATATCGGTTGTTATTTTAAATAATAATATTATCAACAAAATATAATATCAACAAATAACTTTTTCTCTTTTATTCGATAAATTTATTAATTAAATATATTACTTAATATTTAAGTATAGTATACAAAACATGATGCTATATATAAAAAGGGCATTGTTAAAACCTTGGCTGTGAAAATAATCTAGAGATCTAAAGATTGGTTATTTTGTAAATGATTAATATATAATTATTTGCATTTTGAATGACTTTTCCTTTAAAGATTGAAAATTTCACAAATCCTAAAAATACTTAAATAAATGACAAATAATTTAAAGTTTGTATTAATTTTTTCAGTCAATATATTCTAGTACAAATATTCAAATGCTCATTAACTCAGAAATTGTAATTTTAAATCTATTATCGAAAGATTTGAACAATTTTTCGTTGTCCCACACATTACTGACACCTCACGCAAACGCTTAACCTGAAATGACGCCTCGTTTCAGGTTGAAGTTCGATTGTTCGTCCGGCCTGTGATGGATTGGACCAAAGATTAAATTTTTAAAAAATTTTAATCGTTCATTAAGTGGAACGAGTTGTTGCAGAGTGTTTTGAAAGCAAATAAAAAAGAATATTTTTAATTTTGTACACGTTTTCCAAATGCACTATTGTCCATCCACGATTAGAGGACGTCCAAAAATCATGTAAAACTTAAAAGGGGTTTGACAAAAAATTACGAAATATCACGTGGACAATGTTAGGGATCTAGTAAAATATCACGTGTATTTATTTTCTAACTGATTAAAAAAAATCCGAAATTTTTCCCAAAAAAAAATCCAAAAAAATACTATTTTTCTAATATTTTATACCAAGACTATTATGGTATATTGGACCAACGGAAGCATTTTCAATCGTTTATTAAATGGAACGAGTTGTCAGAGTGTTGTGATGATAAATAAAGTAGTATACTATTAATTTTGTACAAGTTTTTCAAGTGCACTATTGTCCATCCACGATTAGACGACGTCCAAAAATCACGTGAGACTTAAAAGGGGGAAAGGTTTGACAAAAAATTACGAAATATCGCGTGGGGAATGTTAGGAATCTAGTAAGATATCGCGTGTAGTTATTTTTTACCTGAATTAAGAAAATCCGAAATTTATTCAAAAATTTTCAAAAAAAAAATTTTTCTAAGCATTTTACATTGAGACCTTGGCATTCTAACTGTGGAAAAAGAAATTAACCATTTAAAAAAAAAAGCTGTAATGAATTATTACATCATATTACGTAAAATTTAATACTGTAACTACAAAATGTGCTATCATAGAATAGTCATCCTTTACACGTCGTCATATTAAATTGTCTGTAATAGTAGTTGAATGTTGTTGTTGCATCGTTTGCTATGTAAAATAAAACAAAAAAAATTAAGTACTATTACTACTACACGTAATGATAGGCGGAGAGAGAGAGAAATTTTAAATATAGCCAAGTATCACCAAAGGCGGAGAAGAGCTTCAACCGATCAAATGATTAATAGCGGCCTCCTACTTTAAAAGTTAAATGTCAAAAATAACCAAAGATACTAAGGGGGCGTCCATTAATCGGGTGATCGATTTTTTAAGGATTTTTTTTCCCCTTGGTGATACATGGTAATATTCAAAATTACCCCTTTCCCACGAAACATCTCATGTATTTTAGTTGCGAGAAAAAATGGTAAAATTTTTCTTCTGAAAATGTTTAGATTTTTTAAAAAAAATACAGGTAAATAATAATAACACGTGATTTCTTGCTATACTACCCCTCCCGACGTAATTTTTTGTAGTTATTTGTCAAACCCCTCCTCCCCCTAAAAACTTTAGGTGATTAATGGATACCTGCTAAAGTAATATAATGTTGCTAAGTTATTTAGGTCCTGAGCAATAAATGGAAAGCACGGTGTCTGAAATATTCTTTATTAATAAGTTAATGTATATGTTTTAGCATTTTCTTGATAGCCTGGGGAAACCCTTTGTGTATCAATTACCCCAAATGGTGACGCCGTCGATTGTGTATTGCCAAAGGTGTGTGTTGCATGTAAATTTGTGTGTATGTATGTATGTATATAGTATTGTTGTCAGTTTATCCGTAACAAACCATCCAATAATGGTGCGAACCGCAAACGCCGATAAACCAACGAGCCTTGATGCAATTTGCCCGCTCCGGGGCTCGCGCACACCGACAATTCAGACACATAACGACACAAACACATGAATTTACATGAAACAATGGTGCGAAACATCAAGGATTTTGTTTAAAAATAGTTAGACAAATGCACAATTAATGCATTTAGACCACTCGATTGTTTTTAGAGCGGTGACATCAATCGACATGGTAATACATTTATGCATTTATATATTTTAACTTTTCTGAATTGTTTGTTTATTTTTATTAATATATATATATATATATATATATATATATATATATAAATTTATTTAAAATATTTTCTCACTATATACTAAGTTGCAATTGAAAATTTATAGTTTTTCATCATTTTGCATTTTTCGTTGTGGCAAGTTGCATGAACTTCCGAATAAGTAAATATTCGATTTCATTTTTTTCCATTTCAATATAGTCTATCTGTCTATCTATGCCCGTATCCCAGTCTACCTGTTTACTTGTCTACTTGATCACATGTTTATCTGACTACCTGTGCACCTGTTTATATAATAATTAATGTAAAATATTTCCTAACTTAGATACTACTTGATATGAAGATGCAATGGAAAATTTATAGTTTATTTAATCATTTTGCATTTTGCGTTGGGGATCGTTCAAGTATTACGTAAGCGGATTTATTACAATTATTTACCACCCCCCCTCCCCTTTGTCAGCAAAAGTAAGCAAATTTCTTACCAAAAATAAGCAAAATAAGCAAATCAATAACCCCCCCGCCCCCCTATAGCGCTTACGTAATACTTGAACGGCCTCTTATGGCAAGTTGCATGTACTTCCGAATAAATAAATAAACGATTTTTTTTTTCATTTCAATATGGTCATAGGTAGACACATACACAGGTAGTCTATGTGTCTGCCTATGCTCGTATAACAGTCTGACTGTTGATTTATCCACCTGTTTACCTGACACCGGTCTACTTGACCACACGTTTATTTGTCTACCTGTGCACCTAATTACCTGCCTTGTTCCCCGCCAGCTTATCTGTCTACCTGTCCAAATATTCACCCGCCTACATATCTAATTTTTTACCATCCCATCAACTTATCTCTCTATCAGTCTGCAATTTTATGTATCTAAGAATGTCTATAATTCTACCAGTTTATCTGTCTACCTACCACGTTGTCTACTTGTTTACCTAGACATTTGTATCCACACAAAAAATATACTGCACACATACATACACACATACATACGCTCTAATTACTTAAATTCTTTTGAAAAAAAGCGAATGGGACCAATTAGAATAAAAAAAATCAATAGTGAAAAGTATAAAACTCTAGAGCCTCCTCCCATAAACTAACGCTTATTGGTGGTGTCCGTGGTAACAAGAGGCAAGAGATAAGTAGAAGTTTTAGACGGTATTATACTAAGGCGGTATTGAACCCGACATACTCTACTACTAAAACACACACACACATACATCTATTTTTTCTAGCATATGCCAAAATGTTCAGTAGGTCTGGAAACATAAGAATATGCAAAAAATTCTATCAATTCTATTTATCAACCTGTCTATAAATCAACCAGTTTATCTGTCTACCTGTCTACTTTTTATCCTACCTAAACATTTGTATCCACACACAACAGATACTACACACATACACACACACTAACTCTAATTGTCCGGCATACTCATACAAAAGACCTAGTCTGGTATAGGTAAACGCATTTCCCACGCTACACTTATATTTTCTAGCGTTTGCAAAAATGTTCAGGAGGACTTGAACAATAAAAATATGCAGAAAAAAATATTTTCGATGTTTTTGCTATTACTATAACTTACCCTAAGGAAAGTTAAGAAAATTCATCACTTTTAAACTGATAGTGATACATAAATAGTGTATTTGAAAAACTTGTTAACGTTATTATATAATCTACAAAAATTTTTATTGTTAGACTAGAAGACATTGCAGATTTTGTATCTACTTCAATTCGCTAAAAATGAGATGTAGGTAAAAATTTTAATAATAGTTCTATTTTCATTTTTAACCAACTCCCTCGCAGTTGGTATATTTATAGAATAGAATATTTCACTCCAATTGAAATTCTACTCATCGTAGCAAAATGGTGAAATCAATTGAAATAATTAACAGCTCGCAGTGTTGGCGTAATAACACGTGTCAACTGTATAACAAATTATGCTAATGGCGAACTTTGCGAGAACATTTCCAATAATAATCCAGTCCAACAATGGAATGGAAACGAAACCGAATTACAAGTCAATTGGATGGCATTTTATGTATTATATAAGATCCATTTAATATCGTACAAATTGGTAAAATACTAAAGAGTTTTTGGATCACGATTTAGAATTTATAATAGAGAATCTATTATAATAGAATTTATAATAGATGTACAGTGACTCACCCATATTATATTTAGAGTCTATATTTTTATTTTCCTAAAAATAGCAATCAATATACATAAAAAGGGTTAAAAAAAGTTAGAATACAAAAAATAATATTAGTTTAGAATTTAGTCTATGGAAAGTACAAGTTTGGAGTTCTATTTGGGGTCACTTGTCCAGCATCTTTTCACATATATGGACCAATATCCTATTTTCTATGATCGGGTTAAAAAGCATCTAATTGTTTTAGGGTTGTGCAATTGGATAATATAGATAATTTATTTTATAAAATTTTATTAAAAATTTGATTCATATTAAATGATTCATCTGAATGTTGTAGTCGCTCTGATTTTCGACAAAGATTTTCGGCTCTTAGAAAACTACTCTGGTTTCAATTGAGATTTTATAACAAACTGTGGAGTTCCTAGAAGTATTTTGTATCGCAACTCCATTTCTATAACGATTCTTTAAAATTAATATTATAATTAGTTTAAACAATTACTGTCTTCGCCATTACTTTAAAAAATTTAAATGGATTACACGGAATTCATATACGCATGCGGAAGTTTACTATATGAGGGTTCCAGTGTGAACGGAATGTGCAAACATATCAATAATACAACTTCGGACAGACAGAGAAAGACTAATAATTCCAGTGTTTGTCAAACTTAAATATATCAAAAATCTCCTGACAAATTCAAAATGTTAATGGAATAACATATACTGGAGTAACATCTACTAATTTGCCATCTGCAATGGCTACTTCAAAGTATAAGAATAATGTAGTAAATAAATGCAATTAGTTCAAAATTGTCGGCAGCCTGATGTCAACTAGTAATGACATCTGTTGGAAATAGAGAACAGCGTATAAGATCTGTTCGGACGTAGTTTCGTTTTATTATTTCGGTCATGAAGGTGACAATCTTCATGGCATTGAGCTTTTACACGGAATGGTTGCTACACCTGGTAGAAGGGGTAGCGGAGTGTTTTAAAGGAACGAATTGTTCACTTCTAAAAGTAAGGTACGCGCAACAACATGTTTAATAAATAATAAATAAATATATTTTCTTTCTATATAACTTAGTTTTAAATCAAGGATACAATCATAACAACTGCAACAAATATATAGAAATACAAAATAAATCAGTGTTTAATACAGTCCACGGCTACAAGGGTTAAATTATAACCCAACAACCTGAATTAACGAAGAAGAGTATACTAAATTTCATAACTACGTAAAACATAAATACATTTTGGTCATTCGAACCGTATCGTAAATTACAAGCAGCTATTTAAAATAGTGATAACAACTTTCTAAGTTTTGTGAAGAAGAAAGAAACAATCTAAGGCGGCAAAACTCCATAACCACGTGGCGGAATAATAATTGATTTTCAATAGATACATCATTCATCTGTCCTCTATTACCATTTGACAATCCCTGTTGGTGTGGAATTGTAGTATTCGTCCGGGCGTGTATCCGTCGTCGTGTTTATACAACAACAGGGGCTTTGCATCCGTTTCGTTGATGGATTGTGTAAAGACTATGCGTATGTCACAATAATTTTATGGGTACAATGAACTGGCCATTGTGAAGGCACCGTAATACTACTACTATTGCGGTTATGCCCACGAGAAGACTAGACATTGGTGCTAGTAATAGTACCTACGGAAGGGAATAGATAGCTGATCTTGGGAAGGAGGATTTAATGGAACAAAGTAATTTTATCCAGGGGTTTTAAAAAAATAGGTAAAACTAGTGGTACTGATATTACTTCTGAAGACGTCTGCAGGAGATGCCAATAGGTATTCGTGTAGAAGACGAAGAGCTGTTGTGGAAGTTGTTGATTTGCAGTTTTGTGAAGAAAGATTTAAAGAATCAAACTAATTTTATCATAGGCTTAAAAAATGAGTAAAACTAAAAGTACTGATACTATCTACTGGTGGAGACGTCTGAGACGTCTGCAGTCTGTAGAAGGATAAAAAGTTGGTATGGAAGTTGTGGATTTGTAGATTTGTGAAGGGAGAATGAATCAAACTAATTTTATTGTGAAATTTAAAAAATAGGTGAAACTACTGGTACTGATGTTGCTGGTGAAGACGTCTGCAGGAGATAAAAAGAGGTCTTGGTGTAGAACAATAAAAAGCTGTTGTGGAAGTTCTGATTTGTTTAAAAAATAAGTAAAATTAGAAGTACTAATATTGCAGGAACGAACGTCTTGCAGGAGATGGATAGAAATTTTGGTATAAAAATATTGTTGTGGCAGTTGTGAATTTGCATATCAGCAATGCATCATTAATTGGTTGACTTATTCAAAGCGTTAAAAATAATAATCCTGATCTAGAAAAACAAATTCTGATCCTCTAGTATCAAATGTATATTTATATATTACTTTTATCCCCAAGTGTTTGGAAAATGCGACATTAATAAATTCCCGATGTGCCAATTCATGTCCTTAAACTTTTGCTGCATCTTTGGAGTTTGTTTGCAAAGTTGGCAACTAGCTGCAGTGGAAAGGACACCAATAAAGGTGGATGATATCTTCTTCTATTGTAAAAGTTGCGAGATTGTCTTTCGAACGTGATACAAAACATTTTCGAATGGAGAACGATTCAGTAAAAAAAAGCTAGTGGTGTGTAGTATTGTACCTGGAGGCAAATTACTAGAACTTTGTGGTAAAGGAAGTAATCTAAAACAATAATTCATGAGATAAGCTCAGTAAAATAGTTGTTTTGCAGTTTTTAGGTTTAATTTTGTGTTTTTTAATTTTGAACGTAAATAAAATGTTATTTAGCAAAATCATTACCCAATCATCATTTTTGTTAATCCATAGCCAAAAAAGTTAAATGCACATAATATTATTTTTTATCAATTATTTAATTTATTTTAATGTATCTAATTGCCTTCGTTTTATTATTAATCACGTTTTAATTATAATTATCACTTCTGACGACTAAAAAAATATAATCTCGCCTTGTTCTTCGTACCAATTATGTATTTCTGAAATTTCGTCTTTGAAACGAATCTCGTCGAGTGATAAATAATGCTTCCAGAGGATATTCCGATGATAAATTACATTGTCTGGGCTTAAAATATCAAAAGTGCCAAAGATAAAACGGTTGAAGGTCGCTAATTTGGGCGAAAATTTCACAAATGTCAATTTACAACGTCTAAGAGGCCAATTAATCAAATATTTCGACATGAAATCCGTTGAAATATACGAATCTTTTAATTTTATTGGAGAAATTTAATTCTTGGATTGATAAAGGCTGCTATGAAATATTTGGAGAATTTATACTTGTTTATTGAAAATCTTATGTTTTATAAAACATTTTTTTAATGTGAACGTAAACTTGTGCAAAATTATTTATAGTATTATAAAAGGTTGAAGCAATTCGATTTATTTTGAAATAACAAATTGAATTTTTATTATCTTTTAAAATGAATCAAATTTAATTGACAAAATTATATATATAAGAAGATTGTTGGTTCTTAGTGAAAACAAAAATCTTTTTGTCGAAATAAACATTTAAAAAATTTCGTCTTAATTAAAATGCTACTTACAACTAGTTCTCATACATTTATCAATTAGACAATTTTTCAATGTTGTGTCTTTCAGATTTGTTTATATTATCAAATGACTAATGTTATTGTTTCTCAATTTAATTGCTGGTAAACAAATTTTTAGTCAAATTAAGATAATCTTCGACCTCATTAAATGTTAAAATGTATTCTTATCGTAATTTAAAATAAAATTGAACTTGAACTTGAACTGGTAAAATATCTTGAGATATGATTTATTCTTGTATTAAAATCAATATAATTGACATAAAAATTAATTAACTAAAATATATACAAAATAAATTGCGTAAGCACGAGATTATGTTCTGAGTTGGCAAAGATATTGCATTTTTGGAATATTATTATTTATCACTGAAATTTCGCTATATGTATTATTAATTATTACAGTTTAATTGCAAATTAAAGTGCATTTTTTTAAATTACAAAATTAGACATAACAATTAAAATGTTATAACATCCACTTCAACAAACTTATATAATGTTTTAACTCCATGATAAAACAATAAGAGTTTATTTATATAACTCGTTTGCATAAGTATTTATTCATTATAATTCATCAGTCATTCTTTATTTGGAAATCACTGTTTGTAGATGACTAATAATCGATTCATGTTCATATGAAACGATAATAAAATATGTTGTTAAAATTCCCGGAACAATTGCAATGATATTTTTTTCTCTAGAAATTGCAGTGACGAATAAATAACTCGCATCGTTATGACTTATGTGAAAAACATTCTTGTAGATAATAATATAATAAAAATAGAACATGACCAATTTATTATTCAGTAATAAATTTAAAAAGAATGATAATTAAGAATTTGTTTAATGAATTTAGTGTAGTAAATATTACAATTACTATATCCATATGTCCATTTCTAATATTGGTAAGCGATCCTCCATCTAGATACGTCCAATTTCTATAATTCCTGTACAGTTGGCAGTCAGAACAAACATTACATCTGGTAGTAGGGAAAATGGAGTTTTGTTCCATAAGTACTAGTACCAGTACCAGTGGTACATTTCTAAGTAAACCCAGACACAATATTATACTTAGGTCTTCAGGGAATCGGCTTTCGGGATAGATAACACAAACTGAGTCGTCTTCCTCATTGTAATCATTTGCTGAATGGAATTTTGCCCAGAGAATGTGGATAAAGGACGATTAGAGCAATGGGTAATGGGTAATGGGCAATGATGATGATGTCGGGCAATTAATGGGTTGTAACTTTTAAAGTAGTGAAGTAATATTATTGCAATATTCGGGAATATTATAGGAAATTTAATTGTCTCTAATAGCTTCTAATATGATAATACTGTACAGGAATCAGGTTTACTCAAAAATCGATTTGCGGATGGTATTGTTGAAACCTGTTCAAAATTCGTAACTAATACCTACTAAATTTTCATTTATATCTTATATTGTACTTCTAAGTCGTTTGTCTAATACACGTGAAATATTATACAGGGTGTTCCAGAACTCATGAAACTCATAACTATCATGAAAAAAATTAGAACTAGTGGTGTATTGAATCGTGCCTTAAGAAAAATTGCTGAAACTTTCCGTACCAAAACCTAAAATTTGTAAAAACCCTGTGAAATTTCTTGAAAACTTTGAAAAAAATGTGATTTTTGACATTTTTGAAATTTTTGGAAAAATGGGCTTTTTTGAAATTTTTTATTTTTTTTAATTTCGGGATTTTTTCATCCTTTTAACTATGCTAATTTATTCTAACTTATACTAATTTTTCTAAAAATTTTGAACTTTTTTCAAAGCAATCGTGCATAGCTGTTTTAGAAAAGAAATATCGAAGCGCGTAAGCGCCGCATCGCAGTCTAACGGATAAACATTGATACGGAACCTATAGAAATGTAAACAAAATTCATACTTATTAGTAAAATCTCTATAAAATATCTGATAATTTGATGTGCATATGTCTAATGATCATTTTTCATTTGATCGCCATTTTTCACTAGATCTCTGAAACTGCTAGCCTTCGTAAAAATTTAAACGATACTTTATTTTGTCAATACAAATGAAATGCTTTTTAATTTAAAAAAAACTAAATTACCATCTTTGGCTCTTTTTGCTCCGTATCTTTGAAACATCTAGACCTGCCTTTGCCAAAAACTAATCACCTTATCAATACGAATCGAATGTTTTTTGAATCATTCAAATCGGTTGATCCGTCCAACTATGAATATAAAATTTTCAAAATTGATCGACTATATTAGAGAGACCCTGTTTTTTTTTAAAAAAAAGTAAATTGTTTTAGAAAGTTCGATCAAAAATTGGCACATTTAATCAGGGTTGAAAAACGGTGAAAAAATAGTCGTTAGTATTATTAGTATGTATTTATTAAAAATATCTGTTGTAGCTAAACTGTACATCTGTTAATGCCAAATGGTTATATTTCAAATATCAACATCATAGATCGTGAATAGACGTTTTTTTAAAAAAAAATTCTATTACTTTTTCTGCAACCCAGGAAGTCTCGATCACTTGGCAACTAGTTAAATTTTCAATGTTCAGATAAATGTATTCTGCGATGTTGTATAATGTTCGTTTTCCGAATGCAGATAAAAAAATCCTCCAAAAACACATTGAAATATCTCACAGTTAAATCTCCACGGCTCCAAGGAATTGCTTCCCTTCACGACCGATATTCCGATTCTGATATCTTCAAGGTGCAACCTTCTTCCATAAACGTAACTACACAAACCGGATAATAAAACACGAAGCCGAGGGGTCGTTACACCCCAAACAGATACCCCCCATTCGGCTACATCCCTGTATAATGCATATACAGAGGAATTCTTCATCATCCCCTTCTTTTCGAGAGACATTTGTATCAAATTCCTGGTGTTCTGACGAAATGACTGTATTTTCGTCGGCAATGGTACAATAACTCTTTATACGCTCCTGGCTAATGAAAGAACGAATCTCGAACAAAGTGTTAATTTAAGGGATGTTCTTGGTGTACACGAGGCTTGGTGAAATAACACCACCCTGATGGTTAAATTAAGACCCCGGACTGTTTTCTAACTTTTTTCGTTTTATTGTGACTTATAAGTAGACCGAGTTAACTGGGATTCTTAATTAATTACTGATAGAAAAAGTTACAAGGCATTTAGTATCATATGAATTTGTCAGATATAGACTATATTTACATAAGGTAAACAAAGATTAATGATGAAGAGCGCATTTTCTCAGAAAAATATTTCTTATTATGTAACTATTTTAACACTATAATCGCCACGATAGTATCAGAAATTTTCACATGGACCATGGTAATTTTATTAGATAATTTAGTTAAATGTGTATCAAAGAAACTCATAGTATTGAAATAAATTATTTTTTGCTAAAATTCCTGCAAATATATAATTTTTATATCAAACATATATGACTGACATAACCCAATATTAAAACTAGTGGGACGCATGGTCCAAATGGACCAAAAATTATTATTTTTTAAAAAACGATTATTATTTTTGAAAAAAATTAACTTCGAAAAAATTAGATTTTTGAGAAACTATAAATTTGACAAAAAAATTTCTTCTTTTTTGAAAAAAAAATTTTTTTTGAAAAAAAAAAGTTTTCTTTGTTTTGACATATTTTGGAAATTCTGAACTTTGTTTTAAAGCAATCGTACTTCTTTAACTGCATAGAGACGAATTGTCAAAGCGCGTAGGCGCCGCGTCGCCGTCTAACGGATAAACATTGGTACGGAACCCATAGGAATGTAAACAAAATTTATACTTATTGTTAAAATCTCTATAAAATATCTTATAAGTTAATGTGCATATGTCTAATGATCATTTTTGACCGGCAAATGGCATTTTTTTTACTTTTTTCATTAGATCTCCTAAACCGCTAGACCTGCCTTCATGAAAATTTGATCAATTCTTCATCTTGTCAATACAAATAAAATGGCTTTCGAATTATTCAAATCGGACGCTCCGTTCTCTTAAAAACTGAGTTACCGTTTTTGGCACTTTTTGCCCCGTCTCTTCGGAACGGCTAGACCTGCCTTCGTCAAAAACTAATCAGCACGTCTCCTTATCAATACGAATCGAATGTTTTTGATTTGAATGAATTATTCAAATCGGTTGATCCGTGTTCCCGAAATCGTCGACGAAAAATTGTATCCGCACACACACACGCACACACATACAGACACACACACACACATACATCCATTTTTTCTAAGGTATTCCAAAATATTCAGAAGGTTTTGAAACGTAAAGATATATAAAAATTCTCATTTCCTATTCTTTGCGATTACTATAGTTAAAAAATTAATTTTGTAAAAATATTGAATTTATAGTTATAGCATTATTTAAAAAGTAACGAATGAAATTATGTTAATATAGTGGTTTCTAAACTGTGGGGTGCAGAAGAACGTAGTATCTTCTTTCAAAAAACCATTTCCAAAATAAAAAAGACAACCAGAAAATGTTGACAATGTAAAATGATATAAAATTATGACTATGTATATGTTGTCATAATATTTTATATTAATTTGTAGTCTGACAAGAAAAGATATCAGTTGATTATAAAATTAGATTGTTAAAAAAATTAAGAAAGCAAAATTTAATAAAAAAAACAGCAAGGTGGCGTGGTACCAAAATGGTGGAAACCAAGTAACGACCAACTTCAAATTATTTTTCTACTGGGCCTTGTACGTATCTTAATAAGCTTTTTGATCAAATGTTGTCTGATGTTCCATGTACTTTAAATCAACTTTTTAACAGCTACGACATTATGATCAAAAGTAGTGATGAATTATCAATCCAAGCGAAAAACATGGGAACACCTAAGGCTAACAACAACATTTCACAGTATTTCCTTAAAATAAGTTACGAATAAACATCCCGATGATAACGACTACACAGAGCACAGATGGTAAACAAATCCATCTTCCGACCGTCCGACCCTCCTCTTATTCGACCGAATTCCCAAAATTGGCATCGAACAAAACTGCGAATATTTATCGGGCGAATAATTAAAGCAAACAGTCATTTGTTATCAAATTCATTCATATAAATTACTAGAGAATACGGCCGTAAGCCGTAAGCCGTGAGCCGTAATTCTCCACCATGCTACACTACATTTTCTATGTGGAGATTCGGGGAAAATCAACTCGACGAGAGGAGGAATGAGAAGTCGCACGGAGCGCGAAACATGGCAAAACGAAATATTTGCCAAATGGGAGAGGGTTGTTCCTGTAACGGGATATTCGGGGATTATAAAGGTATAGACATGGATACGCACACACTAATATATATATATATATATATATATATATATATATATATATATATATATACATTTATATACATATATAAAGGATCAGAAACATGGACTCCATGAGATCAACAATTAATGGTAAATCGATTTCCAACACATGTACGCAATTTTTATTACTATCTTTTGTAACTTCAAATCGTTCATGTAATTAAAATATGGAATACAAATTAGCATACATATTTATAGTTATACAGGGTGTCCCACAACTCAACGACAAGCAAAAGCAAGGTGGCAGTATGAGTAACTATCATAAAAAAAAACTCTCATGTAGTTTAAAAATTGCTAGAGCTTTGGTAAAATTATGATCATTTTTCGGCTATTCTTGTTAATTTTTATTAATTTTGTTCATTTAATCATTGTAATACATTTCTGAGACTTCATTGAAAAATACACAATTTCTCAAAATTTTCAAGAATTAAGGATTTGTTGAACTATGAATTTAAATTTTTTTAAATCGGTCGACTTTGGGAAGTCCTAATCTTTGGAATACCTTTCTAGGACCTCAGTGAACAATACTTACACAATTTCTCCAAATTTTGAAGAATTAAGATTTTTTGTTAAACTATTCATTTAAATTTTTCAAAATCGACTTTGTGAAACGCTGCTTGAAAAAAATATTAAAGAGCCTTGTCAACTTCTCAGGATTATAAAATTGTAAAAAGTAACACTTAGATAGTTTCATAACAGATAATTTCGAGTAATTAATGAAATCCTATAAATAACGATTTTTGTTATAGTTGAAATCGTTACAGAAAATATTACATTAGTCAGTTTGCAAGACGTATGTGGTGTGACAAATTCAATTAGTAGTCATTGTAAATTCATTAATTATATTTTTTGTATTGTAAATTTGTCTGACAAATGAGTATAAAATTAAAAGTCTAAAAATTGTTTTTGAAAATAAAACACCATACAACCACTCGGTATACTTTAAAATCGCTATTTAAAATGGTATATTAATCTAAACCCTTCGTTAGATATGCAATATGCAATCCATTGATATGCAATATGCAATCCATTGATAATTTGTTTTTCTAACTTTTTAATGGTTTGCGTCATATAAATATAATATTTAACCGGTTTTGCAGGACAAATTTATATTTAAATACCGGTTTTAATGAATAACACTCTTAAAAAAATTAAAAAGATTAATGTATGTAGTCAGTGTGCTTTAAAATCGCTATTTCAAATGGTAAATTAATCCAAACACTTGTTTGATGAATATGCAACCTATTGATGATTTTTTTTATTCTCTAACTTTTTAATGGTTAGCATCATATAAATGTGATATTACGCAAACCAGTTTTAGCAGCAAATACCGGTTTTAATAAAAACACTTTGGAGAAATTAAAAATGACTAATGTTATATATATTACACCAGCTTTGCAACAAAAATTTATGGGTTTTGAAAACCGGTTTTTAGCAGTAAATACCGGTTTTTAATCTTTAAAAATTTAGCCAAATGTACTAACCAGATTGACAAAAAAATGTTATTGTCTTTCGTTTCACTATTATATACCCTAATATATTACACTTATGCATAAACAACAAATAACTAAATGTTGTTAAAGGTATTCAAACCTGGTCATTTATTTTTATTTTACTCAATTGCATAAAAAAATCATTCCCAAGAAAAATGAAAAGTGATGAGTAATTTCAGTTAAAAACTGCTTTTAACCACTCAAAACTTTCTGTTGAAATTTCTTGTTCGAATTATTCGAGCCAATAGTTTTTCATGAATACTCGAAACCGATTAAAACCGGTTTTTCAAAAAACTACTATTCGAGAACCAGTTACCAAAAATTTCGATTTAAACGTTTTGATATAATTTTAAATCTAACACTTATTTGGGAACTTATAAATAATTTCGTTAGTTCAATAATATTATTAAGTCCGTTCAATAGAATATTATCCAAAAATACTCCAAATCCAAAATACAAATAATGAATGAAATACAAAAACCGAAAAATGGTTTTCCAAAAAATCGGTTTTCGTATAATCTCTACTACAGACTGATATAATACGCCGATTTGAGTCGTTCAATTTTTTTTTAGGGCTTTCCTGCATTGTATCTCTACTTTCAATTTCCTGTATTATCTTTTCACGTATAAACTTATTATCTGCATTAAATCTATGTTTCCTTCGACGACGTTATACAGAAAAGACGTCCAATATGGTTCCAATTCAGTTTCCCTTTCCTTCACGATTCGCGGTAAAGAAAAACAATATGAAAAGTTGTGCGTATGTGCGTGTGTGCGTATCATGTATCTTTTCCAAACAATGCCGATGGTGTTATTATTAATCCAATTCTTTAAGTACATGTCGTGTTCCGAACGCAAATTGAATCCGAATAGGAACGCAAAGGCCGTCGGTCCGAGAGGAGCACAAAGACCGTAAAAAGGGCAGAAAAGGGAGAAAACAGAAAAATGTGTCGGTAAATTTCTGAAAGGGCTGGATACCTACATCACCCCCGGCATAACGAGCTTTATTCTTTAACCCGAGGATTCGAGTGATTTATGAAAGATATCTTTAGCTCTCCTACACACCTATGTGAGATGGAATAGAATAGAATCAAAACACGCATATGTAGAATTATTATACTGGCGAGAATAATGGTAGTTTGTAGATGTCCTTGAGACTTTTTGTTTAAACAATTTGCGGCCTTTGTATTTATATACCAAAATTCTAATAGACTTGTGATCTTCGGACATATGAGCGATGGAGGGATGGGGCGTACAAATCACGATTTTCTAATGATATTTGGACTCTTGGTGATATGTCGTAATCTTTGAAATTGAACCCTCCCCCCTCCACACCAAACAACACGTGTATTTTTAATTACGAAACATTTTTCCAAAAAATTTTCGAATTCACAAAAAAAATCTTTAAATTTTGGATTTTTGTTGAAAGTTCAGTTTTTTTGTCAACCCCCCCCCTCATCCTAAAAGCTTCACCAGATTAATGGACGCCCCCTGAGACCAGTTAAGGCAAAAGTTTAATTAAGAGTAGGAATTATAAAACTCTAGAGCCTCCCCCCTTAAAACTATGCTCAACGACGGTTCCGTGAGGACAAAAGGCAAGAGATAAGCGTAGATTTTAATTGATATTTATTGATTGAATCCAGCATACCCAAACAATAGACCTAGTCTAGGAGGCGTAAATGCATTTGCTTCGCTGTACAAAAAGTACATAATGTTCTTTTATTTATGAATTACCTCATAACTTCTAAAGCTTTTGACCCATATTAATAAAAAAAATTATACATACAACATATGATTATAATATGTTAGTTTTATAAGGGTATTACACTCCTACTATGTTTTTATAATTTTATCGGTATACATTTTGAAAAACACATTTGGCAAATGTATGCCAATTTAGAGAATTATAAATATATTTATACTATGGTGCCCTATAGAAACTCGTTATTCTTAAAAATTACTGTTTAATATAAAAAATGTGAAGGCGCTCTTACATAGTTAGTTAGTGCTACTAAGTTAGATATTTATTTATTAAATATTTTATATAATTGATATTTGGAAAATTTATACAAAATACTCTGTAATATTGTCTAAAATTACGTATATAAATTCTTACAGTAACAACGTTATTCGTTAAACTTATTATTGAAAATTGATGATGCATTTAAATACACCAATACAAAACTGAGCGTATATTAAAATGATTCAGTAAACTTTGGTTTAACAATAATATGAACTTTAGAATTATTGAAGTGAAATTAATATTTAAAAAATATTTTTCAAATTTATATGAAATTAAATTATCTAAAATATGTGCTTTTAAACATTTGTACTCCATTTATCTACTTGGTATATTAATACCATCGATGGATATTTTGTCACGTCTTTTAAATTTTTATTCATACGATTTCAGTTTTTATTACAAATATATATATATATATATATATATATATATATATATATATATATATATATATATATATATATATATATATATATATATATACAAAATAAGTAAATAAATTAGTAGATCAAATTATCCCATCGTAAGTTCCAGCTCAGATTAAATTAACAAACCCGGCGTCATACACCTCCCGACGTTTTGAATTTAATATGTTTCAAACATAAATTCACCTGTTTTGCAATTAGATAATATTTATAGCATTTAATAACAACTACAATATCCATATATTAATATCATTATATTCATGAGAACAATTACTTTTGCTCCAGAACTGAAACAACATCAATAAATAAATGACTAGAGCAAGTAAGAAATTAGATTAAATTGTTGGGTGGGAAATAAATATATAATGAATAAATAAAATAGTAAAAGAATAAACAAACAAATAAATAAATAAATTCTCAAAGAAAATACTTAATATGTGTTTAATTAAATATTAAATAAATTAAATTTTGATAATAAATAAAAATAAAACATTTGAACTATTGATTGAACGTCATAAATGAATTGATATTTAGCTGCTTTTAAAATTACAAAATTCTTTTTTATATTGACTGATTAAAAAATATTAATAAGACATATTAGACATATTAAAAATATAAATAAATAATTTAATAGTTTTATATTAATAAAATTTATATATTTGAAGTATTGAGACAAGCAAGTACCATATTTCAATGACGAAGTTGCTTGTTACTATAACGAAGTTGATTATAATTTTTATACTAAATAAAAAAATAAATAAAATGAATACTAAACAGCTTTAACAGAGATAATATTCATGATATGATATTTATATTCAATTCTGTTCTAAAACATATTCATTCTATCTATTACCCTATTACCTAAGCATGTTTTTGTTCTTGCCGCATAGAAACTATTAAAGTTTTGATTTCATAAACATTTGCATTTGCATCCAAGTAGAAGTGGAAAGCAGCAAAAGTTTCAAATATTTCCCTGTTAATACCGCTGCTTTCTAGTTGCTGCTGTTTTATACGAGATCAAGCTATAAATGGCGAAAGCTCTAAACAAGAGCTTAAAGCTCTCGTGTCTGTTGGTCGTGTTCGGTTTACAAAGTTCGGCAGAGAATGGAGCAGGATGGAGCAGAATAGAGGTGTCTGGAATTAAAATATATTTCATATGTTCACACCCAGAGGAGGCAGTGAGTAGTTTTCATATTTGTGTCGTATTTTGTTCTCTACGAGAGTTGGGGGAATGGCGCGCTTTTATTTATTAAATCCCTGGTAAGTTCCAAATCGTGCATTGGATGGTAATAGAATATTTGAAAAATTTGTAAGAAATTGAATTATATGTATTACAGTCTAACACAGTACGCCTATACTGGAACTAGGTATGATAAAAAATCGCTAGTAAAAATATGTGAGTTTGCCTATAGAGTACATATAGAGCTTTCGATTTTCCTAAAGTCGAAAATGTTCAAAAATCATCGAAAAAAAAGTTTATTTTCAGGAAAATTACTCGGCATACCAAGCAAATAGAAGCTTCAAACCAAAAATATATTAATTGTCATTTAGGCAATAATATGTGCAACTAACATTTATTTCAATGATTCAGATGGTGAATAAATCGCAAATATCCCAAAATATAGCATGACCATTTCCCTTTCCTTTCATTTTGATCACAATAGCAACTTCAATCATAAATTGATGTATCCATATATTTATTATATTTCTAGAAAAAAAATTTTTTTTGAGTAATGTTTCTACTTTTTGGAAAAAAAATTCAAATACTGAAAGTTACGCACTATATTCACTACGAAGATTAAAATTTCAATGATAGTTATAGAGTACGAGTACGATAAAAATAAAAATAAAAAAAATTAAAAACAAAAAAAATTAAAAAAAAAAGTTCAAGACTAGTAATTTTTTTTGAAAAAAAAAGTGCGCTCAAGGGTCACACGCGATTGAAGTAAAACTTATTTGCTACTGTACAAGATGGCATTTAAGTAAAAATAAATACATCACATAACAATTTTGAATAATGTTTATCAGTAGTATGGTAACACTTGTGATTCAAACATGAGTGTCAACCATTATACACGTTTATATAATGATAAATTATAAATTATATATTTATAATAGCGTTAAAACATGTATAATATTTAAAAACAATAAAGTAATTAAAGTCATACTTCAAATATGACATGATCGGTTTGTCATTGTAATTAGCATTTAGAAATAAACCTTCATTAGAGAAATGAAGTAAATGCTGATTAATAAATTCTATAATATTCATTCACACAGTGGATTGTTTACAATATTCACTAATATCACAGTGCAATATTTACTAATATCACAAGAACTTACAGCAACTCGCTAGATTCATCAAGCCCGAGTACAGAATTAATATTTGGCCAGAAAAAGATCTCGGTTCAAAAAATAAGAATAATCTAGTCATGTGTGTTTGGACAACACATTTCATTCCAAATGCCAACTATAGGGAATACGTGCCAGGAATAAATGCTGATGTTGCCGCACGAGCAAAAATAGGAAAATAGAAAATTAGAGTTGATATTCGTGTACAAAATAGAATTAAATCTCGCGCTTTTGAAATTTACAACGTTTTCGTGTTTTTGAACTTCCTAAAATTCGTATATTGTTTTCGTCAGCTTTTGTGCTTTGTGCAATTAGAATATTAATCGAAACCGCAGCAAAATGCTGCAAATTTAGTGGATACCGTGTAAATTTGATTATGTGGGCTGCAGAAACGTGAGCGGCATATTTAAATATTTATAGATAAATTTGAAACATGCAAAAAAATAATGGAATAAAATTTGTTATTAGTTTTATATTTATTTAATAAAATCATATTAAAGCAATATAAAGTTTATTCACAATTTTGGTTACAGCAGCGATTTCCAAGAATCGAATTGTACGGTCCCAAATTGTGAAAGGATGTAATAGGTAACATAATTTAAACTGTTCAAAAGTTAAAAAATGCATAACCAACCATTCATAAATACGATTAAACTTGGTATACTATATCTAGTATAGTCTAACATTGCAAGTATTCGCAAATATTACATGACCATGTATATTTAAACCTATATTTGCATATATTTGTACCCACATACGAAAATTTTATGACTCTTCCCCGGAGTACACATGGTCATAAAAGCCATGTCCTTTTAAAGGATATCCAAGTTATTTTATTATGATTGTGTTACCGACATACTCAAAGATATTGCAAAGGATATCGACACAAATATCGATGCAAATATCGACGGAAATATCGACTGTGAGAGGACGAAGGATGTCGAGGGGCATTATTAAAATATTACTTCAGGGAGGATTCAAAAATGTTGATGTAAAATATTTATAAAATTTTTTAAAACATTTTTTTTATATGTTCTTGCAGTATAATAATCGTAGTATAAAGATGAAATATGATTGAGAACCAATAATTCATTGATTTTTTTATTTAAGGAGAAGGGATCGTACGTACATGGTTGGATCCAATATCGTGTAAAAATATTGTAAATTATTTAATTTTGTACCAACAAGTTAATTACACAACGTTATCAAAAATATAAATTTTTATTTTTTTATGACATGAGGTTGGCAACTAAGTAAATTTTACTCTGAGATGGTTTCAATTTACGCATCAGCAGCGCCAACTTTACTCTTGTATATAACTATATTTGTATGTTTATATTTATATTTCTATATACACACACACATATCTATATATATATATATATATGTATTACGGTGGTCCTTAAAATGGTTATTTTCGAATTTTCTTGCTATATATATATATATATATATATATATATATATATATATGTATTACGGTGGTCCTTAAAATGGTTATTTTCGAATTTTCTTGCTCCCAGAGGCTCAAATGGTTCCAAGTTGATAAAAAACAATTCCCTGAAAGTTTTTGCTCTTAATATTAACGTTTAGATAGAGCGCAATTCAATCAAAATTTTGTATGGAAATAGCATGGAAAATTTTTCAAACATTTGAAAAATGTTTTTTAAATGTAATTTTGCGAACAAATGAATGAATAAAACTCATTCATTCGTCGCTAAGTTATACCTAAAATAATTTTTTTTAATTTTCAAAAATTTTTCCATGCTCTTTCCATACAAACTTTGATTGAATTGCGCTCTATCTAAACTTTAATATTAAGAGCTAAAACTTTCAGGAAATTATTTTTTATCAATTTGGAACCATTTGAGCCCCTGGGAGCAAGGAAATTCGAAAATGGCCATTTTAAGGACCACCCTAATATGTATATATATATATATATATATATATATAAATCCCCCATTCCGACCATTCTATTTATATTTAAAATCCCGCACTCCTCCCAATTTCTGCTAGCCTTTGCACTCGATATTTTGCTTTGTTTTTTCCCTTGTCTCTTCTTCCGCCAGCTGGATGGCATTTGTTGGTCCGCCCTGAAGTTATATCTTGTTCTTTTTTTGGGGAGACCCCTAGATGGGGGCTTCCAGGATCGTAGTTCACGGAAAAAAGGTGAACGCGAAAGCAGGAGCGCTTTGTCAGTATTTTAGCAGAGACCGCCATATGACGCAGGAAGAGGAAGGATATATATATATATATATATATATATATATATATATATATATATATATACCCCCAATTTTAAAAAATCTCTATATCGTGCAACTTATTAAATATAAGCGGAACTCTAATTGTGGTGAGCTCGGTATGTTATAAAATAGCGATTTATAATAGAACATTCGGAAAATTTCTGCAAGTACACCAGAACATTTTCAAATGTGATATAACCTCGTTAAAGCAATTTGGATTACTCAAAACCGGCCAGGAAAAAAAATTGGACTGTAATATAAATACTACGTAGCCTTTAAATGCAAGAAAAATACTAGTACTTAAGTTCAAACTAAAAACTAATCATTCACTTTAAGAACAGTTTTATACAAAATTAAATTATTTACTATATTTTCTACACCAAAGAAACCCAAGCAACTCGCATCATAAATGGCTGAGAAAATTGAACGTCCCAATTTTGGAAGAGTGTTTGAAAATTATTAGATAGATATAGCTATATGTAACTTAATCAGATAAAAATTACTATCACATCATCCTAATCACCAAATTTTCTACACGTGGTGTTCGTAAGAGTTAGCCAAAAAATTTAATTATAATTCTGTTATCACTATTACTATATCAAATAACGTTTTGAAATTCTATACCTAAATGCCATATATAATGACCAATCTTAAATTTCAAATATTAATTTTGATCTTATCTAATTATATTTACCAATTTAGAGATAAACTTCAATCGAGAAACTTATTCTTATGTATTTTGATGTCCTTACCTGAAATAAAAAAAAGAGAAATTAATATATATAAATATAATAATATAATATCATAGAAATAAAAAATATTTCTATAATAATTATTATATATAGGTATATGAACTATCCAGAGAACCCTTGAATAGGTGAATTGGTAAAAAGTCATCAGCGACATAATAAAAAAAAATGCATTTGAGAAGGCTATTATAGGTTAAGAACAACTTTTTCAGCAGGTTTAAATTGTATATATATATATATATTATATATGTGTGTGTGTGTGTGTGTGTGTGTGTGAATGCATATATTTCATCTGTATATTTATCCCCCCGGTAATTATATTCTTCGCAGATATCATCGCAAATTACGTACGAATTCATCATTTGATTGGATCGTCGTCATCGTTTCCCATTCGTTTGCTTGTAATTTAGTCGTAAATATTATCAGAAACGAGCAAACTGACAATAAGTCCATCTTTCCCCATTTTTCCAGATTCCGAGAGAAAATAATGCCTTCTATAGATAGTGAAGCCTTGGTTAGAAATAACGTGTCACGTATTGATCATTTATTATTCGAGTCCCTTTTTACTTGCTTAGTAGATTGCCGCGAACTTAGAAATGAATGGGAATGAATAAAAACATCGATCTACACACGCACACATTATATAATATACACATATAATATATAATGCTCGTATCATATGGTAGTAACAATACCTTCCTAAAACATTCTGACCGATTTTTATGCAATTTTATGTTCAATCCATTTTTCCATGGGTTGATCGGTCACGCTTAAGTTTTCCTTCATCACAATTTCTTTAAAAAGTGTAAAAAGTACACACATCCCTAATTTTTTAGCCTCCTTCCACAAACCCCTATTTCCTCCTAGTGATTTTAGTGATTGAACAATTTTTCATCATATTCAGTCAATAATGTTTTCCAACGAATTTCGATTGAGATTTCCTAAAAAGCAATTTATTTTTTACATATTTAACATCTTCTTCTGAATTTTGAGATAAATTTTCTTTGTTTAAAATTTTTAATGGGTAATTGAAAAATGCAGACAACCTAAATTTTTACCCACCTACTATAAATTCTTTTTCATAAAATTTACTTTGAATCACTTTTCAACCTGCTTTCATTGGATGTTTTTTGCCATGTTAATTCAGATTTTCCTGCATAATCCTTAAAATTTTACTTAAACAAAATAAGGGTTGTCCAACCCTAAACCTATTTTGATCATTTCATATCGCTTTTCTCGTATTATAGCGTTGTTAAAAATTACATACTGTTTTAAATGTTTTACCCACTTACCACCATCCCATATTAACTTTCCCTAGAATAAATTTATTGCATTTTGTATGAGACGCATAAGAACAATTTCTATTAACCCATTTCCACAATCAACTCAAAGCTATCGGCGACAGATACAAGACTGGCTTATATGCAAGACAATTTATTCAAGTGTGTGTATTATATATGTATGTATGTGTATGTGATTTATATAATACGCGACGATACAATAGTCAGAATTGTAACAGATTACGTACAAAGCGGCCATATCAGATGTCAAATTAGTTCCAGAGTATCGTGTTTCTGACTGAACTCTCTCACACTCTCTCTATCTGCACCACAAACATACATAAAGGTGATACCGAGAATTCAGGACATGACCACATACTAAAATGTATCAAAGGGATTAAAAATGCAGTCAAC